>NC_052624.1:3797636-4099842 GCF_016161935.1 Mauremys reevesii | reverse complement strand
TTCTGAATCCATGACGACAACTCTAGAAAACAGGAAGCTCTAAGAAGCAGCCATAGTTCTGAGAAACGTCCTTTCTAGAGACCGAGTGCCCAAAACACAGCTTACGGGCATTCTGTAACCACAGCACAGAGACAAGAAGGGGTCATTGCAGGTTTCTATTACTGCTGAACTCAAGTAATTAAGATATAGTATGATGCAGTCCAAGCAAATATATTTATGTCCCATTTGTTTTTACATCTTTTCAACACAGCGTAGAGAGGCAGGCTGGAGAACTGTCAGCTGAGCTAAGAGCAGCTGAGGAGCCAGCAGAACTGCCAACCCTACAGTTGCAAGCCTTCTTCAAAACACTGAATCAGAAGAGAAGACGTCACCTCCGCCATCTACTCCTGAGGTTTTCCCAACTCAGCAGCACCTCCTCCACATTGTCCCAGAGGGACCCTCTGGGAATGAATAAGTCAAAGAAGGATGGTGACCTGCCAGCCCTTACAGGAGGGAACCTACTACTAGTTACCACCACCCTGTGCACCACACAGGTATCATGAGAATACATGCTTTAGAAGAGCTCTCAGCCAATCCTCAGTCTGGCTGAGACAAGGAAAACAGCGCAACCTCACCACCTGGGTCCAGTGAGAGATTCCATTGGCTGAAGTGTTCTTGCTGCCTGCTGCCCAAGACGAACAAGGCTGAGGGACCCTCTACACTTCAGTTCATTCCTACTTGTGGTCCTAAAAGAGCTTGATAGGATTCAGGGAGCAGTGCAAGACGCACGTCATCTATATGGTTTTTGGTTTTTCGTTTTCTAGGCCAGTCATTATCCATGGGTAGGGGTGGCAATGGCAAGGGATGGTCTGCTTCATAGCCAGCTGCTGGCAACAGTGGCTCACTGTTTAACTCTGGTAAATGCACAAACCTAGGCTAATAATGGTGAGATGCCAGTTTCTGAATGATGAATGACTACTGTTTGCATTCAACTGAGGACTTCAGGACCGTGCCCTGCTCTCAGGACCCCCAAAAAATAAATGTGCATCGTGAGAGCAAAGATTTTCATATTTTTATCTCCGTACCACCAGTTTGGTTTATTTTGGAAACAGACCAAGGCAGTCCCATTCCGCAGCGTGTATTTGCTTCTAATTTCATCAGTCACTCCTCCAGGAGACTGCAGTCCCTTTGGGTATTGGGAACATAAAGTAGCTTAGCTCCAAGGGTTAAAAACAACTGAAGTCTGATTAGCAATTGAGTAAAAAGAAAAATCTCAATTCACCTGAAAACGTCCTTTCTTCTCTAGCGTGAAAGTCCACAAATCCATTACAGGAGCAAAGAATCCTGTGGCACCTTATAGACTAACAGACATTTTGCAGCATGAACTTTCGTGGGTGAATACCCACTTCTTCGGATGCAAGTAGTGGAAATTTCCAGGGGCAGGTATATATATGCAAGCAAGAAGCAAGCTAGAGATAACGAGGTTAGTTCAATCAGGGAGGATGAGGCCCTGTTCTAGCAGTAGAGGTGTGAAAACCAAGGGAGGAGAAACTGGTTCTGTAGTTGGCAAGCCATTCACAGTCTTTGTTTAATCCTGAGCTGACACTGTCAAATTTGCAGATGAACTGAAGCTTAGCAGTTTCTCTTTGAAGTCTGGTCCTGAAGTTTTTTTGCTGTAGGATGGCCACCTTAAGATCTGCTATTGTGTGGCCAGGGAGGTTGAAGTGTTCTCCTACAGGTTTTTGTATATTGCCATTCTTAATATCTGATTTGTGTCCATTTATCCTTTTCCTTAGAGACTGTCCAGTTTGGCCGATGTACATAGCAGAGGGACATTGCTGGCATATGATGGCATATATTACATTGGTGGACGTGCAGGTGAATGAACCAGTGATGGTGTGGCTGATCTGGTTAGGTCCTGTGATGGTGTCGTTGGTGTAGATATGTGGGCAGAGTTGGCATCGAGCTTTGTTGCATGGATTGGTTCCCGAGCTAGAGTTACTATGGTGCGGTGTGCAGTTACTAGTGAGAATATGCTTCAGGTTGGCAGGTTGTCTGTGGGCGAGGACTGGCCTGCCACCCAAGGCCTGTGAAAGTGTGGGATCATTGTCCAGGATGGGTTGTAGATCCCTGATGATGCGTTGGAGGGGTTTTAGCTGGGGACTGTATGTGAAGGCCAGTGGAGTCCTGTTGGTTTCTTTCTTGGGTTTGTCTTGCAGTAGGAGGCTTCTGGGTACACGTCTGGCTCTGTTGATCTGTTTCCTTATTTCCTCGTGCAGGTACTGTAGTTTTGAGAATGCTTGGTGGAGATTTTGTAGGTGTTGGTCTCTGTCTGAGGGGTTAGAGCAGATGCGGTTATACCTCAGTGCTTGGCTGAAGACAATGGATCTTGTGGTGTGTCCGGGATGGAAGCTGGAGGCATGAAGGTAGGCATAGCGGTCGGTAGGTTTTTGGTATAGGGTGGTGTTAATGTGACCATCACTTATTTGCACCGTGGTATCTAGAAAGTGGACCTCCCGTGTAGATTGGTCCAGGCTGAGGTTGATGGTGGGGTGGAAGCTGTTGAAATCTTGGTGGAATTTTTCCAGAGTCTCCTTCCCATGGGTCCAGATGATGAAGATGTCATCAATGTAGCATAGGTAGAGAAGGGGCGTGAGTGGACGGGAGCTGAGGAAGCGTTGTTCCAGGTCGGCCATAAAAATATTGGCATATTGTGGGGCCATGCGGGTGCCCATAGCGGTGCCACTGATCTGGAGATATATATTGTCATCAAATTTGAAATAGTTGTGTGTGAGGATAAAGGCACAGAGCTCAGCAACCAGTTGTGCTGTGGCATCATCAGGGATACTGTTCCTGACAGCTTGTATTCCATCTGTGTGTGGGATGTTTGTACAGAGAGCCTCTACATCCATGGTGGCTAGGATGGTGTTTTCTGGAAGGTCACCAATGCATTGTAGTTTCCTCAGGAAATCAGTGGTGTCACAGAGATAGCTGGGAGTGCTGGTGGCATAGGGTCTGAGTAGAGAGTCCACATATCCAGACAGTCCTTCAGTGAGAGTGCCAATGCCCGAGATGATGGGGCGTCCAGGATTTCCAGGTTTGTGGATCTTGGGTAGTGGATAGAATAACCCAGATCCAGACTAACAGACTAACTAATAAGATCCAGACTAACACGGCTACCCCTCTGATCATTAATATTTGTGAAGTGCTTTGGCAGCTCTGGATGAGGAAAATGCAACATATATATGTTGAATCTGCTAGACTTCAATATGGTGTGTGTAACATAGTGCATTTAACAGTCTGTCATGTTATATTTGCCACTTATCAGAAACATTACTGTATAGATAGGTGCCATTTGGATAAGTTAACGTTACTCTGAAAATTGTCACTCTCCCTCCTTCCCCCCACCCCGCACACCCAACTCTTAGATACTTAAATTCATAACCATAAAATGTCATCAGAATGTTTTTCATGCACTGCACTGACCAATCCATTGGAAAGTACCATTCTGTGTTGTCATCAAATTTGAAATAGTTGTGTGTGAGGATAAAGGCACAGAGCTCAGCAACCAGTTGTGCTGTGGCATCATCAAGGATACTGTTCCTGACAGCTTGTATTCCATCTGTGTGTGGGATGTTTGTGTAGAGAGCCTCTACATCCATGGTGGCTAGGATGGTGTTTTCTGGAAGGTCACCAATGCATTGTAGTTTCCTCAGGAAATCAGTGGTGTCACGGAGATAGCTGGGAGTGCTGGTGGCATAGGGTCTGAGTAGAGAGTCCACATATCCAGACAGTCCTTCAGTGAGAGTGCCAATGCCCGAGATGATGGGGCATCCAGGATTTCCGGGTTTGTGGATCTTGGGTAGTAGATAGAATAACCCTGAACGGGGCTCTAAGGGTATGTTGATTTGTTCTGGTGTTAGTGTAGGGAATGTCCTGAGTAGATGATGCAGTTTCTTAGTATATTCCTCAGTGCAATCTGAGGGAAGTGACCTGTAGAATTTGGTATTGGGTCTTAACTTTGCTTCGAGTTCCGTGGAGGCAGAACCAGACCTATCAATCAAGTCAGGCTAGAAACAGCCACAACCTATGAAGCCACAACCAGTTTGAGCTAATTCCTTTAAACTTTAGTCCTTGTGCCAGGTGTGTTTGATTTGCAGACTTTCCTACTACAAGAAAGGCCATTTTCAGGCCAGTTAAGGAATTTTGCAATTCTTTGCAGGGACAGTCTCCAGATCCACCAGACTGGCACGTCCAACAGCAAGTGTCTCACCAGACAAAAGATTGATGAGAAGATTACAGACCCCCCCCAAAACTGCATCTAACTATATATCAGTTAATGGGGGAGCATAGTAGGCAGAGCCCTCCTCCACAGCAGGGGCTGATGAGGCGTGCACGTTTAATTTGTATCATTTGGTGAAGATGTGGAAACATGTTTCCATGACTAGGTGGCCACCCGACATCTCTTTATGTGTTTCATATGGTCCTTCAGGACAGGAGGCTTCCATGGCTCTGCACGAACATGAGCATTTGAGGAGAAAGATGGCTTCAACCTTGCAAAGCTTCTTGAAAGCAACAATTTAGCCATCTAATAACTGAAGCCTTGGTAGCTTCGTTTAGTTTATGATGGGTGTTCTACACCAACAAATCTAGAGACTGATTGAATTTAGTACTGCATTCAATGGTGGTTGTTTAAATTTATTGTGTTTTGCATGTTAGTCAAGAAGGCTGGAAGAAAACATTTTATTGTAACCAGGTCTTAGGCCTTTATTAAAAAACTTTCCTGTAAGAACTCCAAAAAGATATGCTTTGCCCTTGCCTTGAGTAGATCGATCCATTCTAATGACTTAGCACTATGCCTTCCCTACAGACCAGGCCCTTAAAGATGCCCTGTTTATGGCATACTTTCTCAAGGCTAAAGGTATGATAAAAGAGATTATTTGGATGCATTTGGAACCGGTACCTCTTAAATATCCTGTAGCTACATTACTCTGGGCTTGCCTGTGGAATTTGGGTTTTGAGAATAGAGCCTTCTTAAAGAGACGGCATATCCGAGCGGTGCTTGCCATCCGAATTGGAGGTGAGAACCTAGACACTCCTGGACAACGTGGGGCCAACCCAGCTCACCTTTGTTAAACTGCTTTGGAGAACATTATGAACAGAAATTCACTCATGATTTTGCCCATAGAAGAAAGTGTGTGAACATAGCTACAGCCTATTGATCTCCATCTGGAATAAGTCTCCAGGATCTTTGCTAGATCTGGACCTGGATGCACGCAAGTCCATTGATGGGGATGCAACCCAGGGCCTCCACTCAAAGATCTTGGGATGTAGACTCCACTCTCCTGGATTTAGCCTATTCCTGCTTAACCAACTGCTTTGATGTTTATTGCCTGTTTATATGTAGTGCTTGAAAATGCAGAAGACTTTTTTCACCTTCCCTGCCCCCCACTGCTTCTTCCTTTCACCCAGAACGGAGAATATTAGCCACTCACACCAGGGCTGAGGATGCGTTACTCCTTTCCTGTTGATGAAAGCCACTGCAAAAGTGTTGTAAGACATCACCAGTATGTCTTGGCTGACTAGGACTGAGTTACAGTTCTTACAGCCTAAGTACTCTAAGCTTGATCTAAGTGGTACTGTGAGGGAGTCCTGTTTTTTCATTAACCTTGGATAAAACTGCTGCCCAAAGGAACGTCCCTGCTCTTGAGGCTGGTTGGTGGAGGAAATTAATTCCATCTCCAGTTCTGACATACTGTGCCCTTCCGGGTACCCTTCGACAATGGGACAAGAGAAGGGGTGATGATAGCTCCTGGAGGCTGAAGAAGTTAGGAAATTTCTGGAGAGGACTAGAGGGAATCTCACTCTCAATAGTACGCTGGTGTAAGACATCATCGTTCTGATTCGAGACATCAGAGCCCTGACAGATGTGACCAGAAAACAAATATCCTTGTGCCTTGTCATACAGCTCTCAATGTTGACAAATCCATGTTACTCCACAATATAATCTTGGCTGAGTGATGGCTGCTCCATGGGCCTTTCCCAGGCTGGGTGCTCAGGTGAGCAGGTAGTTTTAAAATGGATATAAAGGACCCCTTTTTACCCAAGGAATCTAAGATGTTTAGGTGCTGTTCAAAGCACAAGTTAGAGAGGCGGGTAGGCCAAAAGGTGAAGCATTGTACTGGTAATGCCTATTGCATGCGAAGTGGAGATATTCTGTATGGGATACTCAGATGGATGTTCTTCAGATCAACAGACAGAGAAACAAATCCCCTCTGGAAATTGCTACTATGATGGAATTTAGTCAACTATATTCGGATCCACAAGATACCAGGCAAATTCCTCTTCTTCCAGAGCACACCTCAGTGCTATTAAGAGTAATTCTGTGTTCTCAAATGGAGACCCAGACCTATTAGTAATGGATACATCAGTAATGTCCATTAGAAGGTTTTTAATCCTAGGGCCAACATTCCCATGCCATGGGACATTGCCAAACATGGATAAAGGCCCTTTTTATTCCACACTCTTCAGCAGCTGTCCAATGCATTTTTGGAAATTTCTCTTTAAACAAGAAGATGTCAGGAACTACAGAAATAGTCATTACTATCACTCCCTTGTAGTGTTATGCATATGCAGGAAGCTGCCCTACAGCAAGCAGAAGACCAGTGCTCAAGGGGCATTTCTTTATCATCTCTTTTACACAGTCTGGAGGCCCCCTAAAAGAAGGGATTTGGAGAGGAGAAGAGGCAGGTCATAACAGACCAACTTCCACCCTTTAGTTAATGTTGATGATTTTAGGCAGGTGTTTAGAGTATAAGCTCTTCAAAGCAGAAACTATTCATATGTGTTTGCACAGTGCTTAGCACAACAGGGTCCCCAGTCCCAACTGCCATAGTCCCCAAGACCCTAGTCTAAATAATAATGGCCTCTTACATCCCCGATTATCCAATAATAGTAAGTGCACCCCACTCCCCATCTGAGTCCCTATTTTCAGAGAAGAACCAAGCGATCAGGAGGTACAAGAACAAGAACTGGGCAGATGAGCTAGGGTTGGGCTGGACAAGGATAAGATGACAAAGTTCCAGGAACAGTAGTTTAGGCTGAATATTGTGTGTAGAAGGAGAAGACCACCATTTCCCCTTCCCTGCCGCCTATTTCTTGTTCCAGAGTTGACCATTCGTTGGTCTGCTTTTACACATCAAGGTATTTTGTCCCTGGCTTCCCATTTTGCTCCTCAGCATGACAATGACTGGAAGCTCCTACGTGAAACCAAACACTTCAGGGACAGCACATGCTCAGAGAAAGAACCTCACAGACCAGTAGCAGGGAACCGAGCAATGACCTGTGCAGACAAGTATTTTGCAGCACTTACCAGCAGGCCAGGATACAGAGGCCAGTGAAGAGGATGATGGGAATGGGGTATGAAGCACACAGCAGCCCGTGGTTGTAGAACGCCCGCGATATCTTCTCGCGCAACTTTTCAGTCAGGGTCATCCTCAGCTGTCGTCACCTAGCTGCCATCCCGGAATGTGTCCTGGGGGCTTCTCAGGTCCACCATGTGCAGCACTTCAGCAAAGGCTGGATAGGAAGCTGGAAACGGGAAAGAGAGCGTGCATAAGAGGAGCAACAGGAGCATTATTAGCTTGGCTTTACAGCCATCCAGCTGCACATCTCCTTGGGAGCAAGCTGGAAAAACATATTGCTCAGAAGCCCAGGAAGTTGTGCCATCAGGCTCCCTGACTATCAGACAAAGACAACAGGGAAGGATGAGAGCAGGTTTTGTGACATCAGGCACAGCAAGTGAGCAGTCAGTCCGAGGGGCAAAGTGGGGATAGAACCAAGAGAACTTAGGTGCGTCGGGACAGAGAGAGACAGGGCTGAGCAGAGAACAGAATAAAGTTATCAGTTCGAAGAGGGAGAGCAGAGGGAGAGATGAGATACTAGCTAGAGGGGAAGGTATACAGAAGGGCTGAGTGGGAATGGAACTGGGGTGCCTGACGGGTAGGGCGAAGAAGGGGCTGAGCAGAGCAACATAACTAAGCTACCACTCAGAAGAGGTGGCAGAATGCCGTAGGCTGGCAGGCCAGTTAGAGGAAGGGTATGGGCCTAGTTGTCGGCAATACAAATACTGACCACAGAGAAGCACACTGCTGAGCGTGCTTGAGGTTGAGCCTCAGTATGAGCATCCTGGCTGTTAGCGATCCAATCATGGTGATGGGGGGAGGCAGAGGAAGAGATTGGATCTGAACTTTACAGCTACAGACAGTTTCAAGGCAGTTATTTTTGCTGGGCAAAGCAAGCCATCGTTTAATTTGCCAACTAAGCCAGAGCAGACTGTGCAGTAACATAAAACACAGCTTGAGTGCTTGCTATTGGCAAAAGACAGTTTGCCTTGATTGTAGGACAAGACCTAATGCTTTGTTACTGCCTCACAAATACAGACCTAGAAGCTGCTCCAGGACCAGGCAATTCAAACTTTTCTATAAAAATCTATAGTATAGGCAGACATTCGGGAGAGTTTAAAAAAATATTTGAAAGTGATTCACAAGCCGACCTTTTGGAGAGAAATGGAGTTTTTAAAAAGACTTAGTTTGAATCAGCAGGGGATAATAATGAAGACGAGCCAACGAACCGAAACAGGAAACAGTGGAGGTTAGAGAGGGAGTGTGAGAGGAAGAAACATCTAACAAACCTATTCTAAATTTAGTCCAGTAATATCCCCATAACCTAACCCAACCCAACCAAACCCAAACCCCCATGCAAGAATAAAAACAACACAGGCAGAGTCCAGCAGCAGAGTGGGAGGCATACAGTTTATTGCACTGAATGCGGCATGTCCGGGTACCTGCCCTGTGGGTAGGTGGTTCATGTGTGCATTCAGTGCAAGCAGCTCATGGCCCTCAGAGACATTGTACAGGCTCTTGAGACCAGAGTGGCTGAACTGGAGGAGCTAAGGAAGACAGAGGTACACAGAGGAAACTTTCAGGGATACAGAAGAGCAGTTCCACTCTAGTCTGACGGCCTCTGTGCTGTTAAGGAGAATGAGTGTCTTGGGGAAGGAGAGCATCAAACTGGAACTGAGGGAAACAATCCCATAGTTGAGACCCTTCTTCTAGATGATGTCCTGGTATCCTCTCACACTGAAGATACCCTTCCACGGGAGGGGAACCCAGTTACTAGGTTGAGAAAGGTAACAGTAATGGGAGATTCAATTATTAAAAACAGAGTTGGTTTGTGATGACAGGAATAACCGCATAGTGAATTGCCTGCTGGGTGCAAAGGTTGCAGATCTCAGAAGACATCTAGACCGACTTATGTGCTGTGCTGGGAGAAGCCAGTGGTCATGGTACATGTAGGTACCAATGACATAAGACCTCTCTCCTATCTTTCCCTGGAAGCCAAATTTAGGTTGCTAGGTAAGAGATCAAAGACCAGGACCTCCATGGTACCATTCTCTGAAATGCTTCCAGTTCCAGGTGTAGGGCCAGGAAGACAGGCAGAACTGCAGGGTTTCAATGCGTACATGAGGCAATGATGTAAGGAGGAGTGCTTTAGATTTATTAGGAACTGGGGCACCTTTTGGGAGAAGAGGAGCACATGCAGGAAGGTCTATAAGTCCACTCAGTCCTACTTCTTGTTCAGCCAATCACTAAGAGAAACGAGGTTGTTAACATTTATGGGAGATAACACTGCCCACTTAATTACAGTGTCACTTGAAAGTGAGAACAGACATTCGTATGGCACTGTTGTAGCTGGCACTGCAAGATGCGCTAAAGATTCATAGACTTCTTCATACTTCAGCCTTTGTTCCAGAGGACATGCTTCCATGCTGATAATGCTCGTTAAAAAAATAATGCGTTAATTAAATTTGTGACTGGACTCCTTGAGCAAAAATTGTATGTCTCCTGCTCTGTTTTACCTGCATTCTGCCATATATTTCATGTTATAGCAGTTTTGGATGATGACCCAGCACATGTTGTTCATTTTAAGAACGCTTTCACTGCAAATTTGACAAAATGCAAAGAAGGTACCAATGGGAAATTTCTACAGATCGCTACAGCATTCAACCCAATATTTAAGAATCTGAATTGCCTTAAAAAATCTGAGAGGGATGAGGTGTGGAACATGCTTTCAAAAGTCTTAAAAGAGCAACACTGATGCAGAAACTACAGAATCCAACCCCCCAAAATAGAAAATTAACCTTGGCATCTGACTCAAGATGATAAAAGTGAACATGCATCAGTCCACCCTGCTTTGGATCATTATCGAACAGAAATTGTCATCAGCGTGGACACATGTCCTGTGGAATGATAGCTGAAGCATCAAGGGACATAAGACTCTTTAGCACATCTGTCATATAAATATCTTGCGACGCTGGATACAACAGTGCCATGTAAACGCCCATTCTCGCTTTCAGGTGACACTGTAAACAAGAAGCAGGCAGCATTATCTTCTGCAAATGTAAATAAACTTGGTTGTAGAAGTGATTGGCTGAACAAAGAGAAGGACTGATTGGACTTGTAGGCTCTAAAGTTTTACATTGTTTTATTTTTTAATGCAGTGTATTTTTTGTACATAATTCTATATTTGTAAGTTCAACTTTCATGATAAAGTGATTGCACAACAGTGCTTGTATTAGGTGAACTGAAAAATATTATTTTTTAACACAGTGCAAATATTTGTAATAAAAAGAAATATAAAGTGAGCACTGTACACTTTGTATTCTGTGTTGTAATTTAAATATATTTGAAAATGTAGAAAACATCCAAAAATATTTAAATAAATGGTATTCTATTATTGTTTAAGAGGCGATTAATCAAATGATTAATTTTTTTAATCGCTTGACTATTTGGAATATACAAGACCAGAAAATACCAGCATGGCTAAAAAACAGAGTAAAAGAGGCAGTTAGATGGAAAAGGGCATCCTTAAAAAAAAACAAAGTCAAATCCTAACTGAGAAAAAAAAAAAATAAAACTCTGCAAAAAGAGTGTAAAAGTAAAAGCAGGCAGGCAGCAGAGCAAGAAAGTATTTGAAGAGCAGCACAACAAAACAAAAAAACAACAGCAAAACAATAGAGTAGCCTGCCAAACAATCAGTGGGGCCTCTGGACAATCGAGGTGCTAAAGTAGCACTCAAGGAAGATAAGGCTGTTGCAGATAAGCTAACCTAATTCTTTGAACCTGCCTTCATTACAGAAGATCTAAGGGACATTCCCCACACCCAAGCTATTCTTTTTAGGTGACAAATCTGAGGACCTGTCCCAGATTGAGGTGTCAGTATTGGAGGTTTCATAACAAACTGATAAATTACCCAGGACCAGATATTCAGTGTTGATTAATTCAAAGTAATGCACACTGGAAAAATAATCTCAACTACATTTACCAAATGATGGGACCTAAATTAGTTGTTACAGTTCAAGAAAGATCTTGGAGTAGATAGTTCCCTGAAAACATCTGCTCAATGTGCAGCAGCAGTCAAAGAAGCTACCAGAACATTAAGAACCACTAGCAAAGGGATCGATAGAACAGAAAATATCATAATGTCACTATATAAATCCATGGCACACCCACATCTTGAACACTGCATACAGCTCTGATCACTTCATCTCAAAGAAGATACATTAGAATAGGAAGGGGGGGGGGGTAGAGAAGGCCAACAAAAATTAGGAGTATGGAACAGATTCCATAAGGAGAGATTAAAAAGATTGTACTCTTCAGCTTGTAAAAGAGACGATTAAGGGTGGATATGATAGAGATTTACAAGATCATGAATGGTACAGAGAAAATGAACAAGGAAGTGTTAATTTACCCCTTTGCATAACAAAGAACCAAAGAAATGAATAGGCAGCAGGTTTAAAACAAACAAAAGGAAGTATTTCTTCATACAACGCAAATTCAAACTTTGGAAACGGGATGTTGTGAAGGCCAGAAGTACAACTGGATTAAAAAACAAAAATTAAGAGAAATGCGTGGAGGATCAATGGCTATTAGCCAAGACTGTCAGGGATGCTAGCCCATGCGCCAGGTGTGCCTAAACCACTGACTACCAGAAGCTGAGACTGGATGACAGGGGATGGATCACTCAGTGTTACCCTGTTCTGTTCATTCCCTCTGAATGAGCATGTGACACCACTGTGCTAGATGGACCATTGGTCTGACCCAGTATGGCCATTCTTATGTTCTAAGACCCTGAGCGAAACCAGTCTAAAGCATATCGTATAGAACAGGGGGTGGGCAAACTACGGCCCACGGGCTGCATCCAGTCCACCAGCCGTTTTAATCCGGCCCTCGAGCTTCTGCTGGGGAGCAAAGTCTGCGGCTTGCCCAACTCCGGCGCTCCAGCCAGGGAGCAGGCTCCCAGAAGCAGCAGCATGTCCCCTCTCCAGCTCCTACGGATAGGGGCAGCCAGGGTGCTCTGCTCCATACACTGCCCCCACCCCAAGCACCGACCTGCAGCTCCCATTGGCCAGGAACTGTGGCCAATGGGAACTGCAGGGGCAGTGCCCGCAGACAGGGCAGCACACAGCAGAGCCACCTGGCCGCGCCTCCGCATAGGAGGTGGATGGGGTACATGTCACTGCTTCTGGGAGCCGCTTGAGGTAAGTGCCGCCCCTGAGCCTGCACCCCTCGCCCCACATGCACCAAACCCCTGCCCCAGCCCTGATCCCCCTCCCACCCTCCGAATCCCTCAGTTCCAGCCTGGAGCACCCTCCTATGCCCCTAACCCCTCATCCCCAGCCCCACCCCAGAGCTTGCATCCCCAGCCGGAGCCCTTACCCCCTTCCCCCATGCACTAACCCCCCTGCCCCAGCCTGGAGCCCCCTCCTGCACCCTGAACTCATTTCTGGCCCCACACTGGAGCCCGCATCCCCAGCCAGAGCCATCACCCCCTCCCACACCCCAACCCCAATTTCACGAGCATTTATGGCCCGACATACAATTTCTATATCCAGATGTGGCTCTCTGGCCAAAAAAATTGCCCACCCCGGTATAGAATAATTAGCTACAAAAATCAGACACTTAGATGTAAACACGTTCCACAATTCACAGAAAGCAAAGGTTATCCACAAGTTGTGTGTAGGAAAGATGAAATGTGTAATTTGCCAAAAGCATGAGATGTTTCCTTGATAAGGGCAACCTTCTTGTAAATGGGCGAAAAATCCTTTATTCAGGACCTTACCGCTGCTTATGTCAAATTCAGGAAAGCAGAAAGTGTATCACTTTGTCCACAAGAAGTGCCCATTACTGGCTGCTCCATAAAGTCCACCTGGAGGTGATGCAAAGTTGACCAACTTGTTTTAAACCAATTACAGAGCTGTTAAACTGGACTTCAGCTCGAGATTTTGAAACACTCTGCAATCTACAGGGCAAATATGGTCTTAATCTCAGATCAAGCTCTATTTAACACCCACAGAGGGAAACTTTACAGAGATAATTGCAGATTCAGGAAAGTTTCTAAAAAAAAATGCATATGAAATCTTGGTTTGATGAGTGAAGTTTGTGCAAGATGGTTAACCTTTCATTCTCTTCGCTGACATAGTAGGCTGGAATATGGATGGTATTACACAGGGAATATGGAAAGAATTAACAGTTGTGGGGGATTCTCTCAGAAGAGCTACTTTTCAAAACTGATTTGCCTGAGTTTAGTGCAATAAATATAGACTGCTCAAATGTTGTTCAGGCCAAGTTTAAACGAGGTAAACTTCATGATACTCTGCACTGAACCCAGCACAACCTTCAGCTTGCTATTTGGGATCTCAATAAAATCCCTAAAAGTCTGAATTGAGGCTAGTGAATTTGAAAAGAAATCTTTCAAGGTCCCAAAAGGCAACAGCATCTTCAAGCCCTCATTACGACAGCGGAGTGGACTGTGAGCTTATTCAGAAATAGCCACCGCCTATGCTGGGTGTTTAGTCAGGCCAGATCACTGAAAACAATGATTAAAAAAAACCCCATCAGTTGGAACATAGGCCAGAAACTGAATCAAAACTGATGCAGCTGAGTTAGGGAAATTGTTTAGGACATTAAGGGTATGGCTACACTTGCAGCTGTACAGCGCTCTCTCAGCTCTCCCAGCGCTGCAGGTACTCCACCTCCCCGTGGGGATTAGCTTACAGCACTGGGAGCCGCGCTCCCAGCGCTGGGGCACTGTTTACACTGGCGCCTTGCAGCGCTGTAACTTGCTGCGCTCAGGGGGGTGTTTTTTCACACCCCTGAGCGAGAAAGTTGCAGCGCTGTAAAGCGCCAGTGTAGCCAAGGCCTAAGACAGGCAAGTTTGTGAACACATTATATCCCACAATGGACTTAATCACAGTTGACACACTCACTTTTCAAGGAGAGGTTCTCTTGATGGTTGAGGATCTGCAAGAACTAGAAAGCGCTGTGCTGGAATTCACAAGATATCCCTGACCTAAAACTTATGGACGACAACATTGAAAAGGTAAAGGCAAAGGTGCGGAAAAGTTAAATCTGTATGATTGAGGCTGCCAATGAACCTTCTGCAGCAAACATTTACCTGGTGTCAACAGTGACTCCACAAAATGATCCTTTTTTTTTAAAAATTGACTGTGTGACCCTGTCCTCTCCTGGGTTCAGGACAAACCACTACCCAAATCCGTGGCTGGTGTACAGAAACAAAGGTGGTTTTATTTGGCTCGCAGGCGTTTGTTCCCAACCAAGGTCACCCGTAGCAAATGAAGAGAACAACAGTCCTGCCTTGCTTCCCTCAGGGAGGCTCTGACAGGCTGCTAACACGCAGCTGTTCCTGCACCAAGCCAGGTCTCTGGGTGAGAGCTGGAAGTCTGGGCTCCTTCCCTTGACCAAATGAGCTGTGATCTTTCCTTTTAGCCACTCCCTCCAAACCTGACACCTACTGCAGGTGTATGGGGGGCGGGGGTGCAGCTGACTGAGCCCACCATAGGTCATTAACCCCTTCCTGGCCAGTATGGGATATGCATACCCAATCGCAGACTCAGATCCATTATGGCAAGGTAGAACTCATTCTGATAGGCCACTTAAGCAGATACAGCGGGATGAGGAAGAGGAATATGCCCCATGTCAGTGATTGCCTTAATCAGATACAAATCCCATCAAATTCCTAACAAGAGACAGGGAACATGGATGTTTAACCACCATGAATAAATTGGCTAAAAGGCCACTCAGGTGATAACTGCCTGCAAGTTTTTGGAAGGCAAACAGCAAAGAGGGAAAGTAGTTGTTTAGGCTCTTTCAAAGAGGTCTAACTAGGAGCAACGGGATAAAATCCAGCACAGGACAGTATAGTCTGAATAGGAGGGACGAGCTTCCTGACAGCAAGACCTAAGGCTACCTCGGCCTTTCCGCTCTTAGACGCACACTGGATAACCCTGCCGTTTGTGACAGGAATATGCATAGTTTTAACTGCTTTGAGAATCCAACGCAGTACACCACCACAGCTGTGCGATGTGAGCCGAGCATATAGTACAGCAAACACTCATCAACTTACTCAGCACTGGAGCAGCCTGATTTTGGAAGCTTCTTTTTTCAGACAAAGTGACAACTGAGAATCCACTGTCATTACAGTACTGACCCTGAGAAACCAAGCACAGCAATATGCAAACCTGTTTAAGTTATTGTTCTGAGTTTAAAACTGAACTCCCAATACCAACCTTTCTACAAAAGAGACCAAACGTCATTGTCTCAAATAGGGAGTTCACTAGATCGTTTACCCACTACTGCCTGTTTGGTTTGGCAAATCAGTGAAAACAGAAGCCAAGTTTACTGAAGAACAGTTGCAATCTCCCCCTTTTAGAAGAGCTACTGCCACTTTGGCTTCTCAGTCTGCTGCTTTCTGGGGACAGCTGGCATTTTTGGCATTTTAACAGACATCTAGAACTAGTCTCCTGGTACTTGATGCAGGAAAAGAAACAGTTTATTTCCCAAAGCTCAAGCATTTGCTGCTTGCCTTGCATTCTATTAAGCCAGAGATGTAGAGTCAGTCATTGTATCTGATGGGCACTGGGTGTCTAAGGCAACACTTGCTCACTGTATCACTGACCTGTTGAATCCCACATGGCTTAGAATAAACACCTCTGTTTTTCAGCCAAGAAAGGAGCAATTTAGGAGTACTGAGTATATCCTACTTAATGCACAGAACATCTTGCTCACATAAGTTACTTTTTTTGACTAAAATTAACTTCTATCAGTAAATTTTGTTACTAACATTACTAGTATTTTGTTGGGAGGGAGCATTTTCTAAACAATAGAACACTGGCTGGGGGTCGGAAGATAAGACGGTTACTCACCTGTAGTAACTGGTGTTCTTCGAGATGTGTTGCTCCTATCCATTCCATGTAGGTGTGCGCGCCGCGCGTGCACGGCTCTTCGGAACATTTTTAGCCTAGCAACTCCGGCGGGCCGGCTGGCGCCCCCTGGAGTTGGGCCGCCATGGCGGCGTATATATACCCCAGCCGGCCCGTCCGCTCCTCAGTTCCTTCTTGCCGGCTATTCCGACAGTGGGGAAGGAGGGCGGGATTGGAATGGATTGGAGCAACACATCTCGAAGAACACCAGTTACTACAGGTGAGTAACCGTCTTTTCTTCTTCGAGTGATTGCTCCTATCCATTCCATGTAGGTGATTCCCAAGCCTTACCTAGGCGGTGGGGTCGGAATGAGACGTGGCGGAGTGTAATACCGCAGAGCCGAAGGCTGCGTCGTCTCTAGACTGCTGCACCAGCGCGTAGTGGGAAGCGAAGGTATGGACTGAAGACCAGGTGGCCGCTCTACAGATGTCCTGGATGGGGACATGGGCCAGGAAAGCGGCCGATGAGGCGTGTGCCCTCGTGGAGTGGGCGGTGAGTCGGCACGGGGGAACGCGAGCAAGCTCGTAACACGTTCTGATGCAGGACGTCACCCAGGAAGAAATCCGCTGCGAGGAGACTGGCTCGCCTTTCATGCGGTCAGCTATCACCACAAACAGCTGGGACGAACGCCGAAAGGGCTTCGTGCGGTCGATGTAGAACGCGAGCGCTCGGCGGACGACGAGGGTATGCAGCTGCTGTTCCCGAGGCGAGGCATGCGGCTTCGGGAAGAAGACCGGGAGGAAGATCTCCTGGTTGAGATGGAAGGGCGACACCACCTTGGGGAGGAAGGCCGGGTGTGGTCCCCGTGAAAGACGGTATATGGGGGACCCGCCGTCAGGGCGCGGAGCTCTGAGACCCGTCTGGCGGATGTGATCGCCACGAGGAAAGCCGTCTTACAGGTAAGATGGAGGAGAGAGCAAGTAGCAAGGGGCTCGAAGGGTGGGCCCATGAGCTGGGCGAGGACCAGGTTAAGATCCCATGTCGGAGCAGGAGGCCGCACCTGCGGGTAGAGACGGTCCAACCCTTTAAGGAATCGTGACACCATCGGGTTGGAGAAGATCGAGCGACCTCCTATAGCTGGTCGAAATGCTGACAGCGCTGCCAGGTGCACTCTGAGGGACGAGATTGCAAGACCTTGACCCTTGAGGTACCAAAGGTAGTCGAGGACAGTCTGGATGGGGGCCGAGAAAGGGTTGATACCTCTCTGGTCGCACCAGAGGGCAAAGCGCTTCCACTTGGCGAGGTAAGTAGTTCGCATTGAAGGTTTCCTGCTTTCGAGCAGCACTTGCTGCACCGCTGCGGAGCAATCCCTCTCTGCGTCGGTCAACCACTCAGGAACCAAGCTGTAAGATGCAACGATTGCAGGTTCGGGTGACGAAGCCTGCCGAGGCCCTGGGTTATGAGGTCCGGCCACAGCGGAAGGGGAATGGGTTCCCGAACCGACAGGTCGAGCAGCAGGGTATACCAGTGCTGTCTCGGCCAGGCCGGAGCGACGAGTATGATGCGGGCTCTGTCTCTCCGGATCTTGAGCAATACTCGGTGGACGAGCGGAAACGGAGGAAACGCGTAGAGAAGAGGCTCTGTCCATGACAGGAGAAACGCATCTGAGAGGGAGCCTGGAGCTTGGCCTTGGAAGGAGCAGAACCTGTGGCATTTGTGGTTGGTCCGGGAAGCAAAGAGGTCTATCTGGGGAAAGCCCCACCTCTGGAAGATGGAATAAGCCACATCTGGGCGAAGGGACCACTCGTGAGAGGCGAAGGACCTGCTGAGGCGGTCGGCCAACGTGTTCTGCGCTCCCGGCAGAAAAAACGCTTCGAGGCGAATCGAGTGGGCTACGCAGAAATCCCAGAGGAGCAATGCTTCGTTGCAAAGTGGGGAGGACCGCGCTCCGCCCTGCCTGTTGACATAAAACATGGCTGTGGTGTTGTCCGTGTAGACCGCTACACAGCGGTTCTGCAGGTGAGCCCGAAAGGCGAGACAAGCTAAGCGGATCGCTCTCAGCTCTCGGACGTTGATATGGAGGGAGAGCTCCTGGGGTGACCAGAGACCCTGGGTGTGTTGGTCTCCTACGTGAGCCCCCCAGCCCAGCGCCGAGGCGTCCGTCGTCAGGATGATTGACGGGCGAGGCGGGCGGAACGGAACTCCCTTGCAGACCGTTTCTGGGTCCAGCCACCAGGTGAGCGTCTGGAGAGCGGGCTTTGCCACCGTCACCACCATGTCTAGGGGATCGCGATGAGGACGGTACACCGACGCCAGCCACATTTGGAATGGGCGAAGTCGGAGCCTGGCGTGCGCGGTCACAAATGTGGACGCTGCCATGTGACCGAGGAGGCGGAGGCAGGAGCGCACCGTTGTCGTCGGAAAGGCCTGCAGTGCCCGAATGAGGGAGGCCAACGTCTCGTGCCGAGTGCGAGGTAGGCATGCTCTGGCCAGATTGGAGTCTAGGACCGCTCCTATGAACTCCACTCTTTGCGCTGGAACTAGGAGGGACTTCTCGGTGTTGACAAGGAGGCCGAGAGATCGGAACAGATGCAGGATCTGGGTTACTTGATTCGCCACCAGCGCTTGGGAGCGGCCCCGAATCAGCCAGTCGTCGAGATATGGGTAGACGTGGATGCGACGACGGCGGAGGGCTGTGGTGACGACCGCCATGCACTTGGTGAATACCCTCGGCGCGGTGGAGAGGCCGAAGGGGAGCACTGCGAACTGGTAATGAGCTCCGTTGACCAGGAAGCGGAGGAAGCGTCTGTGGGGGGGGGTAGATTGCCACATGAAAGTAGGCATCCCTCATGTCGAGGGCAGCAAACCAGTCTCCAGGATCCAAGGAAGGGATAATGGACCCCAAGGTCACCATCCGAAACTTGAGCTTGCACAGGTATCTGTTGAGCTCCCGGAGGTCTAAGATGGGACGAAGGCCGCCTTTCGCCTTGGGGATGAGGAAGTATCTGGAATAGAATCCCCTGCCTCGCCTGCTGGGAGGCACCTCCTCGATGGCACCCACGCTCAACAGAGACTGGACCTCCTGTAAGAGGACTTGCTCGTGAGAGGGGTCCCTGAAGAGGGACAGGGAGGGTGGGTGGGAGGGAGGGGGCGAAATGAACTGTAGGCGGTAGCCGTACTGGACCGTGCTGAGGACCCAGCTGTCTGATGTTACAGATGACCACGCCTGGAGGAAGCGGGAAAGGCGATCGGAAAACAGAAGGGGTGGATCCTGATTGGAGAGAGGTGAGCGGCCCTCGGGCGTCCCATCAAAAGGCCGACTTTGGGCCCTGAGGGGCCTTGGACGATCCCTGGGTTTGGTTCCGCTGCCCGCCCGATGGTCTGCGGCGGAAGGGGGCCGAGCGCCGATTGTTAGGCGGGCGAGGTCTGTTGTATTGGAAGGGGCGATAAGGTTGCTGCCGGAAGGGACGCCTTTGGGTGGCCGGCGTGTGCATCCCTAATGTGCGGATCGCCACTCTGCCGTCCTTCAGGGTTTGAATGCGGGTATCAGTCTTTTCTGAGAATAGACCCTGCGTCTCGAAAGGAAGGTCCTGGAGCGTGTACTGGACCTCCGGCGGCAGAGTAGAGGACTGAAGCCATGCAATGCGTCGCATGGTTACCCCTGACGCTATGGTCCTGGCCCCCGAGTCCGCTGCGTCTACCGCTGCCTTAATTAAGGTACGGGAAGCTAGCTTTCCTTCCTCCAGCAGTGCCGAGAACTCCCTGCGGGAATCCTGCGGGGTGAGCTCTGCAAATTTGGCTAGGCAGCCCAAGATGTTGAATGTATATCTTGAGAGCAAGGCCATTTGGTTGGCGATACGGAGTTGGAGGCCGCCCGCTGAGTAAATTTTCCGGCCTAACAGGTCCATGCGCTTGGACTCCTTCGCCTTTGGCGCCGCGGCGGGCTGGCCGTGTCGCTCCCGGTCATTGACAGATTGGACAACTAGAGAGTCCGGAGCCGGGTGAACATACAGGTATTCGTAGCCCCTCGGGGGGACCGAGTACTTCCTCTCAACTCCGCGCGCTGTAGGCGGGACGGAGGAGGGCGACTGCCAGATAGCGGCATTGTTTTTCTGTATTGTTCGAATGAAGGGGAGCGCTACCCTCACGGGGGCGTCCTCCCCCACCACGTCCGTGATGGGGTCCTCGACCTCCTGGACTTCTTCCACGGGTAGGTTGATGGCCTTAGCTACCCTTCTGAGAAGGTCCTGGTGAGTCTTGAGGTCGATCGGCGGGGGCTCCGACGGTGCCGCCCCTGCCACCGCCTCATCGGGGGAGGAGGATGAGGAAGGACCCGGTAGCACTTCCTCCGGTGCCTGCTCCGTGTCTGCGGGAACCGCGTCATGCCCCAAGTGCGTGCCGTGATCGGCGGCCTGTGGAGTGGGGGACGGAGGTGGCCTGCTGACAGTGGCTACCGGTACCGACCGCACCGAGCCTGGCTGTCGCGGCGGGAGAGGGGGCCCCTGTTCATGTTCGGCCCAAGGGACCCAAAATCCCCATTGCTGCGGTCCATGATCTGGTGGGAGGGACCCCACCTGGAAGTCAACTGCGCTGCCCCCAGGGGAGGCGACGGAGGGCTCTCTTGATGGCCAGGGAGGAGCCGAAGCGGTGGCCGGGCAGACGTCCGGTGCCGGAGTAAAGGGTCCCCGCGGTGCCGCCGGACGGTGCCAGTCGTCACGTGGTCTGGCCGGCGAACAGGACCTGCGCGTGTCGCGGTGCCGGGAGCTCGACTTTCGGCCCCGGGAGCTCGACCGGCGGCCCCGGGAGCTCGACCGGCGGCCCCGGGATCTCGACCGGCGGCCCCGGGATCTCGACCGGCGGCGTCGGGATGCGGATCTGGACCGCGTGCGGCGGCGCCTGGAGCGACTACGCGACTCTCGACGCCTCTCGCGGTGCCTGGAGCTGGACCTGTTACGGTGCCGGCGACCGGTACCGCGACTGGGAGCGGTACCGGGACTGCGACCGGCGAGGAGACGGGGAGCGTCGTCGTGACGTGGATCGTCGTGCCCGGTGCTGCGGAGAGCGGTGCCGTGGCGAAGCAGGACGCGACCTGGCGGCGGTGCTGCGATCGGCTCGGGCGCCGGGGGCGAAGTCGCGGAAGTGGCTTCCCAATAGACTTGAGAGTCCGCACCGGTGGCACCGGCCGCTGAGCGCTTGCATCAGCGGTAAGTTCGATTAAATGTCTTGCCGTCACGAACGCCTCGGGCGTGGACGGCAGCCTCAGCTCCTCGTCGGTGGGCACCGGGGAGCTGGGCGGTGCCGGACTCGACGGGCCTTGCGGCGCCGGAGTCGACGGCACGGTGCACGTTTTGTGCACAGCCTCAGCCTGCACCGTTACAGTCGGAGGCGGCTGGGCTAACGGTCTCTTTTGCTTATCCGAGACCGTCTTCGGCACTTTGCGCTTCTTTCCCGGGGAGACGGAGCGGTGCCGGGTCTTCGGTGCCGGGTGCCGCGCTGCATCCTCGGCACCGGGGCGGCTGGGTGCGGTCGGCGCGCTGCTAGTCGAGGCAGTCTTTGGCGCCGCCGGTGCTGGTGCCGGAGGTTGGAGGGCCGACTCCATGAGGAGTTGCTTCAACCGTGAGTCCCGCTCCTTCCTCGTGCGAGGCTTGAAAGCGACGCAGATGGGGCACTTGTCCGACCGGTGAGCCTCTCCAAGACAGCGGAGGCAGGCGTCGTGCGGGTCACTCACCGGCATAGACCGCTGGCAAGCCGCGCAGGGCTTGAAACCCGCCGGTCCGGGCATAAGCCCGCACCGGGGCGGAAGAAGAGGGCTAACCCCTCTAACTCCCTAATGAGTAATATAACACTAACTATAGAACTATTAACAAAATTTAACAACTACGATAACTATATACACTAACTAACGGAGAACGCTAAGCTGTGGAGGACAGGAGAGCACTCCACTGTTCCTACTAGCCGTCACGGGCGGAAAGAAGGAACTGAGGAGCGGACGGGCCGGCTGTGGTATATATACGCCGCCATGGCGGCGCCACTCCAGGGGGCGCCAGCCGGCCCGCCGGAGTTGCTAGGCTAAAAATGTTCCAAAGAGCCGTGCACGCGCGGCGCGCACACCTACATGGAATGGATAGGAGCAATCACTCGAAGAAGAACTGGGCTTTACTTTCACCTCCACCAGATTCACTTCATGACCTTGAGTAAGTCATGTCATTTCTCTGTGCCTCTGCTTTCTCTGCTTGTTAAATTCAGGTAATACTATCCTCACAGACAGAAACTTATATTTATTAATTCTTGAAAATTTGAAGTCTTCAGACAGAAGGAGCTAGAGAAGTACTTTACAATAAACGCCAGCCCACCAACCAGTAGTCTGGCTTAAAAAATTTACAGGACACTAGATAAATTATAAAAGATTGGGAGGGGGGGAGTGGGAGGAAGAGAGATTTGTCAGTCTCACTCTGCTCCAATTCTTGAACGTGTTAGGAGCAGATGCATTAGAACCATCAGTGTGCAGACTCAAGACACTGCTGCATCAGTTCACATTCACAAAGTTGTCTTCACAACTATAATGGCTAGACTTCTTTAAAAGACCACAAGCTTTGAGTCTAAAATTATTCTGGACTCAGAACCCACTTATTCAGAGAAACCAGGTTTCAGAGTAGCAGCTGTGTTAGTTTGTATCCACAAAGGTAATATAAAGGTAATAATTGGAGATATACTAATCTCCTAGAACTGGAAGGGACCTCGAAAGGTCATTGAGTCCAGCCCCCTGCCTTCACTAGCAGGACCAATTTTTGCCCCAGATCCCTAAGTGGCCTCCTCAAGGATTGAACTCACAACCCTGGGTTTAACAGGCCAATGCTCAAACCACTGAGCTATCCCTCCCCCCATCCCTCCAAAAAAGAACAGGAGTACTTGTGGCACCTTAGAGACTAACAAATTTATTTCAGCATAAGCTTT
The DNA here is from genome assembly GCF_016161935.1 of Mauremys reevesii. Classification (NCBI taxonomy): domain Eukaryota; kingdom Metazoa; phylum Chordata; order Testudines; family Geoemydidae; genus Mauremys; species Mauremys reevesii. The sequence continues at coordinate 4,076,626 of NC_052624.1, read as the reverse complement.
TGTGGGCTACAGTGTTCCATTCTATGCATCCGAAGAAGTGGGCTGTAGCCCACGAAAGCTTATGCTGAAATAAATTTGTTAGTCTCTAAGGTGCCACAAGTACTCCTGTTCTTTTTATTCAGAGAATGTTTCCTACTCTCCACTAACAAAATGATTTGTCAAGTCTTGCATAACCAATCCAACAAAAACAAAAGGTTACATGCAAATAGAAATGCCACTAAAGCATTCTGTCATAAGCTCATAAAACAGTATTTTGCATTTCTGGCACCTTGCATCCAAGGATCTCAGGGCACTTTCCAGACATGTAATGAAACTACCACCTTACCCATGTGAGGTACTCCTTCCATTTTACTAACTGTAAAAATGGTGGTACGCTGAAGTAAGACAACGTGCCCTAGAATGGGGGATCCCAAACTGTGGTATGTGAACCACCATACATAAGCTTCATGCTCCATCCATTTACTTCACAGCAGTTTTGTTGTGTTTTTTTTTGTTTTTTTTTTAAAGCAATGACGATTGGGACCCACAGCCCTAGCACACACAAAGCACATAACACAGCCAGGAACAGAAGCCAGGTTTGGGCTTTTTAAGCTCCTCAAGATAGTCAGATAAAAAGGTGCTTAAACAATAATTCTGTACATCTTTTATCCATTCCTTTCTTAAGCGCAGAGCATTATTACTGTTAGAGGATTACAAAAATTCCATTACATGCCTCAAGTGTGATTTAAATTAAGATCCTTTTCTCTCGCTGCAATTTCAATGCTTTATTAACTACCAAGTATCAGAGGGGTAGCCGTGTTAGTCTGGTTCTGTAGAAGCAGCAAAGAATCCAGAAGTGGGTATTCACCCACAAAAGCTCATGCTGCAAAACGTCTGTTAATCTATAAGGTGCCACAGGATTCTTTGCTGCTTCTTATTAACTACCAATCCTTACACCCAGCAAACAATAGTTAATGTAACAATGTAAGAGCCCTGAGGGTGGGACTAAGATTAGCAGTACCTGTAAACTGCCTAAAGACAGCCCCACATTATATTTTCCCACCCAGCTATTAAGAAATGATGGTGCAACACAACATTACTCCACTATTGCTTGAGAAACATTTCTCATAGCAGTCTTGCTACACAGTCTACCAAAGACGTTGTGCTGCGCCTGTGGCCTCACCACAAAGTGCCAATCCAATGCTGTAACAGCTTCACAGAAAATGGAGAATTCAGGTTATAACCAGTTCATGCTACAAATAGGATGGAAGATTTGAACAAGCTGGAGCCAGAAACTACACTGTCACCTCAGCCTGGTCTCCCCTCTCCCAGGTACAGTAAGAGAAGGCGATAGCTCTTCTGAACCACTGCAGAGTAATACAGCACAGCAAGCCACATCACCTGAAGGGAAGCAAAGCTTGACTGCAAAAACATAAGCAAGTTTTACACTGGTGAACTGCGCTCTTTGGACAGCCGGGGAGATATTCTTCACTGCTGCTTGTTGGTGAATAGAAGCTAGCTTCCCCATTAGTGTGCCTCACTCCTAAGGATGGACCTTCCCTAGGGAAGAGAGCTGAATCTCTGTGGGACATTCTGCTACTGGTTTCTCTAGGGCAGTGGTCTCCAACCTTTTTGGCTGGCGGGCGCCAGCCAAAGGACCACTGCAGCGGTGGAGCACCCGCCGAAATGCTGCAAATTGCCTCTCGATGACGTCGCTTGCCGTCGACAAGCGACGTCATCAAGAGGCGTCCCCGCCGAAATTCGGGAGCAACGCCTCTCGATGACGTCACTTGTCGGCGGCAAGCGGCGTCATCGAGAGGCGTCCCCGCCGAAATTCGGGGGCGACACCTCTCGATGACGTCACTTGTCGGCGGCAAGCGGCGTCATCGAGAGGCGTCCCCGCCGAAATTCGGGAGCGATGCCTCTCGATGACATCACTTGGCGGCAAGCGGCGTCATCGAGAGGCGTCCCCGGCGAAATTCGGGGGCGACGCCTCTCGATGACGTCACTTGTCGGCGACAAGCGGCGTCATCGAGAGGCATCCCCGCCGAAATGCCGCAGCGGCATTTCAGCAGGTGCTCTCCTGGGGGCCAGGATGCAGGTGCATTAAGATGGCGCCCGCGGGCACCGTGTTGGGGACCCCTGCTCTAGGGAGAGCATCTTTCAGTCAGCTCTGCCATCTAGTATGGTTACTGAAGTCTCCTGGGCTGTCAAGAGAGCACAGTTCACTACTGTAGGATTTACTTTACCACAAAGGTTTGAGACGGAAGGTGATGGTCCCTATCCCAGGACTTTTCACCCCTTCCTTCCATATGCAGGAAGTGAAATATGAACACAGCCAATAGGATGAGAGCTACTGGATAGTTTGACTTATGTGTACAAAGTTTAATGAAGAGTATGTAACAGTGACAGACCCTTCGTACTGAATAAGGCTATGTCTATACTTAGACTGCTTAGCGGCGCAGCTGCAGTGCTTCAGTGTGAACACTTGCTACACCCCCGTCACTGCAGTTAATCCAACTCCCTGAGAGTCGGTAGCAAAGCTAATGGAGGAATTCTTCAGTCAATCTAGTATTGTCTACACTGGAGGTTTGGTCAGCTTAACTATGTCACTGAATGACGTAACTGGGTCAACCTAACTTTTTAGTGTAAACCTGGCCTAAGTCTTGCACTGTAAAATACCTTTCTCCCATTTCCACATATTTTAAGTAAACCATCAGGCTTGCAACACTTCCCAAGCACAGAAGAGGAACAAGCTATTTCTTTTGGCCATAAACCCACCCGACTGAGAAAAGCCATGACTAGACAGACCAACACCAAAGTGTGGCTCAGCAGGCAAGGAAGTACACCCTGTTGCTCTGCAGCATTTCAGATGCCTGATGTGACTTGTACACTCTAGTTTGGCTATCTTTACTCTTGGGATTATCAAGACCATGGCTAACAGTTTCCAAGTTCTTGCAATGTCAGATTGACCAGGTAGGGAAGCAAGAGATTCCACATTTACTCAAAGAATTTCTCCTTGAGGGAGGTAACAGTTGCTGGATGACTCTTCTGCACACATAAGCCTGGTCTACACTAGGCGTTTAAATCGGTTTTAGGAGCGTAAAACCGATTTAACGCCACAACCGTCCACACTAGGAGGCACCTTATATCGATTTTAATGGCTCTTTAAATCGGTTTCTGTACTCCTCCCCGACGAGAGGAGTAGCGCTAATATCGGGATTAACATATCGTAATAGGGTTAGTGTGGCCGCAAATCGACGGTATTGGCCTCCGGGCGGTATCCCACAGTGCACCACTGACCGCTCTGGACAGCATTCTCAACTCGGATGCACTGGCCAGGTAGACAGGAAAAACCCCGCGAACTTTTGAAATTCATTTCCTGCTTCCCCAGCGTGGAGAGCTCATCATCACAGGTGACCACGCACAGCTCATCAGCACAGTTAACAATGCAGTCTCCTGAGAATCGAAAAAGAGCCCCAGCATGGACCGCTCGGGAGGTACTGGATCTGATCGCTATATGGGGAGAGGATTCAGTGTTAACAGAACTGCGTTCCAAAAGACGAAATGAAAAAGTATTTGAAAGAATTTCTAAGGCTATGACGGATAAAGGCCACAGCAGGGACTCAGTGCAGTGCAGAGTGAAAGTTAAGGAGCTCAGACAAGCCTACCAGAAAACCAAAGAAGCAAACGGAAGGTCCGGGGCAGGTCGAAAAACATGCCGCTTCTATGCTGAGCTGCATGCAATTTTAGGGGGCTGCGCCATAAGTACCCCACCCCTGACCATGGATTCCGAGGTGGGGGTTGTAATCTCTGCCATGTCTGAGGATTATGCAGGCGGGAAGATGAAGATGAAGAAGAGGAGGAAGACCTAGCAGAGAGCACACAGCACTCCGTGACCCCCAGCAGCCAGGAGCTTTTTATCACCCTGACGGAATTACCCTGCTCCCAGCCCTCACAAGCAACTATCCCAGACAATGACGCCATGGAAGGGAGCTCTGGTGAGTGTACCTTTGTAAATAGCAAACACTGTTTTTTAAGCAAGCGTTTTTTAATGATTGATTTGCCCTGAGGACTTGGGATGCGGTCGCAGACAGTATAGTTACTTAGAAAAGTTTGTTAACATGTCCGGGGATTGAGAGGAAATCCTCCAGGGACATCTCGATGAAGCGCTCCTGTAGGTACTCCAGAAGCCTTTGCAGAAGGTTTCTGGGCAAGGCATCCTTGTTCCGCCCACCATGGTAGGACACTTTACCACGCCATGCATGTAGCAAGTAATCAGGTATCATTGCGTGGCAAAGCATAGCAGCGTATGGTCCCGGTGACTGCTGGCATTCAAGAAGCATCCGTTCTTTATCTTGTTGTGTTATCCTCAGCAAAGTGATATCGTTCAGGATAACCTGGTTAAAAATCAGGAATTTAAGTAAGGGGGGTGGCCATTTTTCTAATGGGTTCGTGGACTGCAAGCTTAAAAAAAAACCTTTCCTGCACGTAGCGAAGCGGGGAGGAGGGTGGTGTGAATTGCCGATGACCTTTTCTGTGTTTGGTCACCGGCGATCTTCCCCAAGCTACCAGACACGCAGTGGGTGGGGGGGTGGGAAGGTTGTTGATTAGCAGGGAGCTAGCGTGGTATTAGCCATGCGTTGGGGGGGGAGGGGTAAATCACTACAGAAGCCGAAAGACAGTGGCTTACCATGGCTGCATGCAAGCTGAATTCTGATGCCTGGACCTGTGTCTGTGAGATCTGTAACTCCAGAGCTGCAAGCACTCACTATTAAGATGAAAAATGCGACCTTGTAGGGAAATCACATGTGCTAGGTGAATAGTGCTGTTCACTGTGAAAGAGTATAACCATTGTTCTGTAAAATGTATCTTTCTAAATATTTATCTCCCTCATGCAGCTGCAAATTTTTCAACCATCCCTCCTCCATCCCAAAGGCTAGCACAGATAAGGCGGAGGAAAAAGAAGACGCAAGATGAGATGTTCTCGGATATTATGGAAGTTACACGCAGTGAAAGAGCTCATCTGAATGAGTGGAAGGACGTGGTATCAAATTACAGGAAAGAGGCCAGTGAACGTGAGGACAGGAGGGATGAACGTGAGGACAGGAGGGACAACCGAGATGAGAGGTGGCGGCAGGAAGATCAGCGGTGGCGGGATGCAACTCTGGGGCTGCTGCGTGATCAAACTGACGTGCTCCGGCGTCTGGTGGAGCTTCAGGAACAGCAGCAGGATCACAGAGTGCCGCTGCAGCCCCTGTGTAACCACCCTCAACCCTCACCATGTTCCATATCCTCCTCACCCAGACGTGTAAGAACGCGTGGGGGGAGGCTCCGTGCACCCGCCCACTCCACCCCCGTGGACAGCCCAACCAGAAGGCTGTCGTTAATGTGAAATGTTTTTAATGGTCTTCTCCATCCTTCCTATCCTCCTCCCAAACCACACTTACTTCTCTCCCTCTTTTTATAATGAATTAATAAAGAATTCATGATTTTTAAACAAGAGTGACTTTATTTGCATAAGTAAGCTGTACTCGAAGGGGGAGGGAGAGTTGCTTTCAGGGAATGAGTCAGTCAAGGGGGGGTGGGTGTTCATCAACAAACACAGCAGTCACACTGTACCCTGGCCATTGATGAAGCTCCTTTTCAAAGCTTCTCTGATGCGCACCGCTTCCTGGTGTGCTCTTCTAATCTCCCTGGTGTCTGGCTGCGCGTAATCAGCGGCCAGGTGATTTGCCTCAGCCTCCCACCCCGCCATAAAGGTCTCCCCCTTACTCTCACAGAGATTGTGGAGAATACAGCAAGCAGTAATAACATAGGGGACATTAGTTTGGCTGAGGTCTGAGCGAGTCAGTAATGTGCGCCAGCGAGCCTTTAAACGGCCAAATGCACATTCCACCACCATTCTGCACTTGCTCAGCCTGTAATTGAACAGATCCTGACCACTGTCCAGGCTGCCTGTGTATGGCTTCATGAGCCATGGCATCAAGGGGTAGGCTGGGTCCCCCAGGATAACGACAGGCATTTCAACATCCCCAACTGTTATTTTCTGGTCTGGGAAGTAATTCCCTTGCTGCAGCCGCGTTTAAACAGAGTAGTGCTTCTGAATACGCGGCGTCATGAACCCTCCTGGCCATCCACGTGGATGTTTGTGAAACGTCCTTGTGATCCACCAGTGCTTGCAGCACCATTGAAAAGTACCCCTTCCGGTTTACGTACTGGGTGCCCTGGTGCTGCGGTGCCAAGATAGGGATATGGGTTCCATCTATCGCCCCCCCACAGTTAGGGAATCCCAGTGCAGCAAAGCCATCCACTATGGCCTGCACGTTTCCCAGAGTCACAACCTTTCGTAGCAGCAGCTTAGTGATTGCTTTGGCTACTTGCATCACAGCAGCCCCCACAGTAGATTTTCCAACTCCAAATTGATTCCCGACTGACCGGTAGCTGTCTGGCGTTGCAAGCTTCCACAGGGCTATCGCCACTCGCTTCTCTACTGTGAGGGCTGCTCTCATCTTGGTATTATGGCGTTTCAGGGCAGGGGCAAGCAAGTCACAAAGTTCCATGAAAGTGCCCTTACGCATGCGAAAGTTTCGCAGCCACTGGGAATCGTCCCACACCTGCAACACAATGAGGTCCCACCAGTCAGTGCTTGTTTCCCAGGCCCAAAATCGGCATTCAATGGATAGAATCTGCCCCATTACCATCAGGATCTCCAAAGCGCCGGGGCCCGCAGTTTGAGAGAATTCTGTGTCTACGTCCTCATCACTGTCATCGCCGCGCTGCCGTATCCGCCTCCTCCTAGCCTCGGTTCGAAGGTCCTGGTTCAGCATATACTGCACGAGAGTGCGCGAGGTGTTTAAAACATCCACGATTGCGGTATTGAGCTGAGCAGGGTCCATGCTTGCTGTGCTATGGCGTCTGCACAGTTCACCAAGCAAAAAAGGCGCGAAACGGTTGTCTGCCGCTTTCAGGGAGGGAGGGGTGAGGCTGTACCCAGAACCACCCGCAAAAATGATTTTTGCCCCATCAGGCACTGGGATCTCAACCCGGAAATGCGAAGGGGCGAGGGAGGCTGCGGGAACTATGGGATAGCTATGGGATAGCTACCCACAGTGCAACGCTTCCGAAATCGACGCTAGCCTCGGACCGTGGACGCACACCACCGATTTAATGTGTTTAGTGTGGCCGCGCACAATCGATTTTATACAATCTGTTTTACTAAACCGGTTTAAGTAAATTCGGAATAATCCCGTAGTGTAGACGTACCCATAGATTCATAGATTCTAGGACTGGAAGGGACCTCGAGAGGTCATCTAGTCCAGTCCCCTGCCCTCATGGCAGGACCAAATACTGTCTAGACCATTCCTGATAGACATTTATCTAACCTACTCTTAAATATCTCCAGAGATGGAGATTCCACAACCTCCTTAGGCAATTTATTCCAGTGTTTAACCACCCTGATAGTTAGGACCTTTTTCCTAATGTCCAACCTAAACCTTCCTTGCTGCAGTTTAAGCCCATTGCTTCTTGTTCTATCCTTAGAGGCTAAGGTGAACAAATTTTCTCCCTCCTCCTGATGACACCCTTTTAGATACCTGAAAACTGCTATCATGTCCCCTCTCAGTCTTCTCTTTTCCAAACTAAACAAACCCAATTCTTTCAGCCTTCCTTCATAGGTCATGTTCTCAAGACATATACCACCACTCCTCACTGAGCAGCAATATTGTATATTCTACACTTCTTCCTTTCACCCTGAAAATCACTTTATGGACTCCATATATAAAAGGCATCCCTTCACCACTGAAATACAGCCGCTCTGGGCATCGATGGGTGCAGTTAGGTACACTGGCGCACCGCAAGCTCAGTAGTAGAGGCAGAGGGTATATTTTACTAAAGACATGAGTGGGGGAAAAAAAAACATCCTGTGATTTGTTTTTTTTTTTAAACCAACGCAGTTTTAAGGTCCCACATGAAAGAGCCCCATGCAGCAAACGTCATAGAACTCTGATTATCTATGTCTAAAGGAAGACAAATTGAATCAACCCTGCTGGGATTTGATCCCAAGGATTCCAGACAGCATTTCAAACCTGATGCTTTGGTCACTAAACCTTTCCCTCTGGACAATTTCTTGTGAACACAAGGTTGAGGCAGATTTAAAAAAAAAAAAAGTTGAACCTAAATTCAGTTTTCAAAAAACTTCATTGTAGCTACCTTTTCCATAATGTCACAAAAAATTGAAGAATAATTTAAGTATTCCTCTGCAGTCTTAGCGGCACATACCAGAGTACTGGGCTAGTAAGACAGTGAAAATAAGTACTAGATATTCATTGTTCAAGCTTAGAGAAAAGCAGTTAATAACCAGCACTGATTTTTTTAAAGAAGTAATTTCACTTGATCTTACTGTTTTTAGAAACATAGCTAAGCGATTCTGCTTTAAATATGATTTTTAACTTGCCAACATCTATTTAAAGCACCAAGTATGGGGGATACAAGATTGGAGTTGAGTGCATCCGACAATGATGAATAGACACATCATGCTACACGGCTGACTATTAGAATCCCCACTGGAGCGTAAAATGTATCCTAAATATATTCAGTGTCTGCATGTACTGTAGAGCAGATAGACAGAGCCCTGACATCCCCGTTCTACTTTGCATGACAGAAACACATGCTTCCATTAGGACCAGCCCTCAGTTTAGAAGCAGAATATGCTGGGACCTCTGCTGGCGTAGTTCCCTATGTACCGGTATGCTCTGCCTCCATACAATGTCAGAAAAAGGAGGGACTCACCAAAAAAAATGCAGATCTGTTCAGGTTCTTCCACTTCTCTCCCCCTTTGCCCAATATGAAGCAGAAAAAGCTGGCTAGCATTCCCTTCCAATGCAGCTCTGCAGGTTAAACAGGGCACATGGACTATCCGAGGGAATTCACCTTCCTAATGCTACATTTTCTTGCAGTGTATTTACCAGACCGATAATCTTCCCAGCAGCGTCCATCCCCAGAGATCAGCTGGGGACAGACTACAGAATAACTTCTACTTTCAAAGTCATTTCAAAACAAGAGGCAATAACAGGACTGATCCTGTTTGAGGCTGGATGAAACATCCTATTTCAAAACTCTGCTGTCACATGGGAATCACAGGTGCCAAAAGCTCAGTCTCCAGGCAAAGAAGGCTAGGTAAACAGACAGCCATTACAGGGCAGAGGGCATTCCTTACAGAATTTGACGTGCATCTCTACATACTGTACAGACACAAACTTGCTGTCACGGCATAGGAGGACACCACAATCCTCCACTGTACCCCAAGAGAGACACAGCATCTGCAAGTGGCACCGCTAGCACCAGGGTCTACCACCTGAACTCTAGTCTTCACTGAGCAGCCAAGGGTCTCTGCAGAAGTGGCTGCTGTACAAGTTATCTGAAACTCAGTTCACAATGAAGATACTGATGAAAATGAATTCCACCACATTCTGCTACCAACTACAGGAGACACACAGGAGGTCTCTGGACCCTAGATCTGATACACACCTGGGAGCAGGTGTCTCAGAATGCTGGCCTTGGGTCTATACAAGAGGCCACTACACAAATTGCTCAGCTGATCCGTAACCTGGAGCTGCTAGACATTATAGCCTCTCTTCCCCACTTACCAAAGCAGATCCATGGAGGAGCACAGACAGCAGTTGCAGTAGGAGCTCTCCTCTCCCAGCCTGAAAGACGCTCCAATAGCAGCGACAATAAGAAAGAGGGGAAATGAAAGAGGAACCCATAGGACCCAACCTTCCAATCCCCCAATAAAAAAAGTCTCCTGACTGAACTGACATTTTGACATCTGCTCCAACGGGGGCTGGTGGGTGGGAAGTGGAGCCATTTCTCTACAGAGAGGTTCAGAGATGAAAAATCAAGTATGTGCTGAGGACATTAATCTCCCTTCATGAGCCTGCTAGACAGTCAGCTCCATAACACCATGCTGCTGTTCTCTGCTTCTGTTCCCATGGCGAGAACAGTGTGCTTTGTGCAGTGCAGATACACAAAGGCCAAGTGAAACAGAACATTTCCTGTGGGAAAATCACAACCCAAGCACTGACCCTTCGGGGGCTGGTGTCCTGTGTGGGTGAATACTGACTCAGCTCTTTGGACATTTTGGAGCCTTGCTTCTGAATCTGTCCTGTGCAGAGTATTCTGTGTAGTAGAGTGTTCCCTTTAACATCCCCTGCCACAGAGGTTCATATCTAACAAATTCATTTCAGGTTCCATTCCCACCTACCCACGGCAAACAACATCAGCCATGTGATCAACTCAGTACCTAGGTTTGAACTGGGCCCCTTCCCATGTTCTCATCACACGAGATACACATCACAACTACCGGAACCAGACCACGCCTTTCCAATGCAAAACATATCACTAACTCTGAACACATCATCAACCAAGCCAGCTCCCTGGCCCCCTATCGCACTGCACATCAAATTAAGGCTTTAACTGTTAGAGTCTTGAAGATAAGAACGGCGAGCTGCCACTACCTATATATCTGACCTGATCTTCTTTCATGTGGTTCACCAATAAACAGCAACCACTTCCAACAAACATCAGCTACTTCTTGCTTATCCTTTTCCCAGTATGTCTCCACAGCTTTTCCCACCATGCCTCTTGGGCTTTGAATTGCTCCCCAAGCCATTTCCCTCAGCTCATTCAAATCCCTCTAAAAATAAACTCACTTCTGCCATGAAGGTGTAAATAAGAAACAAAAAGTTAAGGGAGCATACCATTAAGATGCATGTCTCAGTGGGTAGTCACTCTTGATGCCACCCTTTTCTATCCTCTCCCTTCGTCTATAACACTCAGTCAAGTCTTGGGATGTATTAGACTGCAAGCTGTTAGGGGGGGAGGGATAGCTCAGTGGTTTGAGCATTGGCCTGCTAAACCCAGGGTTGTGAGTTCAATCCTTGAGGGGGCCACTTAAGGGGGCAAAAAAGGTTCTAGTAGTGTGGGGGCAGGCTGGACTCTATGACAAGGTTCCTTTTTCCAGTTTCTGGGAGTTCTGTATAGTATCTCTTTATTAATTGAAGTATGGACCATAGCTTTGCTTGTTTTGCAAGGCACCTACCACATCTTGGGGAAATAATGATCAGTATCAAAATAGCCAGGATTTGAGAACACAAACAAGAAAAGTAAGCTGGCTTCACAAAGGCTTTAAAAGAAGAGAATAGAGCTGCTGAAACAAGCAACCTCCATCTTACAAACAGGCTTAATTATCTCAGTAACAATCTAAAGTGCCGATTCCTTTATGGTAGCACAAGACAAGCGCCAGCCCTCATTCTGGAGACATCCCATGGTCCTCTACTCCACAAGAGAAGAGAATTAAGTTGAAATTTGTCCAGGACAAATTAGTTAAGTATAGTAATTACATTGGTTCTCATTTGCCAGAATGTCCCTTTGTACTTTCAGTTGGACTAGATGTTCTTTGCTTCTTGTCATAAAATGGCATATAACGCTACTCTGACTGGTATGGATGACATGAACACACATTCACGCATGCCCTGAAATCCACATATTCTGGATGAAAGACAGTAAAGAAAGGCCTGGTCTACACTAGGCGTTTAAACCGGTTTTAGGAGCTTAAAACCGATTTAACGCCACAACCGTCCACACTAGGAGGCACCATATATCGATTTTAAAGGCTCTTTAAACCGGTTTCTGTACTCCTCCCTAACGAGAGGAGTAACGCTAGTATCGGTATTAACATATCGGATTAGGGTTGGTGTGGACGCTGATCGACGGTATTGGCCTCCGGGAGCTATCCCACAGTGCACCACTGACCGCTCTGGACAGCAATCTGAGCTCGGATGCAGTGGCCAGGTAGACAGGAAAAGCCCCGCGAACTTTTGAATATTTCCTGTTTGCCCAGCGTGGAGCTCCAATCAGCACGGGTGGCGATGCAGTTAAAAATCAAAATAAAGAAAGAGCTCCCGCATGGACCATGCGGATGTGATCGCTGTAAGGGCAGGCAAATCTGTTCTATCAGCGCTCCGTTACAGAAGACGAAATTCAAAATCATTTTTAAAAAATCTCCAGACAGACGCCATAGCAGGGGCTCAGCGCACTGCTGCGTGACAAACGTAACGGAAAGCCCAAGAATCAAATGGACGCTCATGGACTGGAGGACTCAAGCTATCCCACAGTTCCTGCAGTCTCCGAAAGTATTTGCATTCTTGGCTGAGCTCCAAATGCTTCTAGGGTCAAACACAGTGTCCGCGGTGGGTCAGGGCATAGCTCGGCAATTTACACACCCCCCTACCCACCCCAGAAGTGAAAGGGAAAACAATCCTCTCTTGACTCTAACATGTCACCCTATCTTTACTGAATGCTGCAGATAGACCCGATGCTGCAGCACTCAACACCAACATCCTTGCTTCGCCCCGCCATGGGTGGCTGATGGTGCAATAAGACTGGTACCCGTCCTCATCATCAGCCTATTGGCAAAAGGGGCAGTGCAAAAGGACTGGTAACCATGATGACCAGCATCTGTTAGGTCGATCAAGGGTGCCTGGTCCTAATTTTTCATGGTAGATGGTGCAGTATGGCTGATAACCATCATCGTCATAGAAACAGGGGGCTGAGCTCCATCAGCCCCCACCCTTCATGTGTAAAGAAAAGATTCAAGTGCCCCTGAACTAGCAGAGGGATGCTGGGCTCCTCTCCTACACACTCCTTACTGTCCTGTCTGGACTATCATAGCAGCTGGAGGCTGCCTTCCACTCATATCTCACTAACAAATCACTGTGTCTTATTCCTGCATTCTTTATTACTTCATCACACAAGTGGGGACAATGCTATAGTAGCCCAGGAAGGCTGAGGGAAGAACGGAATCAACAGGTGGGGTTGTTGCAGGAGCACCCAATGTGAATAGAATACAGCTCATAATTTCTGCAGGATCTGACACAGAGCAGCTGTGCTCTCTGGTTCTCTGATACAGTGGTTCTCTAGTACACTTGCCCATATTCTAGACAGGACTAGGGGACTTGCCCATATTCTAGGGGACTTGCCCATATTCTAGGCAGGACTGATTCTATTTTTAGATACCAAAGGAGGGATTGACTCAGGAGTCATTCCCAATTTTAACTTTGCCCCTGGCTAAGAGCAGCCAGGGCACTTATGACAGCAGCAAATGGAACAGTGCAAAAGGACTGGTAGCCACAATCATCTTATTACCAATTTATGGTATGGTAGATGGTGCAATATGGCTGATAACCATCCCTGCTATCATGCAAAAGCAAAAGCATGCTGCTGTGTAGCGCTGCTGAATCGCCTCTGTGAGCGGCATCTAGTCCACATACGGTGACAGTCACAAAAGGCTACACAGGCTCCATGATTGCCATGCTATGGCATCTGCCAGGGCAATCCAGGGAAAAAAGGCATGAAATGCTTGTCTGCCGTTGCTTTCCCAGCGGAAGGAGTGACTGACGACATTTACCCAGAACCACCCGCGACAATGAATTTCTCAACCCGGAAATTCAAAGGGGCGGGGGAGGGGAGGCGGGGGAGGCTGCGGGAACTATGGGATAGCTACGGAGTAGCTACCCACAGTGCAATGCTCCAGAAATCGACGCTAGCCTCGGACCGTGGACGCACACCACCGATTTAATGTGTTTAGTGTGGCCACGCACACTCGATTTTATAAAATCTGTTTTACAAAACCGGTTTATGCAAATTCGGAATAGTCCCGTAGTGTAGACGTACCCAAATGGAAGGATCAGCTGAAAGAGACCTCTACATTGCTTAGAAATTTACTCCCCATTTTGGATTTAGCCAAGGGGAGGTTAATAGAATCTCTAGCCACATCATATGAAATAGAAGACTTACTTTTCCCAACATAGACCCCTTTTCTACAAAGCTACAACTTTGGACAAGAGTTTTCTCAGAAGTGGTCTAGTTAGCAGCCCCCTGTTCTTCCTACAACTATATTTACAGGAAGAAAAACTGACTATGTAGAATGGTACCTTTCTTTCTCAAGATATTTTTTTCCAGCACGTCTTACTGGAATCATAGCCATTTACAACACTGTCAAATTTTTATTACTGCATGCCCTATACAGCAAGTACTGATATGAGAGTGCAAGCTGGAATTTATTCTGCCTCATACATCAAATTATCAGCTAGATTCTAACTACAAAATCTTACTTATGTAAAGCAAAACCCAGTCTGACTTAGAGAAATCTTGACTTTTAAGTGGTATTAAGCCAGGTGTTGAAATCACAGCAAGAGAAGAAATGGGGGGCCCCAAAGCATCACGCTTCAGACAACAACAGCTGCCAGAAAGCAAAGTGAACATGGAGAGACGTTCCTAATGGCTTGGTATAGAGAAGAGATGTAGACCACCACATTTTACTGAAGGACTCAACAGAAAGAGCTATGTATCAGTTTAATGTAGAACCTGCCCTCTGCACAGTACCACAAGGACATGCCTCTTAAACTTATTGAAGTGGTTCTCAATGTCTTCAAGCCCTTCAGAAAACAGTCCCATTGCTCTGTTTGCCAAGAGCTTTTTTTCATCAAACATGATTTCTACTGAGCCATTCTGTAGTAGTTTGCCAACATTCATTCTATCAGTCCACACCAGGTTGACAGCCTCCTTCACCATTCATGACCTGAAGCTAGCCATGCTTGGTAGGATAGGCTAGTAAGAGGCAGTTTTAGCCGAGTCCATTTCTCTCCACTAACACCACCGCAGAAGCAGAACCTGCCTGGGACTGCCACAGCCAATAGCCTTACTCAGAAATTTAAGGCTGATTGACACAAATATCAGCTCTGTTACTAGATCCCAACTGGCCTATCACCGTTACCACATAACACTGGGTCTCGTTTCCTTCATTAGGGGGCGCCATCTGCATGGGCAAACCTGGACATTACTTGAAGGGACTCTGTACTTAAAACATGGGGAAGTGGTTTTGTTCAAGGATTCTGCAGTTAGGAAGTTATGGGGAGCTCTTCACCAGCCACCTAACGGAAGCCGTATAATGTTTGATCAGGTCACCACTCATGGAATAATCAGCCTTGTTTATCAATTTGGCTGCTTCACAACAAACGGCTAGGGAATGCACCCGCCCTACAAGACTCAAAAGAATGATGCAACAACCACATGCAATTACATCCTCTGCACTCTACACTGGAATGCAGCATACTGAGAACCGAAGGAGCAAGGTCTACCACTGCCCTCGGCAACTGACCATGGAGGGGAACAGGCCCATCCGATACTCAGCAGATACCTGCTCGGTGCTACAGAGGAAAGCATAAAAAACACCAAGAATCTCATTAACATGCCCTTGTGGGCAGGGAGGGAAAGTTCTTTCCAAATCCCAGCTATGGTAGTCAAGTCAAGCAAAAACTGTCTCCTGGATGCAAGAAAACATCACCATAATTTAAGCACACAGCTCCAATTACACCCCAAAATGCCAGAGCAATACATACTGTCTTGCAAATGTATTTTTTTCCAGTTTAAAAAGTTTAAAATATATCTCCATGAAAAATAATCTGTAGGGATTAGAAGTGCCAAGTATTATTATTGCTATTTATCCCATTGTAGGCCTTAACTAAACTCCAGCCCCTCAATATCCACCACCACTTTGTAGGTTTCTAGCCCTCTCTTGGATATAGTTTCACCAAATTATACCATATTAGCTCTTTCCACAGTCAATCAATCCCTCCAGTCCCTGGATCATTGGTTGCTCCTCTCAGCTATTTACAGTCTACAAATAACGTACACCTACCGAAGCTAAGTTTCATCTTCTTGCTCATGTTCCCTCTCACCCCATGACTTCAAGTTTAACACTTCAGTTGTAAGCTTCTGAGCATATCTTTCTATTTGTATTGTGAAGCGCCTAACATACTTTTGAGCATTATTTAATAAGACAGTAACTCTCTTCAGTTTGCCAAGACCTTTGATAAATGAGACCAATTAAGGAAGACCAACATGTATTTCTGACTAAGAAGTACTTTTAGGGTGGGAATGGATAGGTCAGATAACACTTCCACCGTCACCTCTACCCCACATCCTGTTCACATATACACACACACACACACACTCACTGAAGGCAAGAAACACAATTTAGCACATCCACCACAACAGATGTGAAAGAATTACAAACCCACCCAAAACCAATGCACACACTTTTGCACACCAATTATTATGCTGAACCAGCACACAGCATCTTCTCCCTCTAGTTTTAAAAAGTGTCTTATCTCCCTTCCCCACACTGTCTTCAACAAACAGGAGAAACGATCGGCTGTAATAGAGCTGAGGCACCCATATAATTTATTGTATGTACTGCACTAGTGCCCAGGGGCCCCAAACATGGAGCAGGGCCCCACCATGTTGTGTGTGTGCGTGTGTGTTTGCATAACACCTAAGACAGTCTTTGCCCTAAAGCGCTTACAACCCAAGTACAAGACAAGAGACAACAGGTGGATAGAGACACAAGGGAGCATAAGGAAACAATGAGACATCTCTGTTCTTGGAGGACCTGTGTATTGTCCCACTAGCCAGAGCAGCATTGTAATCTAGTGGGTAAAGCACAAGACCTGAGCTTTTATTTCCTGCTCTGACACTCCCTCACTCGGACCTTCAGAAAGTCATTTCCCCACCTGCATGCACAGGGATAATATTTACCTCCCCACTCCTTTCTGAAATCTTTGGCTAATGCCATCAGCATAAAGGTGTGTATTTATATTAGTTACAATAAAAACCATCAGTTATGTATTATATGCACAGTGTACCCAGAAGAGATTCACTTGGCTCTGAAATAAGCAATTCCCCAACTGCACTGTCATCTGTTTACTTTTACATCCAGTTTCGGGTAAAAGTTTGGCACTGCCTCTGTATATTTATCCTGAGCACATGGCTCCTTTCATTATGAAGGATGAATCCCTGATGCAGGAAGAAGCAAGATAAAATTGAACAAACTGTGGTCTTTATTGCCCTCTAGTTTAAAAAAAAAAAAAAAAAAACCAAAACACAGAGGGGAGACACTGTGGGCCAAGAATCATTTCTGCATGTCGTGCTCCTTCCTAGAAGTGGCCTTGGGTACACTTTTGAACACAATATTTTCTATGGCTGCGGTCTTGCTAAGGGGGATTTCACCATGACAGAAGAGAACAGCCATATTTCATTTGTTTTTTTCCATTTTCCAAAGGCAATTTCTTTTGGTGGAGAAAGGGAAAGAGGGTTTATGCAACACTCACATGTGTTCTACTGGAGGGGGAAATGATGATGCAGGAAATTGCTATCGCACTTCTCATCTCTAGATCAGTAGCTTAATCATAGGGCTACTGCAGTGAATTTTCAAAGCTCTTCTCAGGTAAACTAGATAAACTAGGTAAACTAGATCTGCACAGCAAAGTCCTTACCACACTTCTCAGTTTTCTCCCTCCCATCATAATAGGAGGCTCCTCTTGATTTTGCTTAGAAGTGGTGGGTTGGAGAGGTTTTCTGCATCCATTGGTGGCTTTCTGAGGATCAGGTGGACTATTACATTTTTAAAGGAAGTTGGCATGTTAATTTTTCAGAAGGAAACGGTAATTTCTGTTAGTGGCAAGCACAATTCTCCATGGGTTTTTACCAGCCAGGAGTGCCACCTATTTTACAGGTACCAGCTCAAATATTTACAGCTGCTATTACAGTGAGACAGGATCTAACCCTTTCAGGGGTGATTGAGCAATTAATTTGAGCTGGTCCATTTCTGAATTTTATGCCTTGACCAATTCCTCTTGTATTCAGAAGGGCTTTTCTTCAGAGTAGGATGAAAGCTAGTCACAGCAGCCAGTGCTTGGATCCAATGACTGATTTAGGCCATCTGGATTAATTAATTAATTGGTTCACTATGGACAACAACTCTGCTGGCCACTATTTTATGGTTCTGCTAGAGGAGGGATAGACTATCTTCAAGTTCTGTACCTGCAGCAGCAGAGCCCTACAGGAAGTCTGTGTGTGCTGGATCAGGTTTTGTGCCACCACCATTTTTGTTTTCTGCCTAAGCACACCATTTCACTAGTCATCTCTGGTGATGATCCGAGTTGGTACTGAGCGGAATATCCTATGAGCTTATTCATACCTTAGCCTTTCAGCTGTGTGGTTTGCCTTGAAGAATATGCAGGAAACTTAAAATGATTCAAATTTCTTTGTGAGAAAGCCAGCCCAAGTTGGTGGTTGTTAGAAGAACATGCACACACTCAGACACCAGGTATTACTAATAATTCCACTTTCAGTTCCTCAGATGAAAGGTGCTGTAGAAGTGAACGCTTTCTCAACACTAATCAAGCCTCAACTTCATAGATGGGAACCTGGAAAGAGATTGTGATTTGCTCAAGGTCACACATCTAGCCCAGCAGAGTTAAAGCCAAGAGCCAGTCCTCTGGCTCTAGCTATCAGAGTATACGACCCCTTCAACCAACTGTTCTATATATTTTGCCTTATGTTTTTCAGGGCTGTGCAATATCATGGTTTTGAATCTGAAGAGCCTTCTCAAGTTTCTAGGAAAAGCACCTAGGGTTTCTAAAATCCCTGTATCATGCAATGCAGGAAAAAAAAGCACCTTTCGCTGTCTTTGCATATTTCCATTAGCTGGACCCAGTACAACTCATGTACTTCAGCCTGAGGTACATTTAAAAGTTTTGGTAGCATAGTTATTTTGGTTAGAAGTGTGGAAAAATAAAGTCACCCCCATGACAGAGCCATACCAGCAAAAGCCCCAGTGTACAGATGCAGTTATATCAACAAGAAAGTCCTTTTGCTAGTATAACTTACTCTCTTCGGAGAACTGGCACGTAATAAGCTCTATGAGCAAAAAGAACTCATTTGCCAGTATAAGTTGCATCTCCACTAGGGGAGTTTACTGATAAGAGCTCTACTGGTATAGCTATACTGACAAATCCTTTTAAGTGTGGGCAAGGCATTAGACTTGCACATTTATTTCAATCACCTACATTTCTTCACTAAGTTTCAGCTCTGACACACAACTAACGGGTGCTCTCCTCAGAGCAAGAGCAATGTGCTGTGTTAGAAGGAAAAGAGAAGCTGAGCATACTTCTGACCTCTTAGCCCACTCAGTAAAAAGTTAGCCTTCAGCATTGATTTCCCAATAATATTACCTCAAGGCACCTGATATTCAAACACTAAAACTTTTTAAAAAACTTATTATAACAATGAACTTTCATTTAAACAGCACTTTTCAACAAAATGGAATTTCAATGCACTCTACAAACTTACTAAACAATGGTACAGACGTACTGAGTTATTTCACACTCCACTGAAATGCAGGTAGCTGTGAGATGACTCACAATAGCAATGGATTACTTTCAAACAGACTCTCGATTACAAAAATACCTTTTCCATAGGCCTGACTACACAAGGTGCTAGAAGCTCAGAACTCCTGCTGAAGCCAGCACCTTTCAGGAGCAGATGATCCTCTATTTTAATTCTGAACAATACGGTAATCATATAAAAAGAATTACAGATTAGACATTTGATTTTTGAGAGCAGCAAGCCACTACTCAAGCCTCTCCATCCACTGGTGAGACACCTCCTAAGGCAACTTTTTAGGCTGGGGATGGATAGGTCAGATAACACTTCCACCGTCACCTCTACCCCACATCATGTTCACATATACACACACACACACACACACACACACACACACACACACTCTGAAGGCAAGAAACACAATGTAGCACATCCACCACAACAGATGTGAAAGAATTACAAACCCACCCAAAACCAATGCACACACTTTTGCACACCAATTATTATGCTGAACCAGCACGCAGCATCTATTCCCTCTAGTTTTAAAAAGTGTCTTATGTCCCTTCCCCACACTGTCTTCAACAAACAGGAGAAATGATCGGCTGTAATAGAGCTGAGGCACCCATATAATTTATTGTATGTATTGCACTAGTGCCCAAGGCCCCACCACAGATCAGGGCCCCACCACGTTAGGTGTTATGCAAACACACTCTGGATAGCGCTGCCCTCCAAGTACATGGGCAGAGAGGACATGCAAGGGACAGAGGGTAAAATGTAACACAGCAAACGCAGATGGTCTGATCTAGCCCAAGAAAAATACCCATGGAAGTTAGATGTCTGTGTTTGCACTACAGTGTCCCCGTGTGAAGGCACTCGCGGTGCCTACGAAAGGAAAGGTGCTGCTTTACTACATGTAAGCAGAGTGCTCCCCATCTTACAGGA
Organism: Mauremys reevesii; assembly: GCF_016161935.1. Classification (NCBI taxonomy): domain Eukaryota; kingdom Metazoa; phylum Chordata; order Testudines; family Geoemydidae; genus Mauremys; species Mauremys reevesii. The sequence continues at coordinate 4,056,418 of NC_052624.1, read as the reverse complement.
CACTCTCAGAAAATTAGAACAGAGGCAATTCCAAGGTACATAGGCCCAGAGTCTCAAAAGGTATTTGGGCTCCTAACTTGCACAGAAATCACTAGGCACTAGGAGCCTAAATCCATTTGCGGATCTGGGCCCTACATCTAACAGTTTGAGCCCGCACATACTGCAGAACCTAAAGTCTACTGGATCTTTATGAGACTGTCTGCTCAACTGCTGCAGGTTTAGAGAAACAGACACACGTTGGAGAAGTGACCTGAAAACAAAAGTTCAGCCCGATTAAATGAGGGCACGTCCGTCATCCCCACAACTTCCACACACCCACTATGCAAACACCGCTGGGTTTTCAGGATTAGTTAGGGTGTGACAGCACCCTCCTCAAGCCTCTCCTGGAACATAAGTCACAGCAATTCCTTCACCTGCAATTCCATGTGCTCCATATAGTATATGCCCCTTGCCATTGATTCTGATGGCCAACAGGGGGAGAGAATGGTAACACAGTAATGAACAGGAAAATGGGAGTCAGGGACTCCTGGGGTCTATTCCCAGCTGTGACAGTAACTCACTCCACAGGCCATGTCCAGAGCCCAGCTTCTCTGCCTCCCTTTGTTTCTTCTGTACAGCGAGCTAATGTTGACCTACCTCAGAGATGCTCTGAGAATCTGTGTTCACAATTTCAAGCACAGTGTAGTGCGCTAACATGAACACACAGCCGCATGAATCTTAAATGCACAAGGAAGGAGAGATGCTCTCTCCTGCTGCTCTGCATGTCATACCAGGCTATCACCATTAACCCTTTCAGTGCTTCAGACCTTGGGGAGAGAACTTCACAGGGCAGCTAACGTACCGGAGATTTATTTTATTGGGGGGAGGGGGGGGGGAAGGATATCTATGAAAAACAAATCAACTCTTGGTATCTCTCAGCTTCCCCACAACTGCCCAGCCAGTGGCAGATTTACATCTGAATAAAACTGTTCCTGCTGCCAGATCCAAGGGTGGGGGGGAGAGCGGCTTACTGCTGTTCAGTGACAAATTCCCTCTCCCATTCATACCTGCATTTCAGGGCAGCACAGACTGTTGCTATGGAAGCGACTGCAGTATGACAAGCCCTGCAATATGCGGTGGTGGTGTAGCCCGTGTCGGTCCCAGGATAGGAGAAAGACAAGATGGTTTTGGTAATAGCTTTTATTGGACCAATTTCTGTAATATTACCTCACCCACCTTGTCTCTCTGAAGTCCTGCAATGTGACTTAGTTCCAGGGACATGCAAGGAGGCAGCTGCTAAAAAGCACAAATATTTTATTACCAGAGAAAGGGGAAGAATGACATGGGAGAAGAGAGGAAGTGGATTTAAAATGTTAAGTGTAAAGAATGACAGAAGTGTTCCTTGCTGTAAGTGGATGCAGCAATAAGCTGGCACCACTCACGCTACCTACCTACCTACCACACAGGACTATTAATGGTCATCAAGAACCTGTCTACATGGAAAGTTTAAACTGGATTAAATCGAGTTCGTCTGGTTTGAAAAATCTTGCATACACAACGCAATTAATGGTAGCACACTGACTGCATTCATCAGGAACTCTGCAGTCTCTTTCAAAGTGAACTAGCTTTGCTGGAAACCGAATTAGTCCGCTCTATTGTTTGCATGCATACAATGCTGCTGCCAACTACTTTGGCTGCTATCCCAACACCGCTTTGCAGGTGACCATTACGGACTCGTCTGTTTACCTGTGTACTTCTGCTGCTCTGAGGCCAAGATGACCGGATATCCCTAGCCCTACTTATAGGCTGCTGCAGTGCCAGATTTTGCCCATTTGATCCTAGAGACTAGTATGCTGCGATAATACTCCAGAAACCCCAAGTGCCTCAAACAACCACTTGGACCCATGCTGACACCCTGGATCTCACCATCATCTGGGGAAAAGCTTTGGTGCAGGAAACTCTGGTCGGCCAGTCACCAAAATAAAGATCCAGTTGGGGACATTGCGAAGCAGATGCATGGGAGAGGCTACCACCAGAATATGAACAATGCCATACAAAGAGCAAGCAGCTCATGAGGACCTATATTAAAATGAGGGATGACACCTGGTGTGTCTAACATCCTGGGACAAACACGGCTACATTACACAGCATTAAAGCAATACAGTCACTTCCTAAAAGGACCTCAAAGCTGATATCCTATCGCTTAGAAAAGTTAGATGCCTGCAAGTCACCGGGGCCTGATGAAATGCATCCTAGAATAGTCAAGGAGCTAACAGAGGAGGTACCTGAGCCTCTAGCTATTATCTTTGGAAAATTATGGGAGACAGGAGAGATTCCAGAAGACTGGAAAAGGGCAAACCTAGTGTCCATCTACAAAAAGGGAAATAAAAACAACCCAGGAAACTACAGACCAGTTAGTTTAACTTCCATGCCAGGGAAGATAATGGAGCAAGTAATTAAGGAAATCATCTGCAAACACTTGGAAGCTGATAGGGAATAACCAGCATGGATTTGTAAAGAACAAATCACGTCAAACTAATCTGATAGCTTTCTTTGATAGGATAATGAGTCTTGTGGATAAGGGAGAAGCGGTGGATGTGGTATACCTTGACTTTGGTAAGGCATTTAATACGGTCTCGCACGATATTCTTATCGATAAACTAGGCAAATACAACTTAGATGGGGCTACAATAAGGTGGGTGCATAACTGGCTGGATAACCGTACTCAGAGAGTAGTTATTAATGGTTCCCAATCCTGCTGGAAAGGTATAACAAGTGGGGTTCCGCAGGGGTCTGTTTTGGGACCAGCTCTGTTCAATATCTTCATCAACAACTTAGATATTGGCATACAAAGTACACGTATTAAGTTTTCAGATGATACCAAACTGGGAGGGATTGCAACTGCTTTGGAGGATAGGGTCAAAATTCAAAATGATCTGGACAAATTGGAGAAATGGTCTGAGGTAAATAGGATGAAGTTTAATAAAGACAAATGCAAAGTGCTCCACTTAGGAAGGAACAATCAGTTTCATACATACAGAATGGGAAGAGACTGTCTAGGAAGGAGTACATCAGAAAGGGATCTAGGGCTTATAGTGGACTCATATTTAGCTTGTGGTCAACAGTGTGATGCTGTTGCAAAAAAAGCAAACGTGATTCTGGGATGCATTAACAGGTGTGTTGTGAGCAAGAGACGAGAAGTCATTCCTCCGCTCTACTCTGCACTGGTCAGGCCTCAGCTGGAGTATTGTGTCCAGTTCTGGGCACCGCATTTCAAGAAAGATGTGGAGAAATTAGAGAAGGTCCAGAGAACATGACCTATGAAGGAAGGCTGAAAGAATTGGGTTTGTTTAGTTTGGAAAAGAGAAGACAGAGGGGACATGATAGCAGTTTTCAGGTAGCTAAAAGGGTGTCATAAGGAGGTGGGAGAAAACTTGTTCATCTTAGCCTCTAAGGATAGAACAAGAAGCAATGGGCTTAAACTGCAGCAAGGGAGGTTTAGGTTGGACATTAGGAAAAAGTTCCTAACTGTCAGGGTGGTTAAACATTGGAATAAACTGGCTAGGGAGGTTGTGGAATCTCCATCTCTGGAGATATTTAAGAGTTGCTTAGATAGACATTTTTCAGGGATGGTCTAGACCAGTGGTCCCCAACCTTTTCGTCTGGCAGGCACCAGACGAAGGACCATGACGGTGGTGGAGCATCTGCCGAAATGCCGCCAAATTTCTGCGGCATTTCGGTGGTGACGCCTCTCGATGGCGTCACTTGGCAGCAAGCGGCATCATCGAGAGGCGTCACCACCGAAACGCCGCAGAAATTCGGCGGCATTTTGGCGGATGCTCCACCACTGGCCAGGACACAGGCGCATTTAGATGCCCCCGCGGGCGCCACGGCGCCCACAGGCACCGCGTTGGGGACCCCTGGTCTAGACAGTATTTGGTCCTTCCATGAGGGCAGGGGACTGGACTCGATGACCTCTCGAGGTCTCTTCCAGTCCTAGAGTCTATGAATCTATGAATCCTGGAGAACCCCAACCACTCCAATCCTTCCTGGGGCTGCACAGGGATCAGAGCCACAGGTAGGGGAAATGACTTCACATGTGGCACTTTCACCCAAGTTATGCAGCCTTTCAGCATTTGGCTACTGGGAACAACACCAACTCCGTCCCACTGTACCCCGGCAGCCATTCCCTTCACGGACCCAAGCTCAGGGCTCTAAGCACAGGCACAGCGGCCCCCGAGAACCCAGTGCTTTTGAGCCCTCTGCAACGCCTGGGAACTTGAAGTCTTGGCACTGCACACGAACAGGCCCAGGAACAAGACAAACGCTTGCCTGTGACTTTAAGACCCCCCCCCCCAGGCCCGTGTCGTACCCTGCATTGTACTCGTGCCCTGTGCAGTTTTCTTTCACTCCTGTGCTAATGAAAGGATTCTTTGTAGATACAATTTTTTCATTTCATTCATTTTTCATAATTAAGCAGTTACATTAAGGTCCATTTCTGTTTGTAACAGACTGTTTAATAATCAAAACCTTGAAAGCTTCATTCATAAGGACTTACCAGCTCATTTTTCACTAATTCATAAGGGTGTAAAAAAAAAATGTAGGCAAAGACAAGGTCAAATAGCAATTGCTACAATGGTTCACTTCCACCACCCATCAGCAACACTAACCTACTCAAAAACTCCCCAGCACCCCTCCCTGGGATAACGGCTGGATGTACAGCTGCACAGTTTCAGGACTGAGACTCAAACTAAGAGCAGTAGGCATGCGTGACAATATTGCTCCGGCTGTCTGCATTTTGCACTGGATATCTCATTGGCTTCTCAAACTGTCGAGCAAATCTCCACACCTCAGCCTCAAACCCATGTCTGAGGCCTTCTCCTTTCCTCTCTCAAATACTGTGCAAAAAACAACAGGCTGCTATCACCTTTGGGACTTCTTTCCTGCTGCTTCCAACCTGTTCCACAACCAGCACCACCTTCCTTTCAAATGGCCAAATGCACCCTCCACTGCCATTCTGCAACCACTGAGGTAACGGTCCCATAGTTCATTCCTTCCTTCTGCTCAAGCGGCCTGGGAATAGCTTCCTTAGACAGGAAAGCAGAGGATAAGCAATGTCCGCACCATTAATGTCCCTCATGTTCCTGGGGGGGTGGGAGAACAGTCCTTTCTCCACTAAGGTACATACAGCAGAGTTCCAAATGACCCTACTACTGTGGATGCTTTCAGCCTTTATGTCTGTAAACCTGGGGGTGGTGGTGGGGGATGGGTGTCAATGAGCCCTTGGAGCACCCTGAAGAAACACCCCTTGTGTTCACGAATTCTGAGCTTTGCTGGGGGGCGCAAACAATAAGCCCAATTACGTTTGGGAACCCCCTGCATGCAAAGTCACCACTAACCTCCGGAGCACCACCTAGCTTTAGAACCTGGTGCAACAGTACCTTTTCCACGGCATCACACAACTGCAGGACAATGGTCCCAATGGCTGATCTCCCCACACCAAAACAGGTCACTACAGACCAGCAGCATTCAAGGGCAGCCAGCTTCCAGATGGCAATGGTGACCCTCTTCTTAGGGTGACCAGACAGCAAGTGTGAAAAATCAGGATGGGGGTGGAGGGAGGGGTAACAGGATCTCATATAAGAAAAAGACGCAAAAATTGGGACTGTCCCTATAAAATCGGGACATCTGGTCACCCTACCTCTTCTCCATGGGTATAGGTTGCCACATGTTGGCACACTGCAGCTCTGGAGTTAGTTCAGCACGTATCTCCAAAAAGTTTGCATTCTCCATCCTGAAATTCTCTTACCATTGCTCGCCTCTCCATGTCTGCAGAATGATCCTTTCCCACCAGTCCAACAGAATGATCCTTTCCCACCAATCTGAGCTGGTTTCCCAAGCTTAGAGCGGCACTGCATGCTGTGAAGCTGCTCCAAGAATCAGTCCCGTACTATCACTTGCTCAGTGTCTTCCTCATCCTGGGTCCACCGCTGCTGAAGACCCACCTGCCACATTGTCTGCTCAGTGCTACGGCAGGCAAAGTCCAAAGCTGAACTCATCCGGCTTTGAGTGCTAAAATACAGCCCAAGCGGTCTCTGCATATTTGAGGCTGCCAACACAGTGGCACAGAACTTCGTTGGGGCCGTGTTGGCTAACAGCAACTTGCAAATGGCGCTCGCCCACCCAGAAAGGAAGTATGGGGCATAGACAGATGAACCATGTGATTTAAAAATAGATTTTAAAAAAATGAACTCACTTAGTGTCTGCTATGCATCCCACAATGAGAAAAATCCCAGAATGCAAACGACCATGGGACACTTTCCAAGAATGCCACGCCCTCAAACCGCAGCCTACTACCACTGAGTGTATACGATGCACATTGCCAGAGGGCACAGCATTCCACGTGCATGCTATTAGCACAGCTTCCATACTGCGTGTTACCTGACGCGCATCAAAAAGTTGTGACTAAACCCCTGTACAGACAAGCCCCAAGACTTCACCATTGTCACAACCTGAATATTACAGCCTCTTGGAACTCAGAGAGGCAGCAGGGACAGAACTCAGATGGCCTTGCTCCAAAAGCACAAGCCCATTCAACGAGAGCTTTTAGAGTTTAGTTTTATCTTGCTCCTTCTCTGGAGGTGCATCCGAGTCCTACTAATATTGCCTCAAATTGGGTCAGTGCTGCATATTGCCTTGGAGAAATGAGCAAGAAGAAAGAAGCCAAGGCATTCAGGTGGCTCTCTTTCACTGATTCCAATGGGAGTTAGAGACCTAAATACCTCAGAGGATCTGGCCCCAGGTTACTCTGGTGTGGGCACAGGTAATTTGTCTAGAAACGGGGACTGTTTTCTACCTTACAGCAAGACCAGCCTGAGTTTGATTTTCTATTGGGGGTGGAGAGAGGGAAGAGAAGGAACCACCACCCTAAAAAGGGAGGACAAACGTAAGTGAAACATGAACTGTCTCCCAAGACATTACTGAACATTCTAGCACCCTGAAGTTTTTACGGTCAACAGTTTTTGCCTAGTGTTTTAAATCCAAACATATGTTAAAAATCCATTCATAAAATATTTACAAAATGACACCTTGGTGGAGCAACAGACGGTAACAGGATCGGGGACCAGGCACAGGAGAGAAAAATCTAAGATTCCGTACACAGGTTTGCCAAAAGTGATACGATAGCCACAGCAAGAATGTAACCAAGGCAACAAGGAGTCCCCTACGCCCCACTATCCGCCTCACCTTCGCACTAACTCCCCACACATCAAAATCTACACCACAGTTTCACGTTCCTTTCCAATCCTATTGCTGGGTCATAAATATGGAAGAGGTAGGTGCACCATGATAGATCCTATGGCCCCCAGCCACACTCTGAAAGCTCTCACTGTGTTAGATGAGGAAGAGGAGCTGTGGCATTTACTGGCACATGGTCATTAGATGACCTGCCTCTCTCTTCCTCAGGGTTGTCCAAACTCATTGTTAGTTGTGGGCAGGAAAACAAAATCTTTCTGGAAGCTATCAGAGGGTTGGGTCCCTTCAATCAGCTCCATGCTTCCAAGGCTACTAATTCAGCAACTGCGATCATGCCAAGCACATTTGTGAGTTTCTCTGATTTTCCCCATTAATCTCTCTGTATTTTTAAGTGTAACGCTGAAGACCCTGGTCATGTTTTCTGACAATGTTGTCAGACGATGAACAGTGTTAGATTTCAATCTCCGAGGTTGTCAGTCTTGTTCATAAAGCCAGTGAAGCAGCACAAGCATCCCCCAAACGGCCCTACCCACACAGCTCTTTGCTGACCTGAGTGAGATACGTCCAGGCTCGGGACCCATTCACTTCCTGGCCTTTGCAGAGACTGCAAATATTTATACTACCATAGACCCTGGAAGTCCTAGTGGTAGACCAGGATCTGAATGCGCTAGGCGCTGTACAAACAGAACAAAAAGACCACCCTTACTCCAAAGAGCTTATAAGCAAAGTATGAGACAGCAGATAGATACAAATAGATGGGAGAAGTATAAGGAAACAATGACAGTATTGATCACCATGACAAGTGCACCAGCAGCCCAACAATTGTCAGTTTTTTGTAGGCACCACAGCAAAGGAGAGCTTTGAGGAGGATTTGGAAGGAGGATAATGCAGTAGTTTTGCAGAGGTTCATGAAGAGTTCCTCCCAGGCGTGAGGGGCAGCACAGGAGAAAGCACCAGGGGTTTTGTAAGCATAGCCATGGGAAGGGGGAGGAGAAGAGAGATTTCCCTGCATCATCCCCTAGCGGCTTCCAGCTTAGAACCAGCTCTGCCTCCCAGCCAGGCTCTCTCAGGCAGAAGCAGCTCCCCACCCGACTGCCAGGGAAAGCAGCTGGATATGCCAGGGGAGAGATGCAGAGAGAAGGACAGAGCTCCTCTCCCTCCCTGCCCCAGGTAGGCCAATCGGGGAGTTGGGGGGCACTTGACCCTCCATGGCCCACCCCCATGTGTCACCTCTACTTGAGCTACTACCCAGTAAGCTAACAAAGTGAAAACAGGCACCTGGAGCTAGGGAAACCCCCTCACAATGCTCCTGTAGATTTCAAGGTGTTCACCTACTATGGTGACAGGGACCACTTAAGTACTAAGATGTGTTCCTGATGTGCTAATGTGACTTGAAGTTACTTGGTGAACTTTGTTCCTTTGCCGGTGCTGACGCTGGCAGAGAACACGGAAAAAAGAAAAGCGGATGAGACGTCCAGATGCCAAGGCAGGCTCCAAACCACAGCAGTAGTGGTGCCAATGCAGGCACTAGACACAGTGCCACTGTCTTTTTTCCTGACACACCCAGGCAAGCATCAACATGCGTGGACACAGCTGTAGTATTCAAGTTCTGGCACAGAAGAAGTTGCAAAAGCACCAAAATCACTGGTGGCCAAGCACAACAGATAGGCACCAAAGCCTAGATCCAGGTGACAAGGCAAAGAGCCTCATGCTTCCAATATTGGTTTTAGTGGACCCAACAGCTTCAAAGTGATGCAGAAGAAGAGATGGAGCAGCAACTGACAGGGATGCAGCTACTCCGGGGAGGAGCTCTGCTAACAGACTGGAAGGCTCCAAAGGCTGCAGTTAAGCTGTGCAGGTGGCTCACAAGAGCCAGTAGTGATCCTGGCTCTTGCTCCACCTCTCCCTAAGGAGTTCTGCCAGTCTCATGCTAGGGGGCTGACACCCAAAAGATGATGGTATCTTTAAGGAGAAAATGCAACCAGATAATGGCTAGGCAGGTGGAGCGCTGTGATGGTTTTGCACATCCTATTATATATTTATTATCCTGTCCCTTCCATCCCACCCGAGACAGCTTGTCTATCTCACCCATCTGTTGTGTCTTACCTTTTCATAGTGAAACTTTTTTTGGGATGGGGGTGGGGGGCAGAGATTATCGCTTATTATGTATCTGCTCAGCATCTAGCACATCAGGAGGGACGACAGCTGCAGCAGCAACAAACCAAACTATTACAGTGAGTCAGATGCAGAGCAGGGATTAGAATGCAGGAACGGCTCCTCTTCTAGTGCTTAGTCCACTAGACCACATTACCCCCTGCCTATCCAGAGGACACATCTCAAACCATATGCAGAGATCTATAGCTGGGTAATTGCCTAGGCAGATTATGGCCCTGCAGTTATCTGAACTGAATATTCACACATGCAATTGAAAGAGCCACAGCTATTTAAATCTTAACATGTAACCATAACAGTCTCCGCATTTGCTCAAGCCTTGTCTATGGGAACAAGCTTGTACCTTACTGGTACCTTGTGCGCGTTCGGAAACTGCCTTGGAGAATGGACTGCTGCAGAAAACCCTTCAGGGTTACACTTACCCTTTAAGTTAGTCTATGGCAAGAAAGGCAAAGAGCATTCTCTAGCAGGCAAAGCCGGGGAATGGGAGTTAGGACTCCTGGATTCTATTCCCAGCCCTGCCTCAGACTCCTTTTGGGGTGGTTGCAACTTGCATCAATTTCCAGGGGAGAGAATACTGATCTATATCACAGGGGTATTGCCAGGATTAAAGGCTCTGAGATCAGATCAAAGCTGTAGAATCTGAGTGATCTTTTATGGCCCTGTTCAAGGCTACCCCAATAACAGGCTTCAAAGATGATGCTAACAAGGCAAGGTGGGTTTCAGCATTAATATGGACAGGCCTAATACAGCAACAGCTCTGATGGCCACTGACAGAGGTAAGTTGGCAGTGGGAAAAGAAAAGAATTGGGAGACAGCAGTGCAGTGACACTGAGAAATTCACCAGAGCCACTACTTCAGAAGCAAACAACATCTCACCTATGGAAACAAAAGAGGTGTTTAAAATAAACCAAGCGCTGCAGCTGAGCTGCCGGAGGGATTCCAGCTTTCCCCAAGTGGCCAGGCACTGTGACAACTCCAAAACCTGACGAGATTAGTTCATTGTTAAGCGGGTGTGCACCACACGACTCCAAACTGCTCTAGAATGAGTTAGAAGAGATTGGAGGAAATGGAGCTCAAGTGAGAAGGAAAGACTGAGGAAAACAAAGCTGAAATTTAGAGAGCAATAAGGTTCCAGTGAGCATTCCTGAACACCAGCTGCAAGGCAGGAATGGAAAGGATGGAGGTGGGGAGGAAGCGAGTAGGGTTCTGAATCCATGACAACTCTAGAAAACAGGAAGCTCTAAGAAGCAGCCATAGTTCTGAGAAACGTCCTTTCTAGAGACCGAGTGCCCAAAACACAGCTTACGGGCATTCTGTAACCACAGCACAGAGACAAAAAGGGGTCATTGCAGGTTTCTATTACTGCTGAACTCAAGTAATTAAGATATAGTATGATGCAGTCCAAGCAAATATATTTATGTCCCATTTGTTTTTACATCTTTTCAACACAGCGTAGAGAGGCAGGCTGGAGAACTGTCAGCTGAGCTAAGAGCAGCTGAGGAGCCAGCAGAACTGCCAACCCTACAGTTGCAAGCCTTCTTCAAAACACTGAATCAGAAGGGAAGACCTCACCTCCGCCATCTACTCCTGAGGTTTTCCCAACTCAGCAGCACCACCTCCACATTGTCCTAGAGGGACCCTCTGGGAATGAATAAGCCAAAGAAGGATGGTGACCTGCCAGCCCTTACAGGAGGGAACCTACTACTAGTTACCACCACCCTGTGCACCACACAGGTATCATGAGAATACATGCTTTAGAAGAGCTCTCAGCTAATCCTCAGTCTGGCTGAGACAAGGAAAACAGCGCAACCTCACCACCTGGGTCCAGTGAGAGATTCCATTGGATGAAGTGTTCTTGCTGCCTGTTGCCCAAGACGAACAAGGCTGAGGGACCCTCTACACTTCAGTTCATTCCTACTTGTGGTCCTAAAAGAGCTTGATAGGATTCAGGGAGCAGTGCAAGACGCACATCATCTATATGGTTTTTGGTTAACCGGGTTTTCGTTTTCTAGGCCAGTCATTATCCATGGGTAGGGGTGGCAATGGAAAGGGATGGTCTGCTTCATAGCCAGCTGCTGGCAACAGTGGCTCACTGTTTAACTCTGGTAAATGCACTAACCTAGGCTAATAATGGTGAGATGCCAGTTTCTGAATGATGAATGAGTACTGTTTGCATTCAACTGAGGACTTCAGGACCATGCCCTGCTCTCAGGACCCCCAAAAAACAAATGTGCATCGTGAGGGCAAAGATTTTCATATTTTTATCTCCGTACCACCAGTTTGGTTTATTTTGGAAACAGACCAGGGAAGTCCCATTCCGCAGCGTGTATTTGCTTCTAATTTCATCAGTCACTCCTCCAGGAGACTGCAGTCCCTTTGGGTATTGGGAACATAAAGTAGCTTAGCTCCAAGGGTTAAAAACAACTGAAGTCTGATTAGCAATTGAGTAAAATACAAAAATCTCAATTCACCTGAAAACGTCCTTTCTTCTCTAGCGGGAAAGTCCACAAATCCATTACAATGGGTCTTAACTTTGCTTCGAGTTCCGTGGAGGCAGAACCGGACCTATCAATCAAGTCAGGCTAGAAACAGCCACAACCTATGAAGCCACAGCCAGTTCGAGCTAATTCCTTTAAACTTTAGTCCTTGTGCCAGGTGTGTTTGATTTGCAGACTTTCCTACTACAAGAAAGGCCATTTTCAGGCCAGTTAAGGAATTTTGCAATTCTTTGCAGGGACAGTCTCCAGATCCACCAGACTGGCACGTCCAACAGCAAGTGTCTCACCAGAGAGGGAAACAAAAGATGGATGAGAAGATTACAACCCCCCCAAAACTGCATCTAACTATATATCAGTTAATGGGGGAGCATGGTAGGCAGAGCCCTCCTCCACAGCAGGGGCTGATGAGGCGCGCACGTTTAATTTGTACCATTTGGCGAAGGTGTGGAAACATGTTTCCATGACTAGGTGGCCACCCGACATCTCTTTATCTGTTTCATATGGTCCTTCAGGACAGGAGGCTTCCATGGCTCTGCACGAACATGAGCATTTGAGGAGAAAGATGGCTTCAACCTTGCAAAGCTTCTTGAAAGCAACAATTTAGCCATCTAATAACTGAAGCCTTGGTAGCTTCGTTTAGTTTATGATGGGTGTTCTAGACCAACAAGTCTAGAGACTGATTGAATGTAGTACTGCATTCAAGGGTGGTTGTTTAAATTTATTGTGTTTTGCATGTTAGTCAAGAAGGCTGGAAGAAAACATTTTATTGTAACCAGGTCTTAGGCCTTTATTAAAAAACTTTCCTGTAAGAACTCCAAAAAGATATGCTTTGCCCTTGCCTTGAGTAGATCGATCCATTCTAATGACTTAGGCACTATGCCTTCCCTACAGACCAGGCCCTTAATGATGCCCTGTTTATGGCATACTTTCTCAAGGCTAAAGGTATGATAAAAGAGATTATTTGGATGCATTTGTAACTGGTACCTCTTAAATATCCTGTAGCTACATTACTCTGGGCTTGCCTGTGGAATTTGGGTTTTGAGAATAGAGCCTGCTTAAAGAGACGGCATATCCGAGCGGTGCTTGCCATCCGAATTGGAGGTGAGAACCTAGACACTCCTGGACAACATGGGGCCAACCCAGCTCACCTTTGTTAAACTGCTTTGGAGAACATTATGAACAGAAATTCACTCATGATTTTGCCCATAGAAGAAAGTGTGTGAACATAGCTACTGCCTATTGATTTCCATCTGGAATAAGTCTCCAGGATCTTTGCTAGATCTGGACCTGGATGCACGCAAGTCCATTGATGGGGATGCAACCCAGGGCCTCCACTCAAAGATCTTGGGATGTAGACTCCACTCTCCTGGATTTAGCCTATTCCTGCTTAACCAGCTGCTTTGATGTTTATTGCCTGTTTATATGTAGTGCTTGAAAATGCAGAAGACTTTTTTCACCTTTCCTGCCCCCCACTGCTTCTTCCTTTCACCCAGAACAGAGAATATTAGCCACTCACACCAGGGCTGAGGATGCATTGCTCCTTTCCTGTTGATAAAAGCCACTGCAAAAGTGTTGTAAGACATCACCAGTATGTCTTGGCTGACTAGGACTGAGGCTTTGGCTACACTTACACTTCAAAGCGCTGCCGCGGAAGCACTTTGAAGCGCTAAGTGTAGTCAAAGCGCCAGCGCTGGGAGAAAGCTCTCCCAGCGCTGTCCGTACTCCACCTCCCTGTGGGGAATAACGTACAGTGCTGGGAGCCGCGCTCCCAGCGCTGGGGCTTTGACCACACTGGCGCTTTGCAGCGCCGCAATTTGCAGCGCTGGAGAGGGTGTGTTTTCACACCCTGCTGCAGCGCTGCAAATTTGTAAGTGTAGCCAAGCCCTGAGTTACAGTTCTTACAGCCTAAGTACTCTAAGCTTGATCTAAGTGGTACTGTGAGGGAGTCCTGTTTTTTCATTAACCTTGGATAAAACTGCTGCCCAAAGGAACGTCCCTGCTCTTGAAGCTGGTTGGTGGAGAAAATTAATTCCATCTCCAGTTCTGACATACTGTGCCCTTCCGGGTATCCTTCGACAATGGGACAAGAGAAGGGATGATGATGGCTCCTGGAGGCTGAAGAAGTTAGGAAATTTCTGGAGAGGACCAGAGGGAATCTCACTCTCAATAGTACGTTGGTGTAAGACATCATCGTTCTGATTCGAGACATCAGAGCCCTGACAGATGTGACCAGATAACAAATTACTCCACAATATAATCTTGGCTGTGTGATGGCTGCTCCATGGGCCTTTCCCAGGCTGGGTGCTCAGGTGAGCAGGTAGTTTTAAAATGGATATAAAGGACCCCTTTTCACCCAAGGAATCTAAGATGTTTAGGGTGCTGTTCAAAGCACAAGTTAGAGAGGCAGGTAGGCCAAAAGGTGAAGCATTGTACTAGTAATGCCTATTGCATGCGAAGTGGAGATATTCTGTATGGGATACTCAGATGGATGTTCTTCAGATCAACTGACAACAGAGAAACAAATCCCTTCTGGAAATTGCTACTATGATGGAGTTTAGTCAACTATACTCGGATCCACAAGATACCAGGCAAATTCCTCTTCTTCCAGAGCACACCTCAGTGCTATTAAGAGTAATTCTGTGTTCTCAAATGGAGACCCAGACCTATTAGTAATGGATACATCAGTAATGTCCATTAGAAGGTTTTTAATCCTAAGGCCAACATTCCCATGCCATGGGACATTGCCAAACATGGATAAAGGCCCATTTTATTCCACACTCTTCAGCAGCTGTCCAATGCATTTTTGGAAATTTCTCTTTAAACAAGAAGGTGTCAGGAACTACAGAAATAGTCATTACTATCACTCCCTTGTAGTGTTATGCATATGGAGGAAGCTGCCCTACAGCAAGCAGAAGACCAGTGCTCAAGGGGCATTTCTTTATCATCTCTTTTAACACAGTTTGGAGGCCCCCTAAAAGAAGGGATTTGGAGAGGAGAAGAGGCAGGTCATAACAGATCAACTTCCACCCTTTAGTTAATGTTGATGATTTTAGGCAGGTGTTTAGAGTATAAGCTCTTCAAAGCAGAAACTATTCATGTGTGTTTGCACAGTGCTTAGCACAACAGGGTCCCCAGTCCCAACTGCCATAGTCCCCAAGACCCCAGTCTAAATAATAATGGCCTCTTACATCCCCGATTATCCAATAATAGTAAGTGCACCCCACTCCCCATCTGAGTCCCTATTTTCAGAGAAGAACCAAGCGATCAGGAGGTACAAGAACAAGAACTGGGCAGATGAGCTAGGGTTGGGCTGGACAAGGATAAGATGACAAAGTTCCAGGAACAGTAGTTTAGGCTGAATATTGTGTGTAGAAGGGGAAGACCACCATTTCCCCTTCCCTGCCGCCTATTTCTGGTTGCAGAGTTGACCATTAGTTGGTCTGCTTTTACACATCAAGGTATTTTGTCCCTGGCTTCCCATTTTGCTCCTCAGCATGACAATGACTGGAAGCTCCTACGTGAAACCAAACACTTCAGGGACAGCACATGCTCAGAGAAAGAACCTCACAGACCAGTAGCAGGGAACCGAGCAATGACCTGTGCAGACAAGTATTTTGCAGCACTTACCAGCAGGCCAGGATACAGAGGCCAGTGAAGAGGATGATGGGAATGGGGTATGAAGCACACAGCAGCCCGTGATTGTAGAACGCCCGCGATATCTTCTCACGCAACTTTTCAGTCAGGGTCATCCTCGGCTGTCGTCACCTAGCTGCCATCCCGGAATGTGTCCTGGGGGCTTCTCAGGTCCACCATGTGCAGCACTTCAGCAAAGGCTGGATAGGAAGCTGGAAACGGGAAAGAGAGCGTGCATAAGAGGAGCAACAGGAGCATTATTAGCTTGGCTTTACAGCCATCCAGCTGCACATCTCCTTGGGAGCAAGCTGGAAAAACATATTATTCAGAAGCCCAGGAAGTTATGCCATCAGGCTCCCTGACTATCAGACAAAGACAACAGGGAAGAATGAGAGCAGGTTTTGTGACATCAGGCACAGCAAGTGAGCAGTCAGTCCGAGGGGCAAAGTGAGGATAGAACCAAGAGAACTTAGGTGCATCGGGACAGAGAGACACAGGGCTGAGCAGAGAACAGAATAAAGTTATCAGTTCGAAGAGGGAGAGCAGAGGGAGAGATGAGATACTAGCTAGAGGGGAAGGTATACAGAAGGGCTGAGTGGGAATGGAACTGGGGTGCCTGATGGGTAGGGCGAAGAAGGGGCTGAGCAGAGCAACATAAGTAAGCTACCACTCAGAAGAGGTGGCAGAATGCCATAGGCTGGCATGCCAGTTAGAGGAAGGGTATGGGCCTAGTTGTCGGCAATACAAATACTGACCACAGAGAAGCACACTGCTGAGCGTGCTTGAGGTTGAGCCTCAGTATGAACATCCTGGCTGCTAGCGATCCAATCATGGTGATGGGGGGAGGAAGAGATTGTATCTGAACTTTACAGCTACAGACAGGGACAGTTTCGAGGCAGTTATTTTTGCTGGGCAAAGCAAGCCATCGTTTAATTTGCCAACTAAGCCAGAGCAGACTGTGCAGTAACATAAAACACAGCTTGAGTGCTTGCTATTGGCAAAAGATAGTTTGCCTTGATTGTGGGACAGGACCTAATGCTTTGTTACTGCCTCACAAATACAGACCTAGAAGCTGCTCTAGGACCAGGCAGTTCAAACTTTTCTATAAAAATCTATAGTATAGGCAGACATTCGGGAGAGTTTAAAAAAATATTTGAAAGTGATTCACAAGCCGACCTTTTGGAGAGAAATGGAGTTTTTAAAAAGACTTGGTTTGAATCAGCAGGGGATAATAATGAAGACGAACCAACGAACCGAAACAGGAAACAGTGGAGGTCAGAGAGGAAGTGTGAGAGGAAGAAACATCTAACAAAGCTATTCTAAATTTAGTCCAATAATATCCCCATAACCCAACCCAAACCCCCACACAAGAATAAAAATAACACAGGCAGAGTCCAGCAGCAGAGTGGGAGGCATACAGTTTGTCAGTTTATTATTAACTGTCTACGGGCTTGGCTACACTTACAAATTTGCAGCGCTGCAGCAGGGTGTGAAAACACACCCTCTGCAGCGCTGCAAATTGCGGCGCCAGCGCCAGTGTGTGTAAAGCCCGCTGCTGGGCTGGCGCTCGCGGCGCTCCGTTATTCCACAGGGATGTGGGATGAGACAGCGCTGGGAGAGTTTTCTTTCAGCGCTGCGCTTTGATTACACTTTGCGCTTCAGCGCGCGCGCGCCGCGCGCTTTGAAATGCAAGTGTAGCCAAAGCCTACTAGTCCTGCTGAAGCCAGCTGTGAAATCACTGAGAACAGCCCTCTTCTCCCCTGACACACAGGCCAGCTCCTCTGGGGCAGCAACAGCACATGGGGGCTCACACCAGGCCCAGTTCTGACGGCCCCCTCTGAACCGGATCACCCACTTCCTGGCTCCTACTGATAAGTTTCATACCGAGGCCACAGCTACACTGGGGCACTTTGCCAGCGTAGGAAGACCAAGATGTGATTTACTCACAAATTAGACACAGCTCTAGGGTCGGAACTCTGCTTTTCCCCGTATAACGGGTGTCCACCCTCGGGGCTTTTCCCGGCACGGATCGCGCCCCGGAGTGACACCGCTTCGCTAGGGAGAGTCAGTCGTGTAGACACAGCCCGAGAGGACAAGACAGGCCCCACCGGGGAGGGAGCCGGGGCAGGTGAATGTCACCAGGGGGAGGCCCAGGACGCGGCACACAGGGCGGGCGCAGGGCTGTGCCCCACGCGGGGCGCTGAACGGCCTCCCGCTCCCACCGGGCGGAGCGCGCGGGGACGGAACCGCCTCGCTGGGCTCGGCCCCCCCGATTTCTCTGCCCCGGATACACCCTCCCCCGGCCGGGAGCCGGAACAGCCCCACGCGCGGCGGGACCCGGATCCAGGCCGGTCCGGGGGGTGGGTGGAACCACCCCCTTCCCGGTGCCGTGACTGGCCCGGCCCGGCCCGGCCGCCCCTCCTCGGCCCCCGGCCCCTCCCCCAGCGCCAGGGAGGCGGGGCCCCGCGGCCCAGGGCCCGGCCGGAGCCACTCACCGCCCCGCCAGGCTGAGCTCGGCCGCCCGCACCCGGGCAGAGAGAGAGCGCGCGGGTGATCGGCGCGGGCCGATCGCGTCACTGCCCCCGCGACGCCCCTCCGCAGCGCCCATTGGCTGCCCGTGGCTGGGGGGAGGGGACGGGAAACACGCCACGGGCGCCATTTTCACTGAGGGCGGCGGCGGGGCGGAAGCCGGCGAGGGTATTTCCGGCCGCCGCCTGGGCGTGGGCGGGAGAGTTGCGCGTGGGTGGGCTCGGGAGCGCGTCGCTCTGCTCGGGCGCCATTTTGGGCGGGCTGGAGATAGGGCTGATGGTGCTGGAAGACGGGGGAGGGCGGAGATATGGAGCTCTGGGCACCCTGGGGAGCGGGGAAGCTCCTCTCCCAGGCGCGGGGGGTTGCGCCCGCCAGCTTCTGGTGTCTGGGGTGCAGGGGCGTGGCCGGGCTGCGGGAGGCCTAGATGGCCCCAAGCGGGGGTGTCTCTCCAGTCTCTCCTGTTGGGGAAGGAGAGGGGCTAGTGTCCAATTTTGGCTGCAGCAATCCCTGGGATGTTGTAGGGCAGGTGCAGGGCCCTGCAGGCCACCTCTGCGCGGCATTGGGGGGGGAGAGCTTGGGCTGCCCCCCAAATTAACTCTGTGTTATGTCTGGCCGCCTATGCCACTCCTTGCCGTGTAGTATCTGCACAGCCACTCAGGTTATAGATGCTCACGTTCAAAGGCTAGGGCGACGTCCCTCCACCTTCAGCTGAAATAGTGTCCCACCCCAAAATCCATCTATGGGAAGCTAGTGATTTTGCTAACGAGGTGGAGTTCCATTTTTCCTAAATGGACATGATCTAATGTGCAGAAAGGAACAATTTCAAGTATTGCCAACTCCAAATGTTCAACAATCATGTCAGGCTCACAAAAAATCATAAGATTAGCTTTTAAGGCATGAGGGTATATTTAAAAAAAAGATTTGATTGTCTTTTAATTTGCCTTCTGCCTTTTGAGCTACTAGGATATATTGGGATCACATTTTGAGGTTTTCTCCACAGTCATGAGGGTTAGATATCTATCTTTTTATTTAAGAAGGGAGGTTGAAATCATCACATACCCTACTTGACTCTAGAAACTGGTGCTTTAAGGAATACAATTATTGACTCATGACAAAATCATGAGTTGGCAACTGTAAGCCTTTCAGCTGTAACTTCTATTATCCCGTGTTCATTACTAGTTGTTACCAGCGGTAGCACTTCATGTCCTGTTTTCAGGCTTCCATCAAGGAACATGTCTGACAAATGCTAAGTTAGGCTGATTCCAACCCATAGACAGCAGTAGTACATAAAAGTACTAGCTGCCCTGTTACGAGTATTTTACACACTGCGTGCTGCTGGTCTATCCTTTGCACATTTGATTATTTATGTAGCAGTAGCAACCAATGGTGCAAGTCTGCACTGGGGCCCCTTTGTGCTGACAAAGAATTTGGCTAACATTCCCTACTCAGAGTTTACAATCTAAAAAGATAAAATAGATCAATGGTGGTCAGAGGGTACAACATTTAAGCAAACCAATAGGTACCACTTGCTATTTCCATTTTGTTTTTAAAGTTCTTGTTTGTTTTACATTTAGGGGTGTTAATTTTATACTTTTTCCTGGTGCTAGAAAATCCTGCCAACTGGGCTTAATAAGCAGAATAACTCCTGTTCTACACAAACACCTCCCTTTTAATCTACCAACTAGAGAATTTGCCCTTTAAGCAAATTCCATTGACTACCCCGGGGATAGGCAACCTCTGGCATGTGTAACAAAGCTGGCACGCAAGCTGATTTTCAGTGGCATTCACACTGCCCAGGTCCTGACACCGGTCCGGGGGGCTTTGCATTTTAATTTAATTGAAGCTTCTTAAACATTTTAAAAATCTTATTTACTTTACATACAACAATAGTTTAGTTATATATTATAGACTTCTAAAAAGAGACCTTCTAAAAACACTAATTTATTACTGGCACGCGAAACCTTCAATTAGAGTGAATAAATGAAGACTCAACACTCCACTTCTGAAAGATTGCCGACCCCTGGACTACCCACTATACACCTCATTCAATGTCTGTGATATCAATTAGTCAGTGTTCTCTCATTCTAGAACTGTCTGACTATTCTTTCCTCTAGGGAAGCACGTAACACTTGTTTTTATTGATACTTATATAATTTGTAGTTGCACTTAAAAGTAAAGCAGTTTCTCATGTGCCCCCACCCCTCTTTTGTAGTTGGCCTGATGATCCTTAGATCTGCAAATTCTTAGTGGGAGGCCAATTTCCTCACTTGATATTACTTAAAATGTGACTTTTAAAGAAATTCTCTTATAAAAGATTCTTTTGGTATTGATTCTGTGGGAAACTTAATCTCATCTTTCACTGAAATCTCCCTCACTAGTTTTAGTTTGATAAGTCTGGATCAGATCAGTGCAGAGCCAACCTATGCAGTGATAAAAGACTTTTATGTCAGGCCGTCAGGAAATAATCTATCTTTAAAACATCCACCACATCATTAATACATACATTAAAAAGACATGCTAGAAAAGTAGGGAAAATGTTACTACAGTCTCCATTGACTTTAGTTCTTATATTTGTCATATTGCCCTGATGTAGAGCCCCTAGAATATACAAAAGTCTTAAATCAATACACATCCTTTGTAGTTCTGAGCAAAGTTTCTCAGTTAATAGCATCAAATGCCATCTTTAGATCTATGAAAGCAGCATATACTGTGGTTAAGAGCACTAGATTATATTTATACATCACATAAGATAAATCCCTTGTCAAGTCTGGCTCTACCAGCCCTAAAGCCAGACTGCTCTATATGTAGTAAATTAGTGTCTAAAATCCATATTTCAAGTTTAGATGGTAAAAATCTGTAATAAATTTTCTGTGCCACATCTACCAGACTTGTGGGTCTCTATAAAGCAGGATCTTTGTCCCCCTCAAGAGTCTTCCAAAAAACTTTAGAAAAGAGATTGTAAGGACTTTACCAGCAACTCATATTCACAAATTTTGAGAAGAGTTCTCAGATGTAAATATTACATCTGAAAAACCTTAAGTCTTCCAATCTCCTAGATAACATGACACAAATGTCTGGGTTCCATTTTAGTCTTACAACCATGTTGTTCCAAACAGGTAATCAAGGCATCCTCACCCATCAGAAATAATCTCCCTTTTTTAGAGAGAATTTTATCATTCATTTATAGAGAGAAATTGGTGGTCACTATTTATGAGAAAGTATAGCGAAATCTCTTTAGAAAGGCCAATTAATTATGGGGATAATATAAATAATACCCCCAGTTTATAAAATATAGGTAAAATGGCTTTCTCTATCCCCTGCACTCATTCCATTTACAGGTATCAGATCAAATGCTTTAATAGATTAAATTTAGTTTTTGTCCAGAGATGTTAAACACTGGATCTCTAGCGTTTCAAGGGGGAAGTTCAAAAATCTCCTTAATGTTTTCTTCCCCTTATATTGAGTTCATTGGAGAACCTATCTAAGTATTAACCTCCCAAAATAATTAGAGCAAGCAATTGGGAACTAAAGACCTACTATATGAGTTTGCTTGTCCAGGCACTCCCACAATAAAACAGGGAGGCTATGGGGGCAAAGTATGTATTTAATAACATTTACAGATCAGGAATTTGTTTTAAAATATAGTCTGAATGTCCTTTGATTCCCAAGGCAAAATCTGGGCTCTCTTTTTGGTTTTCTTACACATGTGACAAGTTCTCCTGATACACAACTCCTTTTTGATGATTGGCTTCCTTCTTGGAGAAAGGATTCAAAACCAAGAAAGACTATGATTTCAGACTCAACTAACCATGTTTCTTGTAAAATCAATAAACGTTTTGAAAATGTAAAGAATTCCATATCATTCATCTTATTTTATACCAGGATAAAGTACGTAAATTGTTCTGGCAAAAGTTCTCCCTGGGTGGAGGGAAAGAAATCAGACAATTTAGTCATATATAAGAAATGGACACAATGGCTTGATTATAAGAATTTGATTAATCTCCAAATACCACATACTTCTGAAGAGTAATCTGTGTTGGAGACTGTGAACACTAGAGGAGGAATCGTATCGCAAAACTCCCATAAAAAGATAGCACCATTTTTGGGAGGGGGAATGGTAAATCTGGTGGGCCTAGAAGAAGAGACTGGAAGGTCAAATCAATAGTACAAAAAGTTCTAGAAGGTACCTGACAAAGAGTTGATGTAAAATCCTGAGAGAGTTTCATAAGATAAATAACAAGAACTAGCCTCTTTTTGTATACCTTATATCAGGTATAGTCTATTTTTTGTCAAGGTCCAGACTCCAGAGAAACACTTATATCACAAGTACCTCCTATTAAAAAAACAAAATGCTGTGCATTAGTAATATATCCCATTGTTCATATTTGTAGTGCATTAAATGAAAACTCAAACCATTATATAACCTAAAAATAACCTCCCAGAAAGATGTAAAAAATTACATTTGAGACTTTGAGAAAGTGCATAAATAAAATGTCAGATGCAAAAATTAGCATTAAAACACTTTCAGACAACAGTTTTAAGTTTACAACAAGGAATTCTGATTTTGTCAAATAAAATTATTGTAAGCATATATGTATATAGATGAGCATATTCAAAACTTTCAAGCCTTGTGTGGCTTATTTAATATTGGTATCAGAGTTTGAAAGAAAATAATACTTAAAGGATTTAGGATTCAAGCCTTTCCAATAACAAATACACACCTACGTGTGTGTATTAAGCAAAAGAATCATGAATAATTACCATGACATATCTGTTACATTTTCAGTAATGATACTACAGTTTTAATTTTATATGGCAATACAAATTTAAAATAAAATATATGTGAATGTTTATGTATAATACCATCAGTGGACAGTTACCCCTAAATTTGGACCCAAGACACCCCAACAGCGGCCTGCCTATAACTGTAAACCAATTAACAATTTGTCCCGCTTCAATGTCACAAGAGGTGGACCACCTTGGAGGAATTGCTCGGGTTTTACCAGGGAGTTTGTCTCTGACCCTCAGAGGACTCCCCGAAACAGACTAGTTCTGTTAACCCATGAGAGGGCATGAATACAGCCTTCCGCTCAAAAGATTGATGCTCAAGCAGTAATTTTTCGAAAACAAAGTAACATTTATTTAAAGAAAATAAGCTACCATATATTTAATAATTGAGAGAGAATGTATTAGGACAGTGCTTCTCAAACTATCCGATGTGGTGGACCAGCAATTTTTTTTGCAATGTGCCAGGGACTGGTACCATATTTGTGCCGTATTATTATCATATTCGCATAGGCACGTGGCACATCAGATCAGAAAAACTAACATTCTTCACTGTATTAATTGGAATTGGGAATGTGCATACCAAGTGTAGCATACTCCTGGAGATGTTCCCATTTAAATACATTGGAGACTGACTGAAAGGCTGTGCATCTGTGTGGATAGTATAAAATGACTATTATTCATTTACGATCCAAGAAAATATTTGAACATTTGTAGTAATATTAATTTATATTGGAAACAATATAATGAATATGATAAAAGTTGGCAGACATTTTTTATTTTGTAAACAAATAATACAATATTACAAATAAAATATGAAAAAAATCAAACAAGCAGTCTCCTAACAAAGATATTATTTAAAAAATTATATATAAGTAATAGCCAAAATTATAATGAATAAAGTAAAGGTTAAAAAAAATTGAAAAGAATAGGTAACATTAAATTGAAATCAGAGTAATTTTGAAAATGTTGTAATACTAAAATATCTAATTGATAAGCTATTTTATTAACACAATGATAGGCATGTTAAAACCTTTAACCTTAAGGGTACGTCTACACTACGGGATTATTCCGAATTTGCATAAACCGGTTTTGTAAAACAGAATTTATAAAATCGGGTGGAGCGCGGCCATACTAAGCACATTAAATCGGTGGTGTGCGTCCATGGTCCGTGGCTAGCGTCGATTTCTGGAGCGTTGCACTGTGGGTAGCTATTCCCTAGCTATCCCATAGTTCCCGCAGCCTCCCCCGCCCCTTGGAACTTCCGGGTTGAGATCCCAGTGCCTGATGGGGCAAAAATCATTGTCGCGGGTGGTTCTGGGTAAATGTCGTCAGTCACTCCTTCGTCTGGGAAAGCAACGGCAGACAAGCATTTTGTGCCTTTTTCCCCTGGATTGCCCTGGCAGATGCCATAGCATGGCAATCATGGAGCTTGTTTTGTGACTCTCACCGTATGTGTACTAGATGCCGCTCACAGAGGCGATTCAGCAGCGCTACACAGAAGCATGCTTTTGCTTTTGCATGACAGCAGAGATGGTTACTAGCCATATTGCACCATCCAAACCCTTCCATAAATTGGAACTGAGGATGATCATGGCTACCAGTCCTTTGTACCATTTGCTGCTAGTGCCCTGGCCGATCAGCCAGGGCGCAAAGCCAAGATTGGTTACTAGCCATATTGCACCTTCCATCGTTTTGTACCATTAGCTGCTGTCATAAGTGCCCTGGCCGATCAGCCAGGGCGCAAAAGCAAATTGGGAATGACTCCTGAGTCAATCCCTCCTTTTTGGTATCTAAAAATAGAATCAGTGCTGCCTAATATAGGCAAGTGTACTAGAGAACCACCGTATCATAGAACCAGAGAGCACAGCTGCTCTGTGTCAGAGCCTGCAGAAATTATGATCTGTATGCTATTCCCAGGGGGTGCTCCTGTAACAACCCCACCTGTTGATTCCGTTCTTCCCCCAGCCTTTCTTGGCTACCGTAGCATTGTCCCCCCACTTGTGTGATGAATTAATAAAGAATGCAGGAATAAGACACACTGACTTGTTAGTGAGAAATGAGTGGAAGGCAGCCTCCAGCTGCTATGATAGTCCAGACAGGACATTAAGCAGTGTGTAGGAGAGAAGCCCAGCATCCCACTGCTAGTCCAGGGGCAACTGAATCTTTTCTTTACACATGAAGGGTGGGGGCTGATGGAGCTCAGCCCCCTGTTGCTATGATGAGGATGGTTACCAGCCATATTGCACCATCCATCCACCAGAAAAAATTAGGGCCAATAGGCTGATGATGAGGATGGATTTCCAGCTTATTGTACCATCAGCTGAGGCTGATGATGAGGATGGATTTCCATCATATTGTACCATCAGCCGCCCATGGCGGGGGGGGGGAGCAAGGATGTTGGTGTTGAGTGCTGCACTATCGCGTCTATCTGCAGCATTCAGTAAAGATAGGGTGACATGTAAAAGAGTCAGAGGATTGTTTTACCTTTCGCTTCTGGGGGTGGGTGAGTAGATTGCCAAGCTATGCCCTGACCCGCGGACACTGTGTTTGACCCTAGAAGCATTTGGAGCTCAGCCAAGAATGCAAATACTTTTCGGAGGCTGCAGGAACTGTGGGATAGCTTCAGTCCTCCAGTCCATGAGCATCCATTTGATTCTTTGGCTTTCCGTTACGCTTGTCACGCTGCAGTGCGCTGAGTCCCTGCTATGGCGTCTGTCTGGAGATTTTTAAAAAAGGATTCTGAATTTCATCTTCTGTAACGGAGCGCTGATAGAACGGATTTGCCTGCCCTTACAGCGATCACATCCGCATGGTCCATGCGGAGCTCTTTTTATTTTGATTTCGGACTGCATCACCACCCGTGCTGATCGGAGCTCCACGCTGGGCAAACAGGAAATATTCAAAAGTTTGCGGGGCTTTTCCTGTTTACCTGACCACTGCATCCGAGTTCAGATTGCGTCCAGAGCGGTCACTGGTGCACTGTGGGATAGCTCCAGGAGGCCAATACCGTCGATCAGCGTCCACACTAACCCTAATCCGATATGTTAATACCGATACTAGCGTTACTCCTCTCGTTAGGGAGGAGTACAGAAACCGGTTTAAAGAGCCATTAAAATCGATATAAGGTGCCTCCTAGTGTGGACGGTTTTGGCATTAAATCGGTTTTACACTCCTAAAACCGATTTAAACGCCTAGTGTAGACCAGGCCTTAGAGATGTAACGTTAAGGTCTTTGCCTGCATCAGCGATGATTGTTGCTAATTTGTGAAACATGTCATAACAATCTCTTGACACTTGACTCTTCCATGCTTCTAGCTTTCGTTTCTGTCCGTCGATCTTATTTGCCATTGTAAGTCACAAAACCATCCTTCCCTGCATGGAGGTGTTGAGATCATTAAAGATGATTTTGGCTAAGAAGAGGTCGTTAGAGACTTTGGCAAAAGCACTTTTGGTGGAGTGCAAGGGGCAGAAGCTGGATTGGAGAGGGCCTAGGATTGAATTGCAGGAGAGGAACTCCAAACAGTCATTGTACACAGCACGTTCAAGGAGCTTAGAGCTGAAAGGCAGAAGGGAGATGGGGTGGTAGTTTGAGAGACAAGTGGAGTCAAAGGCCGGTTTAATATGGGAGCAACTAAAGTGGTGTTTGTCTTATGAGCAGAAAGCTCCACGAGTGAGAGATTAAGGGGAGAAAAAGGGAGGGGATGAGAGTGGGCACAAGGGAGACCAGGATATATGATGATGGGGTCATTCACTGGGGGAAGTGGACGTGTTAGAGGAGGAGAGCAGATGAGAAACTTCTGTGACAGGGAACAAGCAAGAGAGCGTTTCTTTCTGTGTATGTTGAGCCCCTTTTATCTAGAATGGTCATCTGTGTCTCTCCCATCTTCAGAAACCCCCACTCTGATGACTCTTCCTCTCTGACTCCTGCTCTTTTCAGCACACTTCCTCACTTCCAGAGGAATTTTTCAGTCTACCCTGGAAAATAGCATGGTGCCTCCTGATGGAACATTGGCAGGTGTCTCAGCTTCCAAGCTCGAAAGCTAATTTTAAAGGTGATCTGAAGAAGGAGGCAGAAACATTGGTTTTGTGGTATTTTTTTCTGCTTTATGATGAAAGTCCAAAGGGTTTTCTGCTTGTTTATCAGAAGTGTCAAGTTTTTGCCTTTCCTGATTTTGCTGGAGGATTTACTGGAAGTCTCAGAAATGAAGTTTATGAGCTTTCTCAGCCCTTCATTGGAGGTAGATGGGATGCTGAATCATAAACACATAGGTAAATATATATCTTTGTTAATCTCATAATTGAGTTAAATAGGAGTTATACAAACAAAAAGCAAAGAATTTGAAAATGACAATACAAATCAATGTTCTTCTCAGTTAATCAGCTTTATTTATGTTGTATCTCTGATGTCACAATCCTACTAGTTCTTCATAGAATCTTCCAGGAAAAACAGGGTAGACAGGACCAAAATTTCGAGTGTAAAAAAACAGGAAGGAAAAGCACTTTAAAAATAGCTTCAGGCCTTCTTTAGCCATCATAAAGAAAGGGAAGAGGCAGCCCACTCTATTTTTTCCCCTTTGCATGTCACTTTTCAAGGACAACTCTTAGGCTACCATTACTAGCAGGGTGTTAGATTACACAGAGTGCTCCATCAACAAAGGACTCTCCTGGCCTAGGAGTCCTGAAGTCCATTCAGCCTCCTGCTGGGTTCTAGGCATTTTCATGTTTCTCCCAACCAGTTCAGCAGGGGCTTTCCTTTTCTGTTCCCTGATGCCGCGAAACAGGTGGCCTCACAGTGAGCTATTGAGGAGAGAACTGGGGGTCTGCAGGTGCTTGAGCAACTCAGTTTCATCAGCCATGGTATTCCCAACCCTTGCCAAGAAAGAGCAGTCAGGATCGTAAGGGATGTTCCCAATCCTTCCTGAGCCTGCTGGGTGGCTGTTTGCCATGTTACAATCTGAGCCTCCAATATGTTTAAAAATGTACCTGGCCAGGAGCGTCTGTGTTTAGGTGAGCATGGATCTTGAGACCTCTGATGGAGAGGAGAGCGCCATTAACCACAGGGGGTGGAAAGAAAGAGTGGTGACAGTGACTGTGAGGGTCCCAGTGGGAACTATCAAAAGGACTGGCCGTGGGCCCAAGTGATATCCGTGAGAGTGGCACTTATCAATAGCGGCACCATTGGTATCTGTAACCAGCTCGGGTACTTTTGCCCCAGGCAAATTAGAAGCAAATAGGGCAAATGTCCACCCCACCCAGCTGACACTCAAACAGAACCCAGCTGCTCTGCTTCCCTAGGAAATTGTTTGCTTTGCCTATAGAAAAGAGCTGGCTCTGTTGACACCAAAGGGACATTGCCAGAGGTTATGCCATGGTCAGAGGAAAGAACAGTGTGAGTAATAGAGACTGGGGCTGTCGTGGGACACCGTAAGGGAAATTGTCGCCCCACGCGGGGCTGTCGTGGGGGGGGGAACCGTCGCCCCACGCGGGGCTGTCGTGGGGGGGGGAACCGTCGCCCCACGCGGGGCTGTCGTGGGGGCCGTGGAGGGGGAACCGTCGCCGCACGCGGGCTGTCGTGGGGAACCGCCGCCACGCGGGCTGTCGTGGGGGTCGTGGAGGGGAACCGTCGCCCACGCGGGCTGTCGTGGGGTCATGGGGAACCGTCGCCACGCCGGGCTGTCCTGGGGGCCGGGAGGGGAACCGTTGCCCCATGCGGGGCTGTTGTGAGGGGAACGGTTGCCCCATGCGGGGCTGTCGTGAGGGGAACCGTCGCCCCATGCGGGGCTGTCGTGGGGAGAACCGTCGCCCCATGCGGGGCTGTCGTGGGGAGAACCGTCGCCCCACGGGGCGCTGTTGTGAGGAGAACCGTCGCCCCACGCGGGGCTGTCGTGAGGAGAACCGTCGCCCCACACGGGGCTGTCGTGGGGCTGACGTGAGAGGACCGCCGCCACGCGGGGCTGTCGTGAGAGAACCGCCGCCACGCAGGGCTGTCGTGGGGCTGTCGTGAGAGAACCGCCGCCACGCGGGGCTGTCGTGCGGAGAACCGTCGCCCCCCGCGGGGCTGTCGTGAGGAGAACCGTCGCCCCACGCGGGGCTGTCGTGAGGAGAACCGTCGCCCCACGCGGGGCTGTCGTGGGGCTGTCGTGAGGAGAACCGTCGCCCCACGCGGGGCTGTCGTGAGGAGAACCGTCGCCCCACGCGGGGCTGTCGTGAGGAGAACCGTCGCCCCACGCGGGGCTGTCGTGAGGAGAACCGTCGCCCCACGCGGGGCTGTCGGGAGGGGAACCGTCGCCCCACGCGGGGCTGTCGTGAGGAGAACCGTCGCCCCACGCGGGGCTGTTGTGAGGAGAACCGTCGCCCCACGCGGGACTGTCGGGGGGCTGTCATGGGGGGAATTGTCGCCCCACGTGGGGCTGTCGTGAGGGGAATTGTCGCCCCACGCGGGGCTGTCGTGGGGGGAACCGTCGCCCCACGCGGGGCTGTCGTGAGGGGAACCGTCGCCCCACGCGGGGCTGTCGTGGGGGGAACCGTCGCCCCACGCGGGGCTGTCGTGGGGGGAACCGTCGCCCCACGCGGGGCTGTCGTGAGGGTTCGTGAGGAGAACCGTCGCCCCACGCGGGGCTGTCGTGAGGGTTCGTGAGGAGAACCGCCGCCACGCCGGGCTGTCGTGAGAGAACCATCGCCACGCGGGCCTGTCGTGGGGTTCGTGAGGGAATTGTCGCCACGCCGGGCTGTCGTGGGGTTCGTGAGAATTGTCGCCCCACGCGGGGCTGTCGTGGGGGGAATTGTCGCCCCACGCGGGGCTGTCGTGGGGGGGGGTTCGTGAGGGGAATTGTCGCCCCACGCGGGGCTGTCGTGAGGAGAACCATCGCCCCACGCGGGGCTGTCGTGGGGGGGGGTTCGTGAGGGGAATTGTCGCCCCACGCGGGGCTGTCGTGGGGGGGGGTTCGTGAGGGGAATTGTCGCCCCACGCGGGGCTGTCGTGGGGGGGGTTCGTGAGGGGAATTGTCGCCCCACGCGGGGCTGTCGTGGGGGTTCGTGAGGAGAACCGTCGCCCCACGCGGGGCTGTCGTGGGGGGGGGTCGTGAGGAGAACCGTCGCCCCACGCGGGGCTGTCGTGGGGGTTCGTGAGGAGAACCGTCGCCCCACGCGGGGCTGTCGTGGGGGGGTTCGTGAGGAGAACCGTCGCCCCACGCGGGGCTGTCGTGAGGGGAACCGTCGCCCCACGCGGGGCTGTCGTGAGGAGAACCGTCGCCCCACGCGGGACTGTCGGGGGGCTGTCGTGGGGGGAATTGTCGCCCCACGCGGGGCTGTCGTGAGGGGAATTGTCGCCCCACGCGGGGCTGTCGTGAGGGGAATTGTCGCCCCACGCGGGGCTGTCGTGGGGGGTTTGTGAGGGGAATTGTCGCCCCACGCGGGGCTGTCGTGAGGGGAATTGTCGCCCCACGCGGGGCTGTCGTGGGGGGAACCGTCGCCCCACGCGGGGCTGTCGTGGGGGTTCGTGAGGAGAACCGTCGCCCCACGTGGGGCTGTCGTGAGGAGAACCGTCGCCCCACGTGGGGCTGTCGTGAGGACAACCGTCGCCCCAAGTGGGGCTGTCGTGGGGGGGGGTTCGTGAGGGGCTGTCGTGGGGTTTGTGAGGGAATTGTCGCCACGCCGGGCCGTCGTGGGGTTCGTGAGGGGAATTGTCGCCCACGCGGGCCGTCGGGGTTCGTGAGAGAACCGCCACGCGGGCTGTCGTGGGGTTCGTGAGGAGAACCGTGCCACGCCGCCGTCGTGGGGGGGTTCGTGAGGGGAATTGTCGCCCCACGCGGGGCTGTCGTGGGGGTTCGTGAGGAGAACCGTCGCCCCACGCGGGGCTGTCGTGAGGGGGTCGTGGGGGGAACCGTCGGCCCACGCGGGGCTGTCGGTGAGGAACCGTCGCCACGCCGGGCTGTCGTGGGGTCGTGAGGAACCGCCGCCCCACGCCGGGCTGTCGTGGGGTTCGTGAGAACCGTCGCCCACGCGGGCTGTCGTGGGGTTCGTGAGGGGAACCGTCGCCACGCCGGGCTGTCGTGGGGTTCGTGAGGGAACCGCCGCCCACGCGGGGCTGTCGTGAGGGGTTCGTGAGGGGAACCGTCGCCCCACGCGGGGCTGTCGTGGGGGGGTCGTGGGGGGAACCGTCGCCCCACGCGGGGCTGTCGTGGGGGGGTTCGTGAGGAGAACCGTCGCCCCACGCGGGGCTGTCGTGGGGGGGTTCGTGAGGGGAACTCCGAGATGAACTCTGAGCAGTACTTCAGGTGAGCTGCATGGTATTGTCCAGCCCAAAACCAGGAATTCTAACGAGTCATTACTGGCTCTGGGAGAAGTGCAGTTTTTTGTTCCCCAATTTCAGTCATTTCAGTCGTGTTTGCAATGTGCTGTCTGTATCGAAGTTTGCAGCTAGGGCAGTATTGAAAGATCTTTTTAATGTAGCTGACCAGTTTATCAGCTTTACCAAACTCACATCTCCACAGCTCACTGACAAGAGAAATGACATGAGCATTACATGTAATATGGTCAGCATTTGTCCTTAGTCCTTGAGAACCGATTTGAAAGATTTTGTCATGTAAGTTGCATTGTCACTTATGAAAGCAGATACTTTGTCAAAGTTTGCATGGTACTTTGAAATGGTTTTAATTATCACTTGAGACACTGTAGTGTAGTTAAATATCAGAGGGGTAGCCGTGTTAGTCTGGATCTGTAAAAGCAACAAAGAATCCTGTGGCACCTTATAGACTAACAGACGTTCTGCAGCATGAGCTTTCGTGGGTGAATACCCACTTCTTCAGATGCAAGTCACACTTCTTCACACTTGCATCTGAAGAAGTGGGTATTCACCCACGAAAGCTCATGCTGCAGAACGTCTGTTAGTCTATAAGGTGCCACAGGATTCTTTGTTGCTTTTGTAGTGTAGTTAACAGCAGTCGGTGAGCGCTATTGTTAGCTTTCCTGTCTGTACATCTTCGGCCTTGCCAGAAATAAAATCAAACAGAACATGCAGTACATGGTTGTTGTGTTCATCTGTGGACTCATCCAAAATAATTGCAAAAGACACATGAGTTAATTTGAGACTTTATCTCCTCAAAATGTGTAGCAAAAGCCTTTGGGAGGTAGTTGTGTCATAGCTTATTCGCACTTGGTAAACAACCGGCATTTTGTACATTCCGTTGAATGAACTCATGCAGCTTTGGGTGGTCAAGTTTTTCCAGTGGTATATTAGCACTTGCAAATGGACAATGTCCCCTCCCCAGGCAGCTGCAAAGGGAGGGGAATAGCTCCGCACCCCCTTCTCCCCACTTGCTTCCTCACTGCAGCTGGGAGAGAGATTCAAGAGCAGCCCTGCAGGGAAAAAGCAAGTCCTGTCATGCCCCAGTCCTGCCCGGAGTAGCAGCTAGGAGCCCCTTGCTGGGGCACTCTCAGCAGCACGGGGAAGATTGGACACAACTCCACAAGCCTCCTCCAGCTGCAGGAACCTCAGGCTGCTGCCCAGTCGGAGAGAGTGTCCAGCAGGGGGAGGCACCCAGAGGTGGGTCTGGTCTTCCCCCCTGCCCCCAGAGCAGTGTGCAGGGGAGGGACAAGTCCTGTTCCTCCCCTACCCAGTTGGAGCTGGGAGCCCCCTTTGCTGGGCTGCTCCTAGGAACAAGAGGACATTGGGTTTCACTGGGAAGGGCTTATTTCATGGTCCCTGACACATTTTTCATGCCATGAAATTGGAAGGGCCCTATTTATCTGATCACGCCTCTAGGCAGAATGCCTCTGGGCAGTGTCCACTATCTGGGGTTCTCTGCTCGGTGTCCTCCTCTGGATCCCTAATTTTCAATCTTTGACCTTATTCCTGTTCCTGTATTTATTTGTTGTCCCCTGTATTGAGTTGTGACCTGGGTCCAATGGCTCCTCCCACTTGGTTGAGGGGGAGGGCCTAGATCCGCTTGTCCCCTTAATGGCAATTTGTGCTACAGTTCCCCTCTTTCCCCCCCCCCCCCCCCCGTCTGCAAATTTCTCACTACTGCTACCAGCAGTGGTAGACTGGTATCTTGTGTTTTACCATCATGTTGTCCAGACCTGCTCTGAGCATAGACAGACTACACAGAGTGGTCAAAACTTCAGCAGCCCCCTGCATCTTGCCTACACTAGTGTTCCTGCTATTGCTACTAACGGAGTTGCGCCAGCAGTAACAACAGTAGGAAATTCTGGAGGGCAGGAGGCTAGGGTAGCCCTAGCCACAGCATCCAGACACTATATTTTGTAGTGTAGATTGGGCCTACACTGATGAGGGTAACTGACTAGAACTCTGCTAGTGACAAACATGTTTATCCTGGCTGGGCCTGATGACAGCATGAACAAGGTGTTAGTTTTCCATCTGAAATCAGCCTGCTACATCCGTCCTGGGCCAGATGAAAACCTTAAAATAAATTGCAGACAGAGCTGCCCTGTGTTTGAACCATATTTCTGTACCCTGCTACAGCTTTGGACTTGGCAGGGCTGTAGCACAATCTGGGAACACTTACCACCATTTGGTAAGTTCATATTTCAAGACCAATCCATG
Source organism: Mauremys reevesii (assembly GCF_016161935.1). Classification (NCBI taxonomy): domain Eukaryota; kingdom Metazoa; phylum Chordata; order Testudines; family Geoemydidae; genus Mauremys; species Mauremys reevesii. The sequence continues at coordinate 4,022,999 of NC_052624.1, read as the reverse complement.
CTGGGAGCCAATCATAGCTCTCCTAATGTGGTAGAATTTATAGAGGTAGCTGGGACCTGAGTCTCTTCCCTGAATCTAAGGGTTTGGTGCTAGTTGTAAGGGACGAATCTACAGAGGCAGCTTGAGGAGCAGTCTGTACTGTGTAGGACTCGTCCCTGTAACCAGTCACAAATAGCAGTGGAGACCCCCTCATAGCTCTGTGCCTCAATCAACATCGATTCTGCCACCTTCGTAGGTGTGATGCGGGGAGGGGGATCAGCATTTTAATTTTGCCACCTAGAATCATATGTAAGCAGAGTCAGGATGAGATCTACCCTGACATCTGGTGGTACATTATGAGGAGTGGGCAAAGGAATTTTAGGAATGTGCATTTGCATTGGTAAACCCACTCCACTTAGCATAACACACGGCAGCATGGGATGGTTATTTTCACACTGTGGAATCCCCAATTTCTTTGTTATTGGGGCAGGAAGAAAAAAAAAAGTGCTGTTACCTTAATTATGTGAATGAGGAACTATGAGACTGCTTTATGACAGAAATGACTCAACCTACATTAAATAGTACTTGCTAGACAAGGGACATGGGTTCCAAAACCCAGTGAATTGAGAGAGGCTGGGGACAGGTATCTGTACTTGGTGGTGCAGGCTCCTTGTGTGAGCCAGAGGCCCCAGTTTTGCCTATGCCTCTCTCCACTGTGGAATGTCAGAGTTAATTTTTGATTCCCTTAAGAATCTAGATACAGATTACTGAGCTGAACTCACTTTGGACCAGTAGTGCACTGGCACTGGGCTCCCCTACTGTGAGCTGAAATCACTAAGAGCTGAAATCACTGGAATTGCTGAGCTAAGAGCACTGAGTACTGTGCTAACCAGTGGGGGAGCCTGAAGCTATACTGTGGAGCAGAGCAGCTGGCAGAGTGGAGCGAGCAGTTTCCGAGGACGGCTGGAGCGGCTCACAGGACAGCTGGTGGACCAGAGCAGCTGGTAGAGCGGAGCAGCTGTGGGACGGGTGGAGCAGCCCACGGAGTGAGCGGAGCTGAGCAGTTGCGGGGACGACTAGTGGAAGCAGAACCCCATGAAGAGGCAGGGCAGTTGGCCCCAAACCACGTAAGGTGCCCCTTTCTACCCAGGCTGGGGAGGGGGACCTCTGCAGAGAGACTCTCGAACTCTGGGGCTGCCTGACCCGGGACAGAGACTTTTGGATTGTGGGACTTTTGGGACTGTGGGTGATTTGGGGGGTTGCTGGACTCAAGAGACCAGAGAGAAGGACACGGCCCAATTTCCTTGGGTGGGTCTTTGCTCGCGGTTTGATCTATGAACTCTAGCTGAGGTATTTCCCCAATTTAATGCTTGTTGTTTACCTCATGTAATTAAATCTTTTCTGCTACACCAAGACTCTGTGCTTGCGAGAGGGGAAGTATTGCCACCTTGAGGCACCCAGGGGTGTGTGTAAGATTTTCCCAGGTCACTGGGTGGGGGCTCGAGCTGGTTTTGCATTACATTGTAGGGAAGGGACCCATATGTATTGAACCCGGCCCTTGCTGCTATTGTTTCGGCCTGGCAGAAGGGTTACACATAGATGATTAGGGTTGGAAGAGACCTCAGGAGGTCATCTAGTTTAACCCCCTGCTCAAAGCAGGACCAACCCCAACTAAATCATCCCAGCCAGAGCTCTGTCAAGCCAAGCCTTAAGAACCTCTAAGGATGGAGATTCCACCACCTCGCTTGATAAACCACTCTAGTGTGTCACCACCCTCCTAGTGAAATAGTGTTTCCTAATATCCAACCTAGACCTCTCTCACTGCAACTTGAGACCTTTACTCCTTGTTCTGTCATCTGCCACCACTGAGAACAGCCGAGCTCCATCCTCTCTGGACCCCCCTTTCAGGTAGTTGAAGACTGCTTTCAAATCCCCCCTCATCTCTCTCCTTTCTTTAAGGTTCTCTGCTCATTGTTTTCCAGGGGAAGCTCACATCGCTGCGCGACACCAAGACAGATGGCAGCTTCCTGGTGCACCACTTCCTCTCCTTTTATCTCAAAGGTACGTGAGAACGTGGAGCTCTGCAGAGAAGGTGTGACTTGCTTCGCCCTGGTAGAATCATCCAGCCGACACATGAACTATATCTGATGGGATAAAGCTTGGTTTTAGGGAGACTGTATCCTCTTATCATTTGAGCAGGATACTGGGAGTCAGACCTCTATTCCTAACTTGCCTTTGGGCTTTCTCTGTGATCTTAGGCAAGTCACTTAATCTCTCTGTGGCTCAGCTTCACCATCTGCAAAATGCAAAGCATACTTAGCCATCGGGATGTTGTGAAATTAAATGAATGTTGTCAAACGCTCTGGTTTGTTAGGGCTGGAAGTTGCTATATAACATAAGCACAATCACGACCCACACGTTTTGAAATGTAAAAGGAATATTATGTTACAAATAGCAGCAACCTTTCTGGTACCCATGACTGCGTTTAAAAAAGAACAAACAAAAACCCAGCCCAAATGGCAAGTTGAGTAATAGTGTCTCTCCTGCTAATGATTCATCTTCTACAGCAGAGCAGGCCTGTCTAGTTGGATTGTTTTAAATACTATTGTGAGGAGCCCTGGACTTTTCCAAACCTCTCATGGCAAAGCTGCAGTCCTGGATAAATCGGTTTGGATTGTGATGTAATGTGGCTCTCAGGAACCAGCCTTCCCAACCTGCATTGATATTTAGCACATAGGTGCTGGTGCATCAAATTCTGTCCTCCGTTATGCCTGTGTATCCCTGTTGCACTCAGAGGGGTTGCAGGGGTGTCCCTGAGGAAAGAATTTTGCCAAACTTTTCCTTCATTTGTTTGAACTGAATGTAAAATATTGAGTGCTTTTGAAAGTGAAGGATGTATACAGCTGCATATTGACCTATGCACCGTGCAGGCTTCCCATCCTGGGTTTCTAATGGACTTCAGTTATGATCCTCAGCACTCCCTTATAATGTAGTTCTGTGCCCCAGCCCGGCTCTGCCAGTGCATTGCATTCCTGAGCAGCAAACACCCTTTGCTGTCCTGGAATCCCTCACAGTACTCCATCCATGCGCCACAATCCTGTGCTCCTGTTAGTCCTGAGACCCACCCCAAAGCTCCTATGCTTGGTCATCTCCTTTGGCAATGGGTGTTATCGGAATATCCAGATAGAGAAACTCTGCCAGTGAACCTCAGTCCAGCCTTGTAACACCCCCTGTTTCAGTGCTGAGTCCCTCCGCAACTCTGCCAGTGATCCTCAATCCTGATCGGTAGCACATCCGTATTGTTTGAGTATAATGTCACTGGCTAGCAGAAACTGCCAGACTGGTTGGTGGCTTTCTGACATCAGTGAACATTCACTGTAGGCTAAACTGATCCAACTGAACTCATTTTACTAAGCCACAGTCTGCAGTGGGGAGAAGCAATTGCATTGAATTAATTCCATGTGCCCCAAATCTCAAAGACCGTGTTTCTGATGGATACTGTGTTTTATGTTCCTCAAACAGCCAGGGCCTTTATTTTCCAAAACCCGTATGTATGTATCTTAAAAGAGACTTCTTTGTTGAAACGTCTCATTTATCATTATGTCCAAGCTTGTGGATCTGTCAAGACAAGGACTAAACCATGTGCGTGCCCCATGATAGCCAAATGAAAGGGTCTTTTGATACTCCAAGAGATGTTAATTCATCAGACTAGACCATGCCTTGGTGTGGCCCATAGTCCTTATTTTAAAGACTCTCCAGCAGTAGAGAATGCTTGGGGCTCCCATGGCAGCAGGGAGGGGAGACATACGTGGCTTATTTTTTAAGCAATATTTTAATTTTTTTTAACTGAACAAAGTTTTCTTTAAATGGGGGAGAGACCATTTATTTAAAGGTTTAAAATAAACCTACATTAAATCTGAGCCAGCGACTCCGTCATGTGGTGAGAGTCTTCTCCCCTTGGGCTCTTTTTGATAGGCTTTTGGTTGACTGACTCTTCTTCATTGCAAATGCCTTGATAGTGGGAGCTTACAACATTGAAGGGATAACGTGTCTCGTCTTATTTCCCAGCTGGCTGTAAAGTCTGTTTTGTGGCCCTGCTCCAGTCCTTCAGTCACTATAACATCATAGCACAGAAGCTGGTAAGTCTCTTGGAATATGATCGCAACTATCATTTGTGCTTGAGTAGTGGGGTTAGGGCTTGTAGCCTTTGGAAGCTACTGCCACCTGAGAGCAATGCCATTTCTGTTCCAGGAAGGTCTGATTCTGGTCAGTAACGTAACTCAGTTTGTGTCCAGTAGAAAGCAGTGGTAGACACACACAGGATTTTCTATACGTAACTTGCATGTTCATCCCCCAAAATCCGAGTCTTTTACAATGCATGCGCCTGATCCCATGAAGCACCCAGCATACTCAACTCATTTTGAAATCAGTGGAAGTTGTGGATGTTCAGGATTAAGCCTGAGTTCAGGGCTTGCTTCTCCCTCCATTGAAAGTAGATCTTTAGCATGCGGCTCTTGTTACAGAGTTAACTCTTTGATGTACATTGTTATCTTTTCTAAGCACCATCATTTTGGGGAGAAGGATGATTTAAATGTGCAGGGAGCTAGCAGACATTTCTCAGAGGAAAGCTTTTGATTCAACTGGGGCAGATTTAAAACACTGATTAATTCTGTTAAAAGTTTAGTAAGAGACTGTATCTAAGAACTAAAGTAAGTTTAGGTGTAAGTGGGTGCAGCTCCACTGACCTCAATGGGCATTTAATACACTTACTCCCAGGTTCATTTTGGCCCAAAATACTGGAATCTAAAGCATTTTTCAGGTCTGGCAGATTGTTACCAGCTGTCCAAGGTTAGGAATCCTTGAGAACTTTGATATTGGGTTCAGTGGTCCCCATATTTGTTATATGGAGACAGGCACAGGTAACCAAATCCACGTGGCCAGTCTCCGCTTATGTCTATCCCTGCAGTGTGCTGCAGCTGGGTTAGACCTAAGCTTAGGGCTGTGCTGAGTGAATATGGCAGTGGAACCGAATGGATAACATAGTATTTTACCTACTCAGTGGTTTGTGCATTAGGCCCAAAATAAGGCAGAGCAGTGGCTGTGTATATGAGATCTGTGGAGCATCTACTTGTGGCCTTGGGAGAGCTGGCTGGTTACGTGGTGCTAACTCTCCTCCTTGTTTCTGTCTGCTACATAATATTAAAAGAAGCTAAAAATACATTAAATGTGGTTTAGTCAAGCAATGGGTGTAGTTGCCGCAGTGATGTTATGCAATTGCAAATGGGTGGGGAGATGGGACCATGAAACAATCTCTATTAAGGCAGAGTCCGTGCTATGAAAAAGGTTCAGAATCCCTGAGATGGAGCAATCAAAGTCACTGACATGCTCCTGCAGAATGGGCTGGAAAGCCATTGTTATCGTAGAAAAAGATCAGTTCAACCACCATGGCCAGCCCTGAGCAGCCAGTGCAGGGTTACTCTCTGCAGTGTCTGCTTCAGGCCTAGGTAACTCCAGTATGGGGTTTCTTCTTGGGGAAGCTTGGTTACACAGGTGACTGGGAGTGTGGGGGAGGAGCCCTAGAAATATCTGGAGACACTGAACAGTCTCAGAGAGATTCCAACTAAGAAGTCCTTAACATTCATTCTAAACATCATCCCTTGCTGAACTTTATTCAGTTACTTGTAGGTAAACCTTGTACCACCTAAAGACATTCCTCTGCCTGTCTGGTGTTTACACCCTGCCCAGACTTGTGTGCAGTCACCCTGTTTCCCCCTTAGTCAATGCGTAGCCAAACTGCATATATTTAGCTCTCTGTCTTCCTTCGTAAATCTGAGTCCCTCCATCAACTTAATCGTTTTTGTTACTCTTCTCTGAATTCCTTCCCTCGCCTCTGGCAGCATTAAACTGAACTAAATCTGGCCTGGTAGGTGCAGTTTCATTAGTGCTGTAGTGAGGAACACTTGCTGCCTCACTGGGTAACATGATGCCTTTGGATGCAATTCAAGATTTCATGGGCTTATTTGATTGCATTCTTCTTAGCGTATGCGCAACATGCTCCAGGTGACCAGGATTCATCACCGAATTTAGTCCGCTGGCCGGACCATTAGCTTCCCTGGCTTGGGCCAGGTACTGACTGGGAGTCCGAAATGAACGCTGATTCATGCCCCCTTTGATTGCATTGAAAGTCCATATTTAGTTTTCTGTCTGCTGTCCCAAGACTATGGATCTGTGTCTACATTGCTGTCAGCGGCATGAGTGCAGCATGTGTAGACATACCCGAGCTAGCTTTCAGCCAGCCTGCTTGAATAGCAACAGCAAGAAAGCTGCGGCAGCAGGGAATGTACAAGCCCGCCCAGAATCCTGGGTATGTACTCGAGAGGCTAGCCCATGCTGTCATGGTTTCACTGCTGGCTAGCTAGCTCAAAGCTAGCTCTGGTATGTCTACATGTGCTGCACTCACAAGTCTGATTGCGGTGTAGACAGACCTTATGTTGTGATGTACCACATTGGTTCTAGGTGATTCTTGGTTTCTAACAATGAGTTAGAACACCTTACAATTTCAGAATAACATAATGGGATGAAGTGGCAATATTTTGTAATATTTTTATGAGGTTGTGCCTCCATTTTGCCTATATGCTGAATTATTATGTAGTGGGAGTGGAAACCGTCTGTTTGCTCTCAGGGCAGGCTAAGAGAGATAGGTGTGATTGTTGCCTAGGTGTCTGGGCGTTGGCCCCCATATCAGAGGAACATTTGAAAAGACAGTGGCAAATCCAATTGCCCAGCCATTGACATCAACCAACCAAGGACCCAGAGGGATTTGGATTTCCCCACCTCTCTGGAGGGAAGCTGAGCAACATTTTCTACCTGGAGAACAAAGGACTGGGAAGGTGTGATGTTGGGAGGCGGGGAATAAGAGCTGGCTGCTAGCAGGAGCCAGGGCTTTCACCTGGGGAATGACCAAGGAGGTCGGAGGGAGAGACAGAGCTGGAACAAAGGGGTTCACTACAGCTTGGCTGGGCTCTGGGCTAACCAGAATGGACTGTGCTTTAACCTTCAGTTCACTAGACTACCCACAGGACTTCCTATGCCATGTTCCAGTTAACGAATTAACCCGCCTGTTTTGACAATGCTGTATGAGTGTCACTGCAAATGCTGGACGAGGTGCATTAATGTTATACCAATAAAAACTAGCAGGATCTTATTAAAGGGGAAAAGACATTTGTCACATTTATTGTAAATACCATAATAAAATAAAAGATAACAGCAAACAACGTTGTTGGGCTACTTATTCCTATGATTACTTATATATATATGTATATCCATTCACACAATCATTCATACAAGTTCTGTGTAGATATTATAGTTACCAGCCTAAAGTTGCTTGTGACAGAATACTGGCCAGGTATCCTGAACACAAGAGTGGAGCCGAGTCCGGGTCAGGTGCACCTGATGCTCCTGGAGGCTGGCAGCAGAACCATTGACTCAAATTCCTTATTCTCCAGAGTCCAGTTTTATAGGGATTTTTCCCTATGTTAGTTCTTCATTCTGCTGTTGCTAGATCAATCAGCAGATAGCTGGTTCCATTCTGTCCTTTGTTTCCTTTGAGCTGCCAGGGTGGATTCCAGTTGCCCTCCGGGGGTCATCTGGTTGATTCCACTTGACACCTTCTTCGGCCTACACTGAATTTTTCAGGCTGGTAACTCCCTAACTATTCATTCAGCATTTAAACCAGACACTCATTCACATATACTTTTTATCTTAACTACAGTTATTTTACTGTCTTCTTTATCTTTTGGGGGTGTGAGACTCCTTGTCTTTTAACAATCAAGAAACATAAAATGGGATAAAAAAAGAATTAACAGAGGTGGGGGTCTCTATTTGTATACTATAATAGCCACTGTTTTGGCTTACCACGGTGGTTACAATGTAGTTACATAGTTTTGCCTGAGGCATAGGGTTAATTGACGGCTTGCGCGCTGAGTTAACAAAGTCAATTGGCCAATTAGCAGCTTACAGAGTCAATTGACAGCTGGGCTGAGTTAACAAGGTGCTGAGTCAATTAACCAATCAGCAGCTTACAGCGGCCATTACAAAATAAAGTAGCGGTTACAAAGTTTCACTTAGAAAACAGACACTTAGAGTCAATTGACGTCAATTAACCAGTTAACAGCTTACAGCCGCCATTTACAAAGCAAAGTAGCGGCTTCAAAGTTTCATTTAGAAAACAGGCACTTAGAGTTAATTGACGTCTAACAAGTTTTGTACAAAGTATCTCCTTGAGCAGGCTTCATACAGACACAGCTATTTCTAACAATAAATCCTCACAAATTTACTTCTAACATAAACCTTACACAGATATTTCTGACAATAAATCCTTACAAACTTATTTCTAACATAAACCTTAAGTTATCAATAAATCATCACAAATGTACTTCTAACACAAACCTTAAGTTATAAAGTATTAATTAACAATAAATCATTTCTCATATAAACCATGTTTAATGTAAACCTTCTTTAAAATCCCTACATTAATCCCTGCAGAGTATACAAGTCTCCCTCAGGAGTCTGTCTCAGTTGGACTCGCTGAACAGAGCTCACAGGGTGAAGAAGGGGTGCTGAAGGCCCAGAGGTCCAGTCTAAGGAGGCAGTGAAGCTGTCACAGATTGTTCCAAAGTTGGGGGCATAGCACTGATCCCGTGGAGCCGTGACATACAGTAAGATGGCACTTCTCTAGGACCTTCCATCTTTGGCTCTCCGAGCACTTTGCAAGCATTAATGAATTGTCTTTCAGTGCATAGATGGGGAAAGTGAGGCATGGAGGGGGTAAGTGCCTCCCCAAGGTCAGCAAGTCAGTGACAGAATTGGATCTAGAACAGGCAAGTGGCAGACCCGACCAATTTGATCAACTTAATGTACCCTCACTACATAAAAGCACATCATACATCCATTGGAAATTTACTATCTCTACTTTAAGATGAGGTATGATATGGTGCTGTTATGGTGGAAATGGGGATAAACAGTGACACATCAACACATTAAAATGACCATTTTGAAATATTTGCATTTGTTTGTTAGTTTAATGATTATGTATTATCTCAAGAAAAAAACTGGATTTCTTTGTGACTTCAGAGTAGCAGCCGTGTTAGTCTGTATCCGCAAAAAAAAAAAAAAAAAAAGTACTTGTGGCTTGTGGCACCTTAACAAATTTATTTTTATTGTAGCTTCTGAGTAGCTAGCTAAAGTCTTCTCGGATGATGGATGCAACACACACAGAGACAGGAGATATATATACATACAGAAAAAGAAAAGTATGCATACCATGCATGAGAACAGGTCTAATCAAGAGAAGATGAGCTTGAGTTAGCAGGAAAAAAACTTTAAAAAAAAGTTATAAAGATGGCCCATAGAAGGTGAGGAGAACTTAACATAGGTAAATAGAATCAATTGATTAATGTATTCCAACCATTCCTCCCAGTCTTCCACAGTTAGTTTAAATGGTATCTAGTTTAATTCATTTAAAGTAGTTCAGCTGTTCTCTTCTCTCTTCTTTTTTTTTTTTTTTTGTTGCAAATTTGTTGTCTGTCACTGAGTGGTTAGTGGGGTTAAGGTTTTCTGGTTTTGGTTACTTTGATTTTGATGTGTTATGATGTCAGATTTGTGATTTTTTATTCTTTTATCTTTTTGTCAGAGACTGGCGCCATTGTACTGTGTGCATGGCATGGCATGGCTGGCACATGGCATATATCACATTGTGGCGTATGCAGGTGCTGTGTCCGTGCATGGTGTGTGGATGTGATGGATGATGTGATGTGATGGGTGGATGTGGTGATGGATGGAGCTGGAGCTGGCATCGGGCTTTATTGGTTGGATAGGTTCCTTTGTTGTTGTTGTTTGTTGGTGTTGGTGCTTGCTGGGGTTTGCTTTTGGCTGCAATTGCAAAGCTCGCCAGCACATATATCCACCACATATCCATCTCACACATCTCATCACACACCAGGGCATCACAGAGACACATCATCACAACGTCATACACCACATCATACCATGTGGCCATCATCTGCCATGCCCCAGCCAAGCCCCCCAAACCCAAATAATCACAAAAGTCTCCAGTGGACAAAGAAAAAAATAAAAATACACAAATCTCAAAAATCAGGAATCAAACACAAAAACCCTTGGGAACCACTTTCCTCTTCCTAACCACTTCAAAACAGACTGAAAAGAACTAAAAAAAAACAAAAACTTCAAAAAAACTCCAAAAGAGATAAATGCAAACTATAGATACCATTAACTGTGGTCTAAATAAAGACTAAAATGGTTGGGTCATTGAAATTGATTCTTTTTCCCAATTCCTTCATTTCTATCTCCTCACTCTTCCACACATCTTAACCTTCCATCTTAATTCTTTTTTATTTCTTCTAACGATAGCTCATCTCTTTTCATCCAATTTGTTAGACTCTGCCTGTTGGTATGCATGTTTCACCTTTCATCCTCTCTGTAATAATATCTGTATGCTGTGTCTCTGTGTCCATCCATGTTCCATTGAGAAGTGAGCTTTAGCTCACTTGCTACTTTTTTTGTGACTTCAGAGCAACACAACAACAATCTGAAGGGTGAAACTAAATCTAATAATTTGTATGGGTATCACTGAAATGTAATAGAGCTGGTGACATTTCTAGTCAACCTCATTATCATTATCTTGTTTATCTCTGAGAGTGGAGGGGGGTTACCACAGTCAGTGGTGAGCTGCAGCCGGTTCGCACCAGTTCGCAAGAACCGGTTGTTAAATTTAGAAGCCCGTTTAGAACAGGTTGTTCCTGGAGGGACAACTAGTTACAAAGGCTTTTAAATTTAACAAAAGCTCTAGCAGCTCCCTACCCTTCCCCCGGCCCCAGTTCACCTCAGTCTGCCTCTGCCTCTGCCTCCTCCCATGAACACTCCCGAGGCTTCTCCTCCCCCTCCACAGCTTCCCGCGAATCAGCTGTTCGTGCGGGAAGCCTGGGAGGGCTGAGAAGGAAGCAGCGGCTTCCACCAGGTGAGCTGGGGCAGGAGCGCCAGCGGGAGGAGGGCTCCAGGCGCCACGCTGCCCGGCGAGGTCGCAGCGGGACTCTGGGGCCGGGCGGCGCGGCTCCTGCCCAGCCCCCGGGTCCGGCCCCAAACTCGGCCGGGTGGCGCGGCTCCTGCTCAGCCCCCGGGTCCGGCCCTGACGTCGTCCGGGTGGCTCCGGTCCCAGCCCCAGCCCAGCTGGGCCCCCACCTCCAGGCAGCACGGTAAGGGAGCAGGGAGGGCGTGTTGGATAGAGGGCAGGGGAATTGGGGGGGTGGATTAGTGTGGGAGCGGTCAGAGGGCAGGGAACAGGGGGATTGAACGGGGGCAAGGATCCCGGGGGGGGCAGTCAGAAAGGAGCAGGGGTTGGATGGGGCGGTGGGGGGCAGTTAGGGGTAGGGATTCCAGGGACAGTCAGGGGACAGAGAGAAGGGGTGGTAGGATGGGGTAGGGGTCCCGGGGTGCCAGGACAGGGAAGGGGGGTGGATAGGGCACGGGTCCCGGGGGGGGGCTGTCAAGGAACATGGGGGGGTTGGATGGGGCAGGAGTCCCCGGGGGGGGCATGACCCCTCATGGGGTGAGGAGGAGGGAACCGGTTGTTAATATTTTGGCAGCTCATCACTGACCACAGTCTTCATTTCCTTGGCATGTCCACAGTTCAGTGCGGTGATGATTGTTCTGACTACAGACACAGTTTATTGTGCACCGATCTCTACTGCTACAGGCCTTGTAGAAGCTCAGATGCCATTGGGCCCTTGAAGAATCTAGGAAATAGTTCATCATCCACATTTTTCCATCCGTGTTGCAATGGTGATCCAGTATCTGGTTTACCTGTGTGCAAAGACATCCAATCTTTGTTTGCCAAGATGCTCTTTTGACATGCTCTTCAAAACTATCCTCACATGGTGGGAATTTGGCTAGTGACTTGTCCTTTTTGATGCGAGGTGCAAGTAATTCAGATCTCTGTGGGTCTCCTTTTCTTTCCCACTCTGGTCATACAGCCCTGCTACCAACTTACTTGCTGCAGAAATTGCGGCTTGTCTGTCACCTTCTCCCATTTTGGCAAGATCGCTGAAGTGGTAAGCTCTTTGTTTTGACAACATTAAACACATATTTTCCCCCCAATACCAAATAGGGATGACACAGAGTCACATCCTGTTAATGCATGTACAGCGGAAGTCAGGAGTAAGTACATCACAAATCTCATGCTCAGGTATGAAGCAACAGCTTGTCAGTTGTGCTGGTAATGATGCCTATTCCAGACCACATGTTATGCGTGTTCTATTTTTGGAAAGTACTGAACAGCAAGGAGGAAAATGTCTGTATCAGGACACCAAGACCCAAAAGCCATGATGGCACATACTGCATACAGCAGGATCCTTGTGTCTGCTTCCTCTTGAGTACTGGACAAATCTTGGGTTTCTTCAGCACCTCTACTCATGATGGACTTTGCTACTTCATCATTAGAAAAGCTTCCTGCAAAAAGGAATGTGTGTATTGGGTGTGCGCCTACACTTTCCGGTGCATTTTGAACCATATATTTACAGAGGAATTTTGCAAGTGACTGCTTGTTGAATGCCATGTTTAGAAACTTTTCCCAAGGAGGCACAGGTTGTTCACCAATCACCTGATATTTCTTGCACCCAACTGTAGATCCTGTCCAGTTCTGACTTTCTGCAGTTTTCAGAGTTACTGTTGCCATATCTGTCAAAGACTTAGATTACAGAATTAACTTTGTCAAATCCTTTTAGGACCTGCCTCAATGACTCAGCAGCCAGTTCATCGAACGTGTGGAATTTGTTTCCAGCCGTCATTTGCGTGATAGCCATGTACACTCTGATTTTTGTTTGCATGATCGTAGCTCATGGATTCTTTCATCTTGAGCTTCCAGCTGATGCCCTAATTCAGCTTTGTCTGTTCTTATCATTGTTCCCTCACCATGGAAGAGGGACATAGGCACAGGTCCTATTGGGTGACTGAGAACAGTTGCCATTGAAACATCATCTCTGCATCTTGCTAAGGACCTGGCTCTGTGGGAAACAGTTTCTGGACAGACGGCTCTGGTGACTATTCCTCCCTTGCCAGACTTCAATTTGGTCGTCTTGACCAAGTCACTAAATGTTCTGATACCAGATTTCTTGACTGAGCTGAAGCAGCTGTGTGTCCCATCAGAATCAAGTGCATCGTTCATAAATCTCTCCATTTATTCTTCACCAACATCTGTTTCAGTCGAGACTCTTGCACATCTCATGTTACATGCAGTAGATGTGTTGGTAAGCACCTCTGGATGTGATTCAGGATCAAATGGGTTTGTCACATTGTTGATGACATGGTTGGTAAGAGCTGTAACATGATCTTCACCCCTTTTCAGTGCACAAGCAAGGACTTGTTTGTGGACTTTGTCTTAACTACTTCTTGTTAGGCTATTTCTTTCTCTCATGGCTTTTACATATTCGTAATATGAAGCTGTGAATTGTCATCTCTAACACAAATACTGACCTGTGCATAAGTGTCACTGAATTAAAAGGCAAATTTCTAGACTGTTTCAAAGGCTAGTACTACATGTCTAGGTAATTACAAATTAAAACCTTCTACCATGTAAAGTAGATGCTACATTGTATGTGTAAAAGCTTACAAATGGAGAGGAAGCATTACATTAGGAATTCATGTACATTGTATCTGCCCCTGTACAGTACAAACTATGGACACAGCAAGCTATTGCTGCTGGTGCACAACCTTCAGTGTGAGACTGATCTGGCCAGCAAATTTCAACTGGAAACACAGAAAACTATTACAGTCACGTGTGAATAACATTGACAGTTAAGAATATCTGATGTGAAAACACTTCATGTTGGTATATTTCAAAACGTTGATATTTGCTAACTCCACCAGAGAGGTCCTTTGGGGCCATCTGCCTGTCCCAAGTCAGGGTAAAGGAGGAGGGTTGGGCGTGGGGCTAGCAACTCCACCCTGTAAAAATCAGCTTGCTACAGAAACGCCAACAATAGAGTTAACAGAGACTTTTAGCCTGGAAAAAGAAGGGTCTTCAACTCGAAGATGCATGACGCTGGGTGGTGAAAGCCGCGAGGAAGCCACTAAGCCGATCACCCTTCTTGCAGCCAGGAGGATTACCATCGGCACATGGAACGTGAGGACCATGTACGAGTCAGGAAAGACGGCGCAGGTTGCAGCAGAGATGAGGAGCAACAACCTGACCCTACTAGGCATTAGCGAGACGCAAGCAGCCAACCAACATCACCAGACAGGCACTGCAGTGGAACCCCCAAGGCAAGCGGAAAAGAGGCCGCCCAAGAAATACCTGGCGACGCGACCTTCAGGTTGATAGCAAAAAAATGGGCTATACCTGGAACCAGCTAGAGCGAATGGCCCAGGATAGAAGACTATGGAGATCTGTTGTTGGCGGCCCATACCCCGGTTGGGGTGACGGGCATGAATGAATGAATGAATGATATTTGCTGTTTTTGCCACATGCTTCTTCATTTCTGAAGAAAAAATTCTTGCCCATGCAAAGCCATTCAAAATATTTTAATACATTGTTGGTTGGGAGCTCTGACCAATAAATACCATATTAAGGTGTTGATATGAATGTAAACAGTAAAAACTGTAGCTATGTTGCAATATTTCCAGAACTATGGGAAAAACAGGCTCTCTCATTTTGGGTATTATTGTTTCACCTCATCTACACGCTTATGGCACCACTTGAAAGCTCCACATCATACCCCATGTAAATATACATAAAATAAACGTTCAAGTGATATATGATGTGGGTTTGCGTATGGTGAGTACATTAAACTCCCAAAATAGGGCCCTTTTGGAGAATTTCCACATCCCTCTTGGTTCCCAGTACACCAGTCTCTTACAGACACACCTCAGTCCATCTAGTGGCCCAAAACTTTGACTGGTGGACAAGCCTGTCTTTTCTAGCATGGCTGCCTGAACCATATTACAGTCCCCTGGCTGCTACCATGTAGGTTTCCTGAGCTTCCCCTGTCAAGTAGGTGCTAGCTATAGGGCCAAGGTTCCCTTTTCCAAACCTGCACCCATACTGCTACTCTTTCAAAAGCAACCAAGAATCGGTCAGGGTCATCCACAGGGCTTGTCTTACAGAGGCCTACCGCCTGTGTCCGGTTACTGTACCCCACTCCAGGACTCGCCGCACCTTGGAGTATCTGCTGCTGGGCATGGGCTTGCTCATGAATAAAATCCTGCAGGCTTTTCTGTTGCTCAACCTTCCCTGCAACAGGGACTGTCTGTCCAGGTGGTGGGTGTGCTGGAAGGCTGGCAGGGTCTTGTGCATCTCCTTCTGCTGTTCTCTGAGCCATTGAAATGTCTTCCATTGCCTCAACTGCTGAGCCTCTGCACCAGAGGTTCTGTGGCAGCTGTAACAGGGAGCAGTTCTCACCACTACTGAGGCAGCTGTAGCGGGGAGATTTGCAGCCAAGCTGGCAACTCTGTTTACCTTGGGGAAAACGCATCATGTTAGAAACTGTGTTAATTAACATGATGTTAAACGTCACTTAGCAGCTAGGTGAGACAGTGCCCTAGGGATAACCATGTCCAGCCATGAGCATCCTTGCTTACATTAAGGGGAATATCATGTTGGTTAATATGATTTCTGACCTGATGCAATTTCCTGGTGCAGACAAGGCCTATGTGTTTGTTGTTAATAGGTGTTGCTGTCATCTCTCTTTCTCCTGGGAGACTCTGAAAAAGTGAGAGAACAATGAGGAATAGTTGGAGCATGTGTGTGATGCAGATTGAAATGTTTTGTTCCTCACTGCTCTGAACAATGTTATTGTCCATAAAGGGATGTGCTGAAAGGAACAATCCAGTTCTTCCCTGGGGAATTCCAAGAGACAGTTAAATCTCCTTGGATCTGATGCAGAGGTTACATCAACTTCTGTCTAAATTAACACAGTGTCAATCTTAATACAGGTGTTTCGTGGATGGATAATTTGGCTATTAGACTTGGGCCTTGTTTACAGTGGGGATTTTCCCCAATTACAACTGTCAGTGTAGCTGCACTACCGCAGACTCCTACTGGAGGCAGGCTAAGCCGCAATCTGCATGGATGCAGCTTCCTCTGATTTCACTCACCAGTACAAATCATAGCATGTACAGGGTTTGGTTTGGTTTTTTGCCTGTCTGTATTAGGGTTTTGCACCTCTGGCTGAAATCCCCAGCGTAGGCAAGGCCCTTTTGTTGGGGAGGGGCTATTATAAAAAGCAGTTACCTTGTAGTTCAGCACGGGATTATTAATTGTACTTAAGAATCGGGCCCTTCCTTAGGTCCTGTAGCCCGTATGTGAGTAGAGTCCCATTTAAATCCAGATGAGTAAATGCTACAACATGATGGGGGCTAATTTAGCTACAACGAGTCAGGAAAAAGATCTTGGAGTTATCGTGGATAGTTCTCTGAAGATGTCCACGCAGTGTGCAGAGGCGGTCAAAAAAGCAAACAGGATGTTAGGAATAATTAAAAAGGGGATAGAGAATAAGACTGAGAATATATTATTGCCCTTATATAAATCCATGGTACGCCCACATCTCGAATACTGTGTACAGATGTGGTCTCCTCACCTCAAAAAAGATATTCTAGCACTAGAAAAGGTTCAGAAAAGAGCAACTAAAATGATTAGGGGTTTAGAGAGGGTCCCATATGAGGAAAGATTAAAGAGGCTAGGACTCTTCAGTTTGGAAAAGAGGAGACTAAGGGGGGACATGATAGAGGTATATAAAATCATGAGTGATGTTGAGAAAGTGGATAAGGAAAAGTTATTTACTTATTCCCATAATACAAGAACTAGGGGTCACCAAATGAAATTAATAGGCAGCAGATTTAAAACAAATAAAAGGAAGTTCTTCACGCAGCGCACAGTCAACTTGTGGAACTCCTTACCTGAGGAGGTTGTGAAGGCTAGGACTATAACAATGTTTAAAAGGGGACTGGATAAATTCATGGTGGCTAAGTCCATAAATGGCTATTAGCCAGGATGGGTAAGAATGGTGTCCCTAGCCTCTGTTCGTCAGAGGATGGAGATGGATGGCAGGAGAGAGATCACTTGATCATTGCCTGTTAGGTTCACTCCCTCAGGGGCACCTGGCATTGGCCACTGTCGGTAGACAGATACTGGGCTAGATGGACCTTTGGTCTGACCCGGAACGGCCTTTCTTATGTTCTTATGTTCTTAGATTGGACTCTAGCGCTATCTATTAACGTTCGATGATCTCAATGTGATTTTATATGTACAAATTATGTTAATTTTAACAAAAAGTGGAGCCTTTGGCCCACTGACACTAATATCTCCTAGCTAAAATGTCCCAGGCACAGAGGAGCTGATTACTAAAATGATAATCCTATTCTATTTAGTGGGATTTGGAAGTCCAAGGCATAATAATATAATTGCATTGTATACTTATGAGGCTTCATTCCAAAGGATCTCAAAACACTTAGAAACGTGGTGATTGTTACTTATTTCTGTTTCTGCAAGAGGCTGCATTGTGCTAGGCTCTGGACAAAAAGAAAAGGTCCAGAAGAACTTAAAATCTAAAGGGATGGCTTTACTCGCTACGGAAATCACAGCTTTAGCACAGAGCAAGAAATTCTCTGCTGGTGTAAAGTTGGCACAGTGGCAAGTTACACCAGTGGAAAACTTGGCCCACAATCTTTTTGGTTACAGCCTTAGTGCAGTGATACTGTACTCTGAAGTGATTCTCCAAAGAGAGCCTGGTGTGTTTCTCTGTTTCTTGTCTCATTGACTCCAGAACAAAGTTTGCTCAATTTACAAGATAAAAGATGTTTAGTTTTCTTTTTTCTAAGTACCAGCACTGCCAAGTCAAAGCTGGGTTCCTAGCGCCTGCTCTGCTGGTGATGACCTTCCATCAGAACTCTTAAGAGTTCCACTGCCATTGCACAAGTAACAGTAGAGACCTTCTCCCTCTCCTTGACTGATATCAGCTTTTTAACAGAGAAAAAAGTCATGGAAACTTGTTCTGGTTATTTAAAGTCTGCAGAAGAGATTCTGAATACATCCAGGGGAGCAGCATCATTGAAATCAGTATGGTTTTGTAAGCTCTTTGGGGGCAGGGATTGCAGTTTTGTATATGATGTAGTACCTCACACAATGAGACCATGGATTTTCAGACCACAAGGGACCATTAAATATCACATGCCATTCAATTTTACTCAGATACCTCTATGTTGAGCCCAAAGATTTTAATTCTACTAAAGTATTTCAGACCTCAGGAGACAGGCAGAGAACAGGAGAGATCAAGGTACCACCAAGTGCCTGAGGTCCCTGCAATGGGAGGGAATTGATTAGGTGTGATCTGCCCGGTTATCCCAGCTGGCAATCCTTGGTCCATGATGCAGAGGAAGGTGAAACCCGCCCCCCAAGGTCTCTGCGAATCTGACCTGGGGGTAAATAGACAGATTTGGATTCAGGAAGGCATTGGTTTGACCCTGAACATGTGAGAATGACATGCCAGCAAGGCCTCTAGACAGAGGATTCTCTGTACCTAATCAGAGAACTGGTCCACCCTGTCCGGTCTCCCATCTCCAGCTGTGGCCAGTCTCTCATGCTTCTGAGGAAGGTGAAGAGAAACAAACCTAGAATACATCTGGCTAATTGTGCTTCAGGAAAAAAACTTCTTTCCTCATCATTGGGGGATGAAGCCATGGTCTTTAAGCAGAGCTGCAAACATTATAAGCATGTTAAGGGCAATGAAGGCAATTCTGTTCTCCCCGGCCCAAAGGAAGACAGTGAACAGGAGGATTCATAGATTCCAAGGCCAGAAGGAATCCTCATGACCATCCAGCTTGAGCCCCCACCCGCCCCCCTTAGAATTTCCCCAAGAAGCTGGATTAAAGCATATCTTTTAGAAAGATTTCTAATCTTGCCTTAAAGGCTCCAAGCGATGGGGACTCCACCACCTCCCTTGGTAAGCTGTTCCAGTGTCTAATCACCCTCCCTGCTGGGGAACTGCATCTTATTTAAAGATTGAATTTGTCCAACTTGAACATTCAGACATTGGACCTTGCTGTGCCTGTTTAGCAGGGTTGAAAAGCCCCCCACCGTCAGCTCTCTTGTCCACGTGTTAGTGCCTGTACGCAGTGATCATGTCACCTCTCAGCCTTCTCTTCAGTAAGATGAATAAATTGGACGCCTTAAGCCTCACACTGTAGGGCTTGTTTTCCAGTCCCTGGAAAATGTATGTGGCCCTCCTTCTTGAAGTGTGGTCACCACAACTGGACACGGTATCCTAGTAGCAGTCTTACTAATGCAGTGTACAGAGGCAAGATCACTTCTCTTCCTCTACTTGATATTTCCCTTCATACACATCCAGGGATTGCATTAGCCCCTTTTGCCACAGCCTTGCACTGAGAGCTCATGTTAAGGTGATTATCTGTGATAATCCCCAAGTCCTCGGAGTCACTGCTTCCCAAGAGAGAGGCTGGTCTACACTACAAAGTTAGGTTGACATGTCGCCTTGCATCGACTCAAATTTGTCTCCCGTCAGCATAAGTGCCCTGTGACAGTGACACGGTAAAACCACCTCCCTGAATGACATAGAGCCATGGTCGATGCCGTGGGAGTGTAGACACTTTGTGACCTATGTCGACCGTAACGGTCCTCTCACAGCTGTTCCACAGTGTCAGACAGTGACTGTTCTGGTCACAATTGTGAATTCCACGGCCCAGAGGTCACAGACACCAAGAGCCCTCTCTCCCTCCATTTAAAAACTCTGTGAATTTTTGAAATGTCTTTTTCTGATTCCCCAACTTGGGGAGCACAGCTAGCAGCTCTTTCTTGTTTGTGTGCAACTGCCCAGCCAACAATGCTGGTTACACGCTGTAGACGTGCTCCTGTCTGGGGAAGACAGGAGGCCTGGGATCTCTTAGGCGTGTGGGGAAAAGAGGCTGTGCAGATGTGAGTATGGACCAGTTGTAGAAACATGGACATCTCTGAGCAGATTGCAGGGGGAAGGCAGGTGAAGGGGTATGACAGGGATCAGCAGCGGTGCCATTTGAAAGCAAAGGAACTCTGCAGCAGGCGTACCAAGAGGTCAGGGAAGCCAACAGTCGATCTGGTGCTGAGCCAGACCTCCTGGTTTTATGATGAGTTGCATACCATGCTTGGTGCAGACCCCACCAACACCCTGCAGAGCGCCATGGATTCCTCTGTGGTGCCTGAGATGCAGACCCCTGCTGTGAACAGCGAGGAGGAGGAAGAGGATGGAGGACAGGTGGCCAGGAGATCCAGCTATGCTGTGAGCCAGGATCAGTTTGAGGCTCCACCATGGTCTAGCTAGTCCCAGCGAGCGCGTCCGATGCAAGGGAAGCAGCTTTGGGTAAGTGTGTGAATGCATTGTCCATTCCAGTGTTTAAATGTACAGTTGGCTCCTGACCCCAACGTAGCAGAACACAGGGTTCAACTTCTCTTTGGTTTGTTCCTAGTTAAAGAAGTAGCAGTACAACAAATAGAAGAAGAATTTTCTGCTTTTCGTTCCCTTGCAGTGTTAGGCAGAGGGAAGGACATGCGGAACAGTTTGTTTATGTGCACAGGGATGTCCCTTGAATCCTCCTGAGAGATCGCAATGAAACTTTTATGGAGGTACACTGCTCCTCTCCTAAGGTTTCTACAGATGGCAGCCATGTTTCTTCCTCTGTGGTAGGACATTTTCCCATGCCACTCCATGATGACTTCAGCAAGCGCTGTTGCAGTAAACGGGCTAGCGACCTATGGGCCTGTGGGGCTTTGGGATACCACCACAGCTGGGTTCTCTGTGCCTTTGTTACCTTCAGGAAGGAAAAATTGACTAAAATCCCCACCACAGTGCTGTGCTGAGGTGCACCAAAACTGTAATGTCAATAAGCATGTCTCGTTGAAAACTTTTGGGGAACAAGGCAGCAATGGAGCTCAAAAACTTCACTTTCGCTTTCTGCTGTGACTATAAATAGGATTCTTCTGCCTGCTTTATCTATAGCTGCTGCTGTTGTGGCCTTAAAGGGGGTGCCACCTCCAAACCCAAGGCCTGACCATGACAAGGAGGAGAAAGAAGAGGACTTGGGAGGAGTGGGTGGGTGAGATTCTGTGGCCTGCGTTGTGCGGGAGGTCAGACTAGATGATCATAATGGTCCCTTCTGACCTTAAAGTCTATGAGTCTATGAGATGTTCAGCAAGATCCTGCAAGCCAGTGCTGCATAAGACCATGAGCATATGGCATGGAGGATGAATGTTATAGACACTGTGGAGAAAGAAAGAAAGTATACAGGAGAAAGTCCCATCAGGAAAAGGAGAAGGAGATGCACCTGGATATGATAGGGCTTCTTCAGCAGCAAACACAGATGATGCAGACTGTTGATGACCAGCAGGGGCTCACTTCTCTTTGCAGTCAATGGAGAACTCCATTGTGGCATCTCCTTACCACCCCCACTCCAAATTTCTTCATGACATCAGGGGCTGTATCCCTTCCACACCACACCAGGGGACCATAAGGAAAGCTTCACGAACGCTGACCTGTGAGAGCCATGGGTGCTATCTGTGTCGCCAAAATGGTCTGAAATGGATATGAGTGTTCTTTCCTCTTGTTAAATTCTGTCCTGTTAATTTGTTTCAACAGTTTTTAATGTATTTGCTTTTAATTAAACAGATTTTTTTTGGCACTGGTTTTGTTAGTCAATAAAATTCTATTTTTGGAAAAATAACTCATCTTTATTACTTCACAACATAAACCCTAGGATGCCTAGTGGAAGTGAAAGCTCACATTGGTTGTTGTCCGGTGTGATAGAACTCATAGAATCAGTGACAAACCCATCGTAATATGGAAATCTGCCGCTTGGGAATCAATGTCCCTGTTTTCATCTTTCTGAGTGGTCCTTTGCTCTTAAAAATGAGAGCATCATGTACCTCACTTGATCAGCCAGCTTTGATGTTAGTGAAGCTCCTTGGTGATCCACCAGCACTTGCATAACCAGAGAAAAACAGGCCTTTCTGTTGGTGTACTCTGTGAGCAAGATGTGCTGGTGCCAAAATAGGCATATGCATGTCACCTATCTTCCCCACTGCAGTTTGGAAACACCATTGCTGCAGATCCATCCACTGTGTCCTGCACTTTGCCAGGAGTCACAGTCCTGCATAGCAGGAAACGATTAATGGCCTACACACTTCCATGACAATGGCCCCCATGGTGGATTTTCCAACTCCCAAATGATTTCCCACTGACTGGTAGCAATCTGGCTTTGCTACCTTCCACAGTGTGATTGCCGCTTGTTTGATAAGACCTACCTTCCATGAAACCAAGCTGACTGGCATTAATTGTATGTTTAGCCTCCATCCTCCAATTCTTTGTTGATAGGATCCCAAATTAACTATTCCATTATTTTACCCACGGGCGACATTGGACTAACCCGCGTATGATCACTCAGGGATTTTTAACGCAGCTCAGCAGTTTATCAAGTGGGTGGCAACTAACTATGTTTCATACGGGCTTTTTGGTTGTTTCCATCTGTCATGTAATAGAATGTTTGTTTGGGGGTTTTTTTGGCCTGAAAACTGTTTTTTCCCTGATGTGACTTCTTAGTTGCATAATAAGCTTCAGTATGATTTCCATTCCCACCCTGTTTTCTTGGCAGGATTCTAGTGGGTAAATATCACCTGCAAGCTTGATTTCCACAGTGTTTTAATCCAAATCAGCCATGTGTGTGTGTGTGTGTGTGTTGCTATTGAGAGTTGCTGTGATCTGTCTCTCCTGGGAGAAAGTGAAAAGTGAGAGGTCACCGAGGCTTAGATGAAGCATGTGTGAGATGGCCGCTGTCAGGACACTGGTCTAGATGGAACATTGGCCTGACCCAGTATGGCTGTTCTTATGATACAAACTGAAACATTTTGTTGGTCAACCCTGCACCGTGTGCCTGTGCTGAAAATGAAAGGGCCAGGTTGAAAAGAACAATCCTGTTCTTTAAACAAAGAGCCCCTTCCCTTGGACTGATTGCAAAATCACAGCCAAGATTCTAGCCATGGGTTTGAATGATTTCTTTCCAGAAATTTGCCCAGAAAGATTAGCTTGTCTTAATGAACGGTAGAGTTAGGGCTGATTTAATGCAAGGAAAAAGATTAATCTGAATCTGCTACTTATCGGACACCCCAGTAGCCTTCACTAGATGAAGGTATTTGTCAAAATTTCCAACCCTGTCAACTGGCAGTGATGGAAAATGTTGCACCAAAGCCACATTTTCTATACTGCCTTGTATAGTCCTTGTCTGGCATCAGCATTGATGAATGACATTCTTTGCCCAGCTGGGAAAGGAAGCTGCGTAGATCTGCCTCTCATATCACGAGCAGTGCATATGTGGCAGCTGATAAGCTCTGAAGGAGTGCATCCACAAAGAAGAGAATGCGAGGTTAGCCTTCCTGGAAATGACCTCCTCCCTATCTGGTGAAACCTTCTCTCTTCTCTCCCACTGCTGCCCTCTGTGATAGGGTCTTTTGGGAAAATGCCAAGCTTCCAAAACAGCTGGAACTAGTCACTTGTAGTGAACATCTCTTACAGACCAGACACTCACACTAGCTTTTCCAAATAAGAAAGTGAAAAAAGCTGAAATCTACCATGTTGCAGCCTAAATTTTGATTATCTAATAAGGGAGGTGGTAGATGTAGCATGGTGCTAGAAATCAGGAGACATGGCTCTATCCCTGCCTCAGCCACTGAACTTGCTGTGTAACCTTGGGCAAATCACTGCATCTCTCTGTTTGTTTCCCCGTCTGTTAAATGAGGATAGCTTCCTAGGAGTGCCGTGAGGTTCAGATGATGTACAATGCTTATTAAGCAGTTAACTAAGGCTGTAGGAACATAGCTATTTTTACCTTTCTCCCTACTGTGCACACTAGAAACTTCACAAATTTATTGTCTGCCTCTGGATCCCATCTCTCCTGGGACTCCTGCCTCAGAGGATTTCGGCAATTCTCTCAGGTGGATATACAGACACACTTAGCAACTCATCTAAGAAAAGAAGCAATCTTCCTCACTACATTACAGCTACCATTGTTATTGTCAACATATGCCAGGCCTACTGGTATATCTCTCTCCTAGCATTCAAGAATGAACCAATCCTAGCCTGGCTTGCCAGTTTTGAGTATTGAGCAATGCCATATTGAAACAAGGCTTGCTGCACCCTTTGGTAAACTTTCTATCTTATCCTCGCTCCTCTAGCTGCCTATTGTACTGATTAGCAACCCAATTTCTAGTGAGCCAAAACACTGAAAAACTGTCTGCACTAATTTTCCTCTTTCTCCCTCGTGGAGCAACCTTCATTTCAAAAGCATAGTCAGATCAGTGTGTAAAAATCTTATGGCTAGAAAAGGTGCTCCTGAAACGAGATGATAGAAGAACACGTGTTACTGAAATAGCTTTGGTTGATTGTGGCTGTAACAGGTGCCGGATTTTCCCCCAGAACAGAGTGAACCAGAGATGAATACGCCAGGCAGCTACAATGGACTCAACAAAAGAGAGCCAAATTGAAAAAGGGAAGGGGGATGTTCTAGTAGTTGAACGATGGACTGGGACTCAGGAGACTGGGACCTTTTCTCCTGCCCCTGGTGTTGACTTTGACTTCATGGGCAAGTCAGCTGAGGCCTGACTTTGAAAAGTGCGGGGCTTTTTGTAACACCAGTTGATGTCCGTGGGAGCTGCAGGTGCTCTGGACACCTGAAAATCAGAGTCTGGACCAAATTCACTTCTGATATAGAAGTCCTGTGAAATCAATAGAGTTACACCTGAGGTCAGTTTTGTCTCTGCTGCCTCTTTTTCCTCATGGTAAAATGGAGATAATGGTGGTTGTGATGCCAGATAATCGGTGTTTGTCAAGCACTTTGAGATTCTTGGAAGGTGCTAGAGAAGAAATATTAGAATTGAAGTAACATAAAGTGTTGTGCTTGGGAACCCATGTAAATGGAGACTTAATTGTAATAATAATTCCTCTCTAGCAGCTGCCAAGAATCCCAAAGTGTTTGAGGCAGGGCTTGGGTGGCAAAGCACAGAACTGGGTAGGAACCCTGCCAGGGCAGGGAACAGCAGAGTAATCGCTGATGTATTTTTACTTTCTATAAACCGCCCAGCTACTGGGTTGGCCTGTTTACAGTGCTCTGCGTAACTGCAGGCACACCTGGCTTGTGGGTGGTAGCTACATTGGACGAATTAATGTTGCCAAGTGACTGTTGTTTCCACAGTGATGGCTAAAAAATGTTGTAAGAAGGTGGCAATCGTAAGTCCTCCACTGTCCTTGAAGGCCAGATGAGTGAACGGTTCACAGCAGAGCACGTGGGGGAATGATGAGCTCAGACGTGGGAATGTACAGTATCAGCTCTTGGATACCATGCTGCTGGGTGCTGTAGGAAACCCTGAGATAGCCCAAAAGATCTACATTCCATCACCTTGTTACTGCGTACGATGAGTGCCTCCCTTCAAGGGTTACTGGCTCGTCTCTGGAGCCCTGGCTGAGTGCAGGGTTTGCGTGGTGCACATCTGGCTGAGGGGACATTTACTGAGCGCTGGGTGTAGAGGAGAATTTTGTGACTTTCTCAGTCATTCCTCCCTTCTCCCCATCCCAGACTCTGTCTTGGGAAGTTTAGAGACTGCTTGACACAAGATCTAGTCAGGCTGGGTTCATAGAGAGCTAGTGCTAAAATGCCCTGATCCTCCTGCTGCCAAAAGGAGAGGTGCAAAGAGCAAGTGTTCTTGCATGTGAAGCAGTAGAGAGTTCGCAAGGAGAGCCTGTCTCAGCACAGGATGGGGAGCCAGGCATGCCTAGATTCTAATCTGGGCTTTTACACACACACACTCTGGCTTTGGGCAAGTCATTTCACTTCTCTGGCTTCCCCAGCTGTAAGATAACAATGATGGCACCTGGTTCCCTGGGGTGATGCGAGGACCCATTTAATTAGTGTGTTTTTAAGGTTCTGTGAACTTGAAAAGCCACAGTGTTCAGTGTCTGGATGTTGCTATTCCTGACTGTTCTTTGGGACCATCTGCTGAAAAGGGGAAGCTAAATGTGTCCAGCAATGTGTGAAACAGAACTGGCAGACTTAGTGGCTGTGCAACATCCAGCTGGGTATTGGCTTTATTAGCATGTTTAGATGAGACTTTATCAAAATAGGCCACAGATCCACTTGGGACTCCACTGGTATCATTCTTCTGCAGCTGTTTGCTTGTGTAAGACACTATTTCCCCCTCCTCCAGGGAGTCAGTCTGACTGCAGCAAAGGAGCGGGGACAGCTTGTGTTCTTGGAAGGCCTGAAATCCTGCTTTGATGTCTTGTTTGGTGAGGAGCAGCATGTGGGGCAGACCAATCCCCTTCGGTTTGTAAGGTAATGCTCTGGGGCTTTGGAAGAGGCACAGCCAGTAACTCTTGGGATTAGAAATGTTGCCACCTGTTGTGATGCTGAGCTCTCAGTCTGGTTCCTGGTATCTGCATCACAGACATCAGCATGACACCTACCAGTAACTGGCCTCACTTTGCAGCAATGAGGTGAAGGATTGGGACTGAACGCCCTCTCGAACCCTCCTGAGCCGAGCAGGGCTGAGGCAACTGTCGCTGGGCAGTGCGTGTGTTGTTTGCCCTGCAGCTGTCCAGGCCGTACCTGTTGTGTGGCTAAATAAAATGGGTTGCTCTCATGGGCTGTCAGTCCAGCAATTCTCACTGGCATTAACTTCACACTCGCAAATGGAAATGAATCAAAACCCTGAAATACCCACACTGCTAAGATTATCCCTTTCCCTCTCTCTTCTGGCTGCTGAGAGAGGGACTGTGCTCCATCCTCTGCTCTGTTCCTGCCTTCCTTGCACTCTGTAGTCTGCCAGTGAGCTGTAAAAGTGCTGAGTGAATTACTGAAACGAAGGAGCTAATTAGAGGGGAATCTTTCTCCCATCTGAAGCTCAGCTGTATAAGCCACCAGGGCAGCTAAGGACAGAGCTTTGCAGGAGGGATCTGCTATTACTGCTTTCTGATGTATAACTCCAAAGGCCGGTTTCTGTAGACACTTGACTACACACTGCATTTGTCCCATTATATTAGTTTGGAAGCAGACTAAATTAAGGCAGTGGGACCCCTGACTAGTGTGGGTACAGTTACAGCTAGGGCTCTACATAAGAACATAAGAAAGGCCGCACCAGGTCAGACCAAAGGTCCCTCTAGCCCAGTATCTGTCTACCGACAGTGGCCAATGCCAGGTGCCCCAGAGGGAGTGAACCTAACAGGCAATGATCAAGTGATCTCTCCCCTGCCATCCATCTCCATTCTCTGCCGAACAGAGGCTAGGGACACCATTCCTTACCCATCCTGGCTCTACCAAATTCACTGTCCATTTTGGCCAATTTCAGGGTCAGAGGATTTTAAAAATCATAAATTTCATGATTTCTGATATTTAAATCTGAAATTTCACGGTGTTTAACTGCAGGGGTCCTGACCCAATTCTGAAGGCAGCAGTGCAGAAGTAAGGGTGGCATGGTAGGATATTGCTGTGCTGCTAGATGGGGAGCTGCCTTGAGAGCTGGGCACCTGGCCAGCGGCTGCTGCACGCCAGCCACCCAGCTCTGAAGGCAGCACAGAGGAACGGGTGGCAATACTGTGACCTCCTACAATAACCGTGTGAAACCCCCCAGTCCTTTTTTGGGTCAGGATCTCCAGTTTGAGAAATGCTGGTCTCCCCTGTGAAATCTGTATAGTATAGGGTAAAAGTACACAAAGACCAGATTTCACAGGGGGAGACCAGATTTCACAGTGCATAATGCATTTTTCACGGTCTTGAATTTGGAAGAGCCCTAGTTATAGCTGTGTAAAGGTGCATGTATCTGTGCAAAGCACATTTATGCTAGTATAACTGCATCTGCATTAGCTAGGCTGCACTGCTCTAACTATGGGCATGTCTACAGAGGAGCTGGAGGCAGAACTTCCAGCTCAGATAGACAGATCCACACTAGCTTCCAGCCCTATATTGCTGCGATTCTCTGCTATAGCTATTGCAGTACAACAACCATGCTGAGACCAGGCCAAGTGAGAATTTCTGTTCTTCTTTCCAGCGAAGATGGCTCCAACCTGAAAACCATGTATGAGTTTGTCCGGACATCCCTGATGGCCTCTGGTAGTGATTCCTGGAAATGCCCCGTGTTGCTGGTGGATGATCTCAGCGTCCTGCTCAGCCTGGGTGTGAGGCCGGTTGATGTTTTGGATTTCATCCATTACTGCAGAGTTGCAGTGTGCTCCCAGTTAAAGGTACTGTTGTGTAGTGTTCCCAAAGTTCAGTAACTTTACAGCCTGGGTCGCTAGGTGGTGCTCTTCCCTCTGAGTCAGTGCTGCTGAGCAGGGGTGAGCCCGCACCTTGCTCTATAGGGATGGGCAGAGTTCCTGACTGCTTGTGGCCATTGCAGATCCTGTGGCGCTCCCTATGTGGGTGGGGCTTTCCCCTTTAGGATCCTGACCAGATTCTAACTCAGGTAGTTACATGCTATCTCCCAAATTCCCTCTGCTGTTTCAATTCAGTCTAGACAAAGATATTTCAGAGTGCCCATCTCCATAGTGTTTATGTGCCAGGACGCAGCTATGTGATACAGTGTTCATATCCTGTCCTAAAGTGCTGTGTAGTGTTGCTGTGTGCTGTTAAACATTTGCCATGTCCCACCCCAGAGGTATTTGCATTTCAGTAGTCAGGAAAGTGAGAAGTAACCCTTCTTCCCCCTAGGGATATTGAGGCGTAACGAGTTAACAGCTGTAAAGTGCTTTGAGTTACTTGGACAGAAGGAGGAGAAGTTTCTATTCTCTTTATTTTGTAATCTGTCTCTTATTACAGGAGCGAGGTGTCCTGTGCTGAAGCTCCTTGGTGTTTTTTGACACAGCAGGACGCTAAAGTAAATGAAGCCCTGCCTTGCCACTGACCAGAGTGGATAGTAGTGGGAGGAGGGGGAAAAACTCCTATACACATGATTTTTAAATGGATAGTAGTCTTCTGATGGAAAAAATGGATTCACTAGGTGAAAGGGCCAGTTGAAAGCAGAATGTGAAAGAGGATAACTTGAGGATGGAGGTGGGGGAAAGAAAATCCCACCCCCAGTGCTTTTTAAACAAGTCAACTTTGTAATCACCAAACAGCACCATTGCACCCTGTGCCCACTAAGGAGAAGGGCTCGTTCTGTTACAGCTCGCTCAGCTTCCCTGGATTAAACTGTTTGTTTCACCCTAATTGGGGGAAAATATATATACAGCTTTCAATCGGCAATTTCATAGTTTAAAAATGAAGTTATAAAACCAAAGGCAGTTGGAGCATAGTTCAAATTCCTCTCCTTTTATATACACACCCAGTGTGTCATCAAAGGAAAATGCAGAGTTTTAACAGTGTGTTCCCAGAGACCAGAATATTCAGGGTCTTTAATCACTGCTCCAGAGCCATTCTTTCGCTAGTCCTGAAAGCATCTGTGCTGATCCCTTCAGATATCATTTCAGCAACTGGTCTCTCACATGCTGTTAGCCAGAGAGGAATTTTTTGTATCTACACTACTTTTAAACTGGGTATCAAAGGCATAAAAGATTGATTCCCAGAGCTAGTGTTTCTTGAGAAAATAACTCCTCAGTTCACTGCAAAATTCAAGTGGTGGAGGGAGAAAGCAAGATATTAATCAGAACAAGGTGATTTCAATGGTCTGATATGTAGTGACTTTTCAGAACAGTGTCTTAATTTTTAGTTCAGGTTACTAGTGGTCTATTGGACTTCAGATCCCTCAGTATAGCAGGGCTTTTTAGTTATTAGTGAACCTAGCAAGTGCCAGATCATAGACAAGTGTCACTGTCAATTCCAGGATAACTCCCATTGAGTGGGATGGGAATGGAACAACCACTTGCACAGTTCTGAAATTGATTATATTCACACACACAAAAAAAACAGTATGTATGACTTGAGGTAACATTTCAGAAGTTCTGTCAGACAGAGGAGCTCTGTCCTTCTCTTTCTGCATCTCTCCCCTGGCATATCCAGCTGCTCTCCCTGGCAGTCAGGTGGGGAGCTGCTTCTGCCTGAGAGAGCCTGGCTGGGAGGCAGAGCTGGTTCTAAGCTGGAAGCCGCTAGGGGATGATGCAGGGAAATCTCTCTTCTCCTCCCACTTCCCATGGTTATGCTTACAAAACCCCTGGTGCTTTCTCCCGTGCTGCCCCTCACGCCTGGGAGGAACTCTTCATGAACCTCTGCAAAACTACTGCATTATCCTCCTTCCAAATCCTCCTCAAAGCTCTCCTTTGCTGTGGTGCCTACAAAAAACTGACAATTGTTGGGCTGCTGGTGCGCTTGTCATGGTGATCAATACTGTCATTGTTTCCTTATACTTCTCCCATCTATTTGTATCTATCTGCTGTCTCATACTTTGCTTATAAGCTCTTTGGAGTAAGGGTGGTCTTTTTGTTCTGTTTGTACAGCACCTAGCACATTCAGATCCTGGTCTACCACTAGGACTTCCAGGGTCTATGGTAGTATAAATATTTGCAGTCTCTGCAAAGGGCAAAAAGTGAATGGGTCCCGAGCCTGGACGTATCTCACTCAGGTCAGCAAAGAGCTGTGTGGGTAGGGCCGTTTGGGGGATGCTTGTGCTGCTTCACTGGCTTTATGAACAAGACTGACAACCTCGGAGATTGAAATCTAACACTGTTCGTCGTCTGACGACATTGTCAGAAAACATGACCAGGGTCTTCAGCATTACACTTAAAAATACAGAGAGATTAATGGGGAAAATCAGAGAAACTCACAAATGTGCTTGGCGTGATCGCAGTTGCTGAATTAGTAGCCTTGGAAGCATGGAGCTGATTGAAGGGACCCAACCCTCTGATAGCTTCCAGAAAGATTTTTTTTCCTGCCTACAACTAACAATGAGTTTGCACAACCCTGAGGAAGAGAGAGGCAGGTCATCTAATGACCATGTGCCAGTAAATGCCACAGCTCCTCTTCCTCATCTAACACAGTGAGAGCTTTCAGAGTGTGGCTGGGGGCCATAGGATCTATCATGCTGCACCTACCTCTTCCATATTTATCACCCAGCAATAGGATTGGAAAGGAACGTGAAACTGTGGTGTAGATTTTGATGTGTGGGGAGTTAGTGCGAAGGTGAGGCGGATAGTGGGGCGTAGGGGACTCCTTGTTGCCTTGGTTACATTCTTGCTGTGGCTATCGTATCACTTTTGGCAAACCTGTGTACGGAATCTTAGATTTTTCTCTCCTGTGTCTGGTCCCCGATCCTGTTACCGTCTGTTGCTCCACCAAGGTGTCATTTTGTAAATATTTTATGAATGGATTTTTAACATATGTTTGGATTTAAAACACTAGGCAAAAACCGTTGACCGTAAAAACTTCAGGGTGCTAGAATGGTCACTAATGTCTTGGGAGATGGTTCATGTTTCACTTACGTTTGTCCTCCCTTTTTAGGGTGGTGGTTCCTTCTCTTCCCTCTCTCCACCCCCAATAGAAAATCAAACTCAGGCTGGTCTTGCTGTAAGGTAGAAAACAGTCCCCGTTTCTAGACAAATTACCTGTGCCCACACCAAAGGAACCTGGGGCCAGATCCTCCGATGTATTTAGGTCTCTAACTCCCATTGGAATCAGTGAGAGAGAGCCACCTGAATGCCTTGGCTTCTTTCTTCTTGCTCATTTCTCCAAGGCAATATGCAGCACTGACCCAATTTGAGGCAATATTAGTAGGACTCGGATGCACCTCCAGAGAAGGAGCAAGATAAAACTAAACTCTAAAAGCTCTCGTTGAACGGGCTTGTGCTTTTGGAGCAAGGCCATCTGAGTTCTGTCCCTGCTGCCTCTCTGAGTTCCAAGAGGCTGTAATATTCAGGTTGTGACAATGGTGATGTCTTGGGGCTTGTCTGTACAGGGGTTTAGTCACAACTTTTTGATGCGCATCAGGTAACACGCAGTATGGAAGCTGTGCTAATAGCATGCACGTGGAATGCTGTGCCCTCTGGCAATGTGCATCGTATACACTCAGCGGTAGTAGGCTGCGGTTTGTGTGTGTGGCATTCTTGGAAAGTGTCCCATGGTCGTTTGCATTCTGGGATTTTTCTCATTGTACATTGTGGGATGCATAGCAGACACTAAGTGAGTTCATTTTTTTTTAAATTTATTTTTAAATCACATGGTTCATCTGTCTATGCCCCATACTTCCTTTCTGGGTGGGCGAGCGCCATTTGCAAGTTGCTGTTAGCCAACACGGCCCCAACGAAGTTCTGTGCCACTGGGTTGGCAGCCTCAAATATGCAGAGACCGCTTGGGCTGTATTTTAGCACTCAAAGCCGGATGAGTTCAGCTTTGGACTTTGCCTGCCGTACCACTGAGCAGACAATGTGGCAGGTGGGTCTTCAGCAGCGGTGGAACCAGGATGAGGAAGACACTGAGCAAGTGATAGTACGGGACTGATTCTTGGAGCAGCTTCACAGCATGCAGTGCCGCTCTAAGCTTGGGAAACCAGCTCAGATTGGTGGGAAAGGATCATTCTGCAGACATGGAGAGGCGAGCAATGGTAAGAGAATTTCAGGATGGAGAATGCAAACTTTTTGGAGATACGTGCTGAACTAACTCCAGAGCTGCAGTGTGCCAACATGTGGCAACCTATACCCATGGAGAAGAGGTAGGGTGACCGGATGTCCCGGTTTTATAGGGACAGTCCCGATTTTTGCATCTTTTTCTTATATGAGATCCTGTTACCCCTCCCTCCACCCCCATCCTGATTTTTCACACTTGCTGTCCGGTCACCCTAAGAAGAGGGTCACCATTGCCATCTGGAAGCTGGCTGCCCCTGAATGCTGCTGGTCTGTAGTGACCTGTTTTGGTGTGGGGAGATCAGCCATTGGGACCATTGTCCTGCAGGTGTGTGATGCCGTGGAAAAGGTACTGTTGCACCAGGTTCTAAAGCTAGGTGGTGCTCCGGAGGTTAGTGATGACTTTGCATGCAGGGGGTTCCCAAATGTAATTGGGCTTATTGTTTGCGCCCCCCCAGCAAAGCTCAGAATTCGTGAACACAAGGGGTGTTTCTTCAGGGTGCTCCAAGGGCTCATTGACACCCCTCCCCACCCTCAGCAGGTTTACAGACATAAAAGCCTAATCTCAAGCTGTTTTAAGTCTCACAGAATGGCCTCCAGGCTTTCAGTCCTTGCAAGCAGTGCTGCAGCCATGGGTGCGGGCACTAAGGGGAGGCTAAATACAATCTAGGAGGAACAGAAGCATTCTCACTAACAGCAATGATAAATAATGTCACGTATATCACTTAGGGGAATATTATTTTCCTAATTTTTATTTATTTACACACACACACACACACACACACACTTTTCAGTGTTCCTCCCACTGCTGTCAGAGAAATCAGAAAGGGGACCGGGTCAGCACCAAGAGAAATACGAGGGTTTTCAATTTGCCATTATTGTCAGCTACGGGCAGGTAAGGTAGAGTCTGGGCAAGGGGGGAGGCCCATTGTGATGCTACAGTGTCCATGGTGGTTTCTGCAGAATTTAAACTACCATAAAAACCGAGAAAATGTTTCCAGAGCCTCATGGTTGTAAAGACAGACTTCCCACTATGACTTGCTATGGAGCTGTCTGCCCAAGGATAGCTCCAAGAAATGCCCCATCCAGCTCCAGGGGATGTCAGCCCTGACACCTACTGCTACTCCATGGAGGGAAGCTAGTTTCATGCAGGGAAAGCAGGAAGATGGAAGGAAGGGACTCTCTCAGACCCCTGATCTTGTGTGTGTGTAAATGTATGCAGGAATAGGGCCTCAGCTGGAACTCATCTAATGGAGGCAGGGTCTGACTATTCCTCTCACACTGCGGAGATCGTTCTGAGAGATGAGGTTACAGTTGTGGCAGACAAGCTGAACTAATAAGAGATTAGTAGAACATTTCAGTAGGCCAGACTCACACATGGTGCCTGCAAGTAACCAGCTCATAGCTCAGGTCTGCTGTAGCACAATGCAACTATGTCAGTGTGACTGGGTCATCATGACCTCCCAGGACTCTGTGCAGGAGGTCAGTGCAAAGTGCAGCTGCCCAATGATCTGTCAGGAAATAGGAAACATTGCCAGTTTCTTGCAATTTAGCTAACTGTCTTTGGACCTGTTTTTAAAAGTACACCTTTTCTGTACAAATTTGGTGCCACTGGAGTGAGAGGAGGGTTGGAGTTCAGCCAATAGCAGATAACTTAGGTCATGCAAGTCCCATAAGAACATCTCGCAGAGGCAGCAGCAGAAGCCCCATATAAGCCACACGTGGAAAACAAAGGAATTCCTGTGCCCTACCTGCACAAGACAATGAACAGAGACAATGAAAGGATGGTGTTAGTCGCAGGGAAGAGAAGGAAAGCCAAGGAAAGGTGGAGGAGAGAGAAGCAAAGAAGGACAAATCGGAGGAAAAAGATGGAATCGAAAAGGTACCATGTACCTCTCCAATGCTCTAGTTTTGAGGAACATTTTTTCCCATCTCCTCAGCTGAGGCTAAAAAAATCCACATTATACACAGCACTAACCTCTGTATCCTGTAGTTTCCTGTCGCTTAAATTATTTTATGCCTTCGCTCAGGGAGTTCCCCTAATCTGGGGATGTAGCATCTTTTATAACATTGCTACATGTTTGCCACTGCTAGTAAGTGCTTTAAATAGTGTCTTGTTTAAAATACTTCAAATGTCATTATCCAATTGAAATTCCAGGGGGAATGCAATTACCCTTCCCCAAGTTAACCTGTGGTCAAGACGGGGGTTAATTAATACTCCTATTGTTGCAAAAAGATACATGGGATCTTTAACCACCACATGTGATCAGGGACTTGAAAGACAACACTTCCATCAGCACACACAGGGCCCCAGTGCTGTGACCAGGCAGGCTGTTTGTCCAGTTTTTAAATGATTTCCCCCTCTCCAGCCCTGAGGCAAAACTGGATGTGCTTTTGTCCAGCATCGTGGACAGGGGACACCATTGTGAAGAGCATGACGCCCCATCCCCACCAGGGTGACCCTGCACACACACTGATGGAGTTGGGGTCACACAAGAGGGGGCAGGCCCATGCTGCTCCCAGAAGTGCTGGAGTATCCAATGCTCTGGGGATATGTAAGTGGCCACCCTAGCTGCAACGCTGGTTTAGGGCTGATTCGGAAGAGTGCCACCTACTGACTCAACACTTTCTGCATTTCCCTAGAGCAGGGGTAGGCAACCTATGGCACGCATGCCAAAAGTGGCACGCAAGCTGATTTTCAGCGGCTCACACACTGCCCGGGTGCTGGCGACCGGTCTGGGGGGCTCTGTATTTTAATTTAATTTTAAGTGAAGCTTCTTAAACATTTTAAAAACCTTATTTACTTTACAAACAATAGTTTAGTTATGTATTATAGACTTATAGAAAGAGACCTTCTAAAAACGTTAAAATGTATCACTCGCACGCGAAACCTTAACTTAGAGTGAATAAATGAAGACTCGGCACACCACTTCTGAAAGGTTGCCGACCCCTGCCTTAGAGGTTTCCCATCCAAATACTGACCTAGCCCAGCCTTTCAAAATCAAGGCTTGAGGAGGCCTGGCTGCAAGCACAATGGCTTCCAGTAAATGGGAACATTTCCAGTGAAAAAGAAATTCTGAGACATGGCTCCTCCAGAACGAACTAAAAGGTACCTAATTCGCACCTTCATTAACGTGAACTAAGCTGAGAGATTCTGGGGGTTCATGGTCCGACCCATTGAGATCTAGAACATTCCCTGACCATTTGGAATTGATTGGATACAGTGTTTGAAAGGTTATCATGTTACATCCAAACAGAAAACCTAGAAATACCATCAAGCTGAGTGCAGCGCCTCGCAAACTCAGCCAATTAAGGAGGCTGGAGATAAAGGTCAAACTGAACAGCAAAATATTATCATTTAGTATTCAATGGAGAACATTCCCATTATCTTGATGGGCCCACCAAAACAAGAATTCCTACACCTCTGGCCAGGTACAAGACATGCTTTGGGTTTTTTACATGCCTGCTGGATGGCTTTTAAACTCATATCCTAGCCCTATAATTTACTTATATTGGGTGTGACATAATTGTGACCATGGACTGCATTGATGCATGGCGCATATTGAGATGGTATACTGTGGCATGCTATACCAGCACATCTCTGGTGACCACATCCATTTTTGTAGGTTTCAAGATGTTATTTAAAAATAAAATTCCAACTCTAGCCCATCTGGCTGCAAAGACAATCTTCCAACTGTGACCCATTGCAGTGATCTACCTAAGACAGCAGAGAGAGACTGAGGGCTTGTCCACACGGCCCCACAATGCAGACTGCAGGGGCATGCACTGCAGTACACACTACAGCATTGCACTGTAACTGCCCATGTAGGTTCTGCTAGAACGAACTAAAAGGTGTCTAATTCGCACCTTCATTAACGTGAACTAAGTTGAGAGATTTAACCAGAAGTGTGACCTTCGCCCCTCCCTTCTTTCATCTCAGTGCAATAGTAACTTTGAAGCCCAGTGAAGATTTAAACTACCACAAAGTTAACTCTATCACTTCTGGTCATTTAGCAGAAACATCCAGGTCATCTGAAGAAATCTGGCCAGAGCCTGATGAGAGTGCCAGCTCTTCTCCCTCTCACCCTGAAGCTTCTTATTTTTAAGCTCCTTCCCATCGCCGCAAAGATGGAAGTCTCCAGAAAAAGCTCAGCTGAGTAACAATACTTGTCACTTCATACATGTAATTTTTTTTAAATTAAACTCTGATTATGAGAGGGTTTTCTCAGACACACACATTAGAAGCTGCTAGTATATCACAATTGTCAGTAACGGATTGTATTCCATGCGCCAACTGGGACTGAGCATGCATTGTGCTAGGCTCTGTGCATAATACACAGCAAGAGAGATGCCCTCTAGAGGTTGCACTCTAAATAGACAAGACAAACAAGGGGTGGGATCTGTATTTCTAGAATAAAGAAGAAAAAAAGCACAATAAAGCCCTTTCAGGCCTTCTACAGACACAGTCAGAAGAGAAGCACCGGGCTATTTTTTCCCTGTGCAGATCACCTGTAGCTGCTGCCTCATTTGGTATGTTTCAATGATTAAACTAAATCTTAATCCAATTTAAAATAAGTTCTAGAATTTTGAAACTTTGATTGCCAGGCCTTTCCAGTGCCAGCACTGACTCCTTCACTCCTACCTTGTATCTTGTCTAATTGGAATAAATTAAGAAACGGATAGATAATAAGACAGAAAATATCATCTTGCCGCTATATAAATCCATGGTGTGATCATATCTTGAATACTGCATGCAGATGTGGTCGCCCCATCTCAAAAAAGATATAGGAATCTGAAAAGGTTAAAAAAGTGCAACAAAAATGCTTCGGGGTATAGAACGGCTTCTGTATGAGGACAGATTAATAAGATTGGGACTTTTCAGTTTGGAAAAGAGATGACTAAGGGGAGATGTGATAGAGGTCTACAAAATCATGACTGGTACGGAGAAAGTAAATAAGGAAGTGTTATTTACTCCTCCTCATAACACAAGAACTAAGGGTCACTAAATGAAATTAATAGGCAGCAGGCTTAAAACAAACAAAAGGAACTATTTCTTCACACAATGCACAACTAATCTATGGAACTCTTTGCCAGAGGATGTTGTGAAAGCTAAGACTATAACAGGGTTCAAGAAAGAACTAGATAAATTCACGGAGGATAGGTCCATTAATGGCTATTAGCCAGGATAGTGTCCCCAGCCTCTGTTTGCCAGAAGCTGGTAATGAGCGACAGAGGGTGGATCACTTGATGGTTACCTGTTCTGTTCATTCCTTCTGGGGCACCTGGCATTGGCCACTGTCAGAAGACAGGCTACTAGGCTAGATGGACCTTTGGTCTGACCCAGTATGGCCGTTCTTATGTTCTTAAGCATTTCAGGGCAGGTACTGTCTCTCACTATTTGTACAGTGCCTAGCACAACAGAACTGCAGTCTTGATGGACTAGGCCTACTTTCTTTCAAATAAATGAACAATAATAAGCAGTATCAGACTATCGAGATGACAGCTGCCTGCTTGTTAATTATATTTAAAATTCATTACATTTTGCTCTTCTTTGCAATTTGAACCCTTTGTATATTACAGTGGAATGCTGCTGGACAGTAAAGGGAGGGGAGCTGATTTAGGCTGAAACCTGCAATAAGCTCAACTCATGCAGGTCCCTCCACCTGCACAGAGTTCACTGCAGGACTTGTTTTTAAACGCCACTTAGTGCCAATGCAAGTTCTGCTCACATCACATTTACTGGATTGGTCGTGGAAAGTGCTAAAAAAATACCGAGGCTATATTGCTGGCATCTCCTGTTTTTCCCCAGGTATCAAGCACCGCCCTCCCCTTGGCCTCAGGTCTTGTGCTGAATTGTGCCTTGGAATTCACAACACAGCTGCTGACATCCCTCTGGCAAAAAATGTGACATTCTTGTCTTGAATTTTATACTGGTAGATTCGGAGGAGATTCCGCTCTGCTTTCAGCTCAGATGACCCCTTCTGAATGATCTTTAACTGCAAAGGAAAGGGAAAGAGTGAGAAGCTGCTTCCTTGTGGCTGCAATCACAGCATCCTCCTTCCAAGAGAAAGGCCTGAGCAGGTGATGTGGAGTTTGTGTTAAAATACCTTTAACATCCACAACTGACCTGGCTGCAGGACTCGACACTGCCATTTTGGAAAGCCCTGTGCAGCCATCTTAACAAGCACTAAACCTCTTTCTCAGTGGCAGCCTTGGCAGAGAGGCCAGGCAGCAAATGGTCCCTCAAGACTGAAGTGCTGTCTCCCCCCTGGAGGGGATCCAGCCAGGTCATGGATGAGACCGACTGAATGGGAGTTTGGAGAAGCTTCTCCGTATTTATAGCACACCCATCACCTTAGTGTCAGGGCACAAGCTTGCATTAGCGCAGCCTGTGCTGCAGCTGTTCTGTGTAAAGAACTTCAGTCTCCAGGGCTGTCTGTCCAGCACCTTTCATCAGCACTAGATTCACAAAAACATGGATTTCACTTGATACTTCTCCCATTTGCAGAGTCCACAGGCCAGACCCTAACCCTGCTCTGGCTGCTTCACACCACTCTGTAGTGCTTTGTACCACTACACTGATTCCCCCAACATAGGGAGAATCCCCAGGTGGCAGAGAGCCGGTGCAGTGTCTCTCTTCTGTCATCCTCACTGGCAGCCCTCAGGAGGTGCGGCTGAGGAAAGGGAATGTAATTACAATGGCACAGTGCTCTAGCATTCTTGGCTGCTGGGGGCAGCAGGATATAAGTTAGCCCTAAGACTGATCTGAATTATGCTGGGGCCAGACTGGTGCCTGAATCAGGAGCTACAAAGGGGGCTTAAAATCCCACTTGCACCCAACCCTCTGAACTGCACAGATCATACCCTGGCTGCACCTGAGGCTCTAGCCATGCATTATTGGTGTATGTAATAAGTTATCATGTCTCATGACAGCGTTGGAAGCAGGGAAAATGCTTTCACAAGATTTACCTGTCCGTGAACATCTTTACAGAAGCCGGTAGCCAGCCCCTCTGCCCAAAGGATTAGGTTGCTCTGGTGACAGAGGGAATTCACGACCAGTTCATTCTCCTCATCTTCTGAATCATCATTGCTGTGCACTAGCACCACTATATTCCCCTGGAACAGAAAGTGTCACACCGGAATTAATGACTCATTGACAATCAATTTTGGATTATGAGAGGAGATCAGAGACGCGGGCTCACACAAACACATTGCTAATAAGCTACTTAGCCACTTAGCTTCATGGTATCGGCGTCAATCTGGGTTCTGAATCAGAGCCGAGTGGGAGAATAACCAAGCTTATATAAAACTCTCCAGCCTAAAAATACATCCAACCTTTGTTACAAAAACTGCCAACACTAGATAAACTGATCTGTCTGGCCAACCTGTGAGCTATACCTTAAAGAACCATCTAAGAGAACTAGCTGAAGGGGAATTGCCTGGGGGATTATGTCCAATGTTTACATTTTGTGAAAGAAAAGAAAGAAGTTTTATAAAATCCCAAACTAGTTCCATTAAAAATATATCATGAGAGTCTTTGCCTCAGCCCACTGACTATTTAAAGTCAAGCCAAATTCCAGCCCAAATTTAAAGTTTTCCAAAAGAAAAAAAAACCTACCTTGTACAGAAATAAAAATATGTCAATTATTTATTTATTTTTAAATTACTTTGGAAACAATATTCCAAACAAGCAGACATTTACTGGCACCATTTTCATCCCAAACATTGCAGCATTAGCAGCCAGCAAGAGAATAAAAAGGTGATACTGACTAGTCTATTTTTGTGATCCAAGCTATAGGAAATTGAGGGACAAGGGTAAAACACTGCATAAACAGTAAAAGATGAATTTGATATTTTAAGGTTCTTTCAGCAGTAATACTGTCAGGAGTTACTTGTACACAGATAAGGAGAACTTCTGAAATGTTACCTCAAGTCATACATACTGTTTTTTGTGTGTGTGTGTGAATATAATCAATTTCAGAACTGTGCAAGTGGTTGTTCCATTCCCATCCCAATCAATGGGAGTTATCCTGGAATTGACAGTGACACTTGTCCATGATCTGGCACTTGCTAGGTTCACTAATAACTAAAAAGCCCTGCTATACTGAGGGATCTGAAGTCCAATAGACCACTAGTAACCTGAACTAAAAATTAAGACACTGTTCTGAAAAGTCACTACATATCAGACCATTAAAATCACCTTGTTCTGATTAATATCTTGCTTTCTCCCTCCACCACTTGAATTTTGCAGTGAACTGAGGAGCTATTTTCTCAAGAAACACTAGCTCTGGGAATCAATCTTTTATGCCTTTGATACCCAGTTTAAAAGTAGTGTAGATACAAAAAATTCCTCTCTGGCTAACAGCATGTGAGAGCCCAGTTGTTGAAATGATATCTGAAGGGATCAGCACAGATGCTTTCAGGACTAGCGAAAGAATGGCTCTGGAGCAGTGATTAAAGACCCTGAATATTCTGGTCCCTGGGAACACACTGTTAAAACTCTGCATTTTCCTTTGATGACACACCGGGTGTGTACATAAAAGGAGAGAAATTTGAACTATGCTCCAACTGCCTTTGGTTTTATAACTTCATTCTTAAACTATGAAATTGCCGATTGAAAGCTGTATATATATTTTTCCCCAATTAAAGTGAAACAAACAGTTTAATCCAGGGAAGCTGAGCTAGCTGTAACAGAACCAGCCCTTCTCCTTAGTGGGCACAGGGTGCAATGGTGCTGTTTGGTGATTACAAAGTTGACTTGTTTAAAAAGCAGTGGGGGTGGGATTTTCTTTCCCCCACCTCCATCCTCAAGTTGTCCTCTTTCACATTCTGCTTTCAACTGGCCCTTTCACCTAGTGAATCCATTTTTTCCATCGGAAGACTACTATCCATTTAAAAATCATATGTATAGGAGTTTTCCCCCTCCTCCCACTACTTTCCACTCTGGTGAGTGGCAAGGCAGGGCTTCATTTACTTTAGCGTCCTGCTGTGTCAAAAAACACCAAGGAGCTTCAGCACAGGACACCTCGCTCCTGTAATAAGAGAGAGATTACCAAATAAAGAGAATAGAAACTTCTCCTCCTTCCGTCCAAGTAACTCAAAGCACTTTACAGCTGTTAACTCGTTACGCCTCAATATCCCTAGGAGGAAGAAGGGTTACTTATCACTTTCCTGACTACTGAAATGCAAATACCTCTGGGGTGGGACATGGCAAATGTTTAACAGCACACAGCAACACTACACAGCACTTTAGGACAGGATATGAACACTGTATCACATAGCTACATCCTGGCACTTAAACACTATGGAGATGGGCACTCTGAAATATCTTTGTCTAGACTGAATTGAAACAGCAGAGGGAATTTGGGTAGATAGCATGTAACTACCTGAGTTAGAATCTGGTCAGGATCCTAAAGGGGAAAGCCCCACCCACACAGGGAGCGCCACAGGATCTGCAATGGCCACAAGCAGTCAGGAACTCTGCCCATCCCTACAGAGCACGGTGCCTGCTCACCCCTGCTCAGCAGCACTGACTCAGAGGGAAGAGCACCACCTAGCGACCCAGGCTGTAGTTACTGAACTTTGGGAACACTACACAACAGTACCTTTAACTGGGAGCACACTGCAACTCTGCAGTAATGGATGAAATCCAAAACATCAACCGGCCTCACACCCAGGCTGAGCAGGACGCTGAGATCATCCACCAGCAACACGGGGCATTTCCAGGAATCACTACCAGAGGCCATCAGGGATGTCCGGACAAACTCATACATGGTTTTCAGGTTGGAGCCATCTTCGCTGGAAAGAAGAACAGAAATTCTCACTTGGCCTGGTCTCAGCATGGTTTTTGTACTGCAATAGCTATAGCACAGAATCGCAGCAATGTTGGGCTGGAAGCTAGTGTGGATCTGTCTATCTGAGCTGGAAGTTATGGCTCCAGCTCCTCTGTAGACATGCCCAGAGTTAGAGCAGTACAGCCTATCTAATGCGGATGCAGTTATACTAGCATAAATGTGCGTTGCACAGATATATCCACCTTTATACAGCTATAACTAGAGCCCTACCAAATTCAAGACCGTGAAAAATGCATTATGCACTGTGAAATCTGGTCTTTTGTGTACTTTTACCCTATACTATACAGATTTCACAGGGGAGACCAGCATTTCTCAAACTGGAGGTCCTGACCCAAAAAAGGACTGGGGGGTTTCACACGGTTATTGTAGGAGGTCACAGTATTGCCACCCGTTCCTCTGTGCTGCCTTCAGAGCTGGGTGGCTGGCGTGCAGCAACTGCTGGCCAGGTGCCCAGCTCTCAAGGCAGCCCCCCGTCTAGCAGCACAGCAATACCCTACCATGCCACCCTTACTTCTGCACTGCCGCCTTCAGAATTGGGTCAGGACCCCTGCAGTTAAACACCGTGAAATTTCAGATTTAAATATCAGAAATCATGAAATTTATGATTTTTAAAATCCTCTGACCCTGAAATTGGCCAAAATGGACAGTGAATTTGGTAGAGCCCTAGCTGTAACTGTACCCACACTAGTCA
Source organism: Mauremys reevesii (assembly GCF_016161935.1). Lineage (NCBI taxonomy): Eukaryota > Metazoa > Chordata > Testudines > Geoemydidae > Mauremys > Mauremys reevesii. Next base: position 3,979,836 of record NC_052624.1, on the reverse strand, counting down.
GGGGTCCCACTGCCTTAATTTAGTCTGCTTCCAAACTAATATAATGGGACAAATGCAGTGTGTAGTCAAGTGTCTACAGAAACCGGCCTTTGGAGTTATACGTCAGAAAACAGTAATAGCAGATCCCTACTGCAAAGCTCTGTCCTTAGCTGCCCTGGTGGCTTATACAGCTGAGCTTCAGATGGGAGAAAGATTCCCCTCTAATTAGCTCCTTAGTTTCAGTAATTCACTCAGCACTTTTACAGCTCACTGGCAGACTACAGAGTGCAAGGAAGGCAGGAACAGAGCAGAGGATGGAGCACAGTCCCTCTCTCAGCAGCCAGAAGAGAGAGGGAAAGGGATAATCTTAGCAGTCTGGGTATTTCAGGGTTTTGATTCATTTCCATTTGCGAGTGTGAAGTTAATGCCGGTGAGAATTGCTGGACTGACAGCCCATGAGAGCAACTCATTTTATTTAGCCACACAACAGGTACGGCCTGGACAGCTGCAGTGCAAACAACACACGCACTGCCCAGCGACTGTTGCCTCAGCCCTGCTCGGCTCAGGAGGGTTCGAGAGGGCGTTCAGTCCCAATCCTTCACCTCATTGCTGCAAAGTGAGGCCAGTTAGTGGTAGGTGTCATGCTGATGTCTGTGATGCAGATACCAGGAACCAGACTGAGAGCTCAGCATCACAACAGGTGGCAACATTTCTAATCCCAAGAGTTACTGGCTGTGCCTCTTCCAAAGCCCCAGAGCATTACCTTACAAACCGAAGGGGATTGGTCTGCCCCACATGCTGCTCCTCACCAAACAAGACATCAAAGCAGGATTTCAGGCCTTCCAAGAACACAAGCTGTCCCCGCTCCTTTGCTGCAGTCAGACTGACTCCCTGGAGGAGGGGGAAATAGTGTCATACACAAACAAACAGCTGCAGAAGAATGATACCAGTGGAGTCCCAAGTGGATCTGTGGCCTATTTTGATAAAGTCTCATCTAAACATGCTAATAAAGCCAATACCCAGCTGGATGTTGCACAGCCACTAAGTCTGCCAGTTCTGTTTCACACATTGCTGGACACACTTACCATCCCCTTTTCAGCAGATGGTCCCAAAGAACAGTCAGGAATAGCAACATCCAGACACTGAACCCTTCTGTGGCTTTTCAAGTTCACAGAACCTTAAAAACATACTAATTAAATGGGTCCTCGCATCACCGCAGGGACCCAGGTGGCATCATTGTTATCTTACAGCTGGGGAAGCCAGAGAAGTGAAATGACTTGCCCAAAGCCAGAGTGCGTGTGTAAAAGCCCAGATTAGAATCTAGGCATGCCTGGGTCCCCATCCTGTGCTGAGACAGGCTCTCCTTCCGAACTCTCTACTGCTTCACATGCAAGAACACTTGCTCTTTGCACCTCTCCTTTTGGCAGCAGGAGGATCAGGGCATTTTAGCACTAGCTCTCTATGAACCCAGCCTGACTAAATCTTGTGTCAAGCAGTCTCTAAACTTCCCAAGACAGAGTCTGGGATGGGGAGAAGGGAGGAATGACTGAGAAAGTCACAAAATTCTCCTCTACACCCAGCGCTCAGTAACTGTCCCCTCAGCCAGATGTGCACCACGCAAACCCAGCACTCAGCCAGGGCTCCAGAGACGAGCCAGTAACCCTTGAAGGGAGGCACTCATCGTACGCAGTAACAAGGTGATGGAATGTAGATCTTTTGGGCTATCTCAGGGTTTCCTATGGCACCCAGCAGCATGGTATCCAAGAGCTGATACTGTACTTTCCCACGTCTGAGCTCATCATTCCCCCACGTGCTCTGCTGTGAACAGTTCACTCATCTGGCCTTCAAGGACAGTGGAGGACTTACGATTGCCACCTTCTTACAACATTTTTTAGCCATCACTGTGGAAACAACAGTCACTTGGCAGCATTAATTCGTCCAATGTAGCTGCCACCCACAAGCCAGGTGTGCCTGCAGTTACGCAGAGCACTGTAAACAGGCCAACCCAGTAGCTGGGCGGTTTATAGAAAGTAAAAATACATCAGAGATTACTCTGCTGTTCCCTGCCCTGGCAGGGTTCCTACCCAGTTCTGTGCTTTGCCACCCAAGCCCTGCCTCAAACACTTTGGGATTCTTGGCAGCTGCTAGAGAGGAATTATTATTACAATTAAGTCTCCATTTACATGGGTTCCCAGGCACAACACTTTATGTTACTTAAATTCTAATATTTCTTCTCTAGCACCTTCCAAGAATCTCAACGTGCTTGACAAACACTGATTATCTGGCATCACAACCACCATTATCTCCATTTTACCATGAGGAAACTAAGGCAGCAGAGACAAAACTGACCTCAGGTGTAACTCTATTGATTTCACAGGACTTCTATATCAGAAGTGAATTTGGTCCAGACTCTGATTTTCAGGTGTCCAGAGCACCTGCAGCTCCCACGGACATCAACTGGTGTTACAAAAAGCCCTGCACTTTTCAAAGTCAGGCCTCAGCTGACTTGCCCATGAAGTCAAAGTCAACACCAGGGGCAGGAGAAAAGGTCCCAGTCTCCTGAGTCCCAGTCCATCGTTCAACTACTAGAACATCCCCCTTCCCTTTTTCAATTTGGCTCTCTTTTGTTGAGTCCATTGTAGCTGCCTGGCGTATTCATCTCTGGTTCACTCTGTTCTGGGGGAAAATCCGGCACCTGTTACAGCCATAATCAACCAAAGCTATTTCAGTAACACGTGTTCTTCTATCATCTCGTTTCAGGAGCACCTTTTCTAGCCATAAGATTTTTACACACTGATCTGACTATGCTTTTGAAATGAAGGTTGCTCCACGAGGGAGAAAGAGGAAAATTAGTGCAGACAGTTTTTCAGTGTTTTGGCTCACTAGAAATTGGGTTGCTAATCAGTACAATAGGCAGCCAGAGGAGCGAGGATAAGACAGAAAGTTTACCAAAGGGTGCAGCAAGCCTTGTTTCAATATGGCATTGCTCAATACTCACAACTGGCAAGCCAGGCTAAGATTGGTTCATTCTTGAATGCTAGGAGAGAGATATACCAGTAGGCCTGGCATATGTTGACAATAACAATGGTAGCTGTAATGTAGTGAGGAAGATTGCTTCTTTTCTTAGATGAGTTGCTAAGTGTGTCTGTATATCCACCTGAGAGAATTGCCGAAATCCTCTGAGGCAGGAGTCCCAGGAGAGATGGGATCCAGAGGCAGACAATAAATTTGTGAAGTTTCTAGTGTGCACAGTAGGGAGAAAGGTAAAAATAGCTATGTTCCTACAGCCTTAGTTAACTGCTTAATAAGCATTGTACATCATCTGAACCTCACAGCACTCCTAGGAAGCTATCCTCATTTAACAGACGGGGAAACAAACAGAGAGATGCAGTGATTTGCCCAAGGTTACACAGCAAGGTCAGTGGCTGAGGCAGGGATAGAGCCGTGTCTCCTGATTTCTAGCACCATGCTACATCTACCCCCTCCCTTATTAGATAATCAAAATTTAGGCTGCAACATGGTAGATTTCAGCTTTTTTCGCTTTCTTATTTGGAAAAGCTAGTGTGAGTGTCTGGTCTGTAAGAGATGTTCACTACAAGTGACTAGTTCCAGCTGTTTTGGAAGCTTGGCATTTTCCCAAAAGACCCTATCACAGACGGCAGCAGTGGGAGAGAAGAGAGAAGGTTTCACCAGACAGGGAGGAGGTCATTTCCAGGAAGGCTAACCTCGCATTCTCTTCTTTGTGGATGCACTCCTTCAGAGCTTATCAGCTGCCACATATGCACTGCTCGTGATATGAGAGGCAGATCTACGCAGCTTCCTTTCCCAGCTGGGCAGAGAAAGTCATTCATCAATGCTGATGCCAGACAAGGACTATACAAGGCAGTATAGAAAATGTGGCTTTGGTGCAACATTTTCCATCACTGCCAGTTGACAGGGTTGTAAATTTTGACAAATACCTTTTCACTTTCTCCCAGGAGAGACAGATCACAGCAACTCTCAATAGCAACACACACACACACACACACACACACACACCCCCCCCGAGGCTGATTTGGATTAAAACACTGTGGAAATCAAGCTTGCAGGTGATATTTACCCACTAGAATCCTGCCAAGAAAACAGGGTGGGAATGGAAATCATACTGAAGCTTATTATGCAACTAAGAAGTCACATCAGGGAAAAACCAGTTTCCAGGCCAAAAAAAACCCCAAACAAACATTCTATTACATGACAGATGGAAACAACCAAAAAGCCCGTGTGAAACATAGTTAGTTGCCCCCCTCTTGATAAACTGCTGAGCTGCGTTAAAAATCCCTGAGTGATCATACGCGGGTTAGTCCAATGTCGCCCGTGGGTAAAATAATGGAATAGTTAATTTGGGATGCTATCAACAAAGAATTGGAGGATGGAGGCTAAACATACAATTAATGCCAGTCAGCTTGGTTTCAAGGAAGGTAGGTCTTATCAAACAAGCGGCAATCACACTGTGGAAGGTAGCAAAGCCAGATTGCTACCAGTCAGTGGGAAATCATTTGGGAGTTGGAAAATCCACCATGGGGGCCATTGTCATGGAAGTGTGTAGGCCATTAATCGTCTCCTGCTATGCAGGACTGTGACTCCTGGCAAAGTGCAGGACATAGTGGATGGATCTGCAGCAATGGTGTTTCCAAACTGCAGTGGGGAGATAGGTGACATGCATATGCCTATTTTGGCACCAGCACATCTTGCTCACAGAGTACACCAACAGAAAGGCCTGTTTTTCTCTGGTTATGCAAGTGCTGGTGGATCACCAAGGAGCTTCACTAACATCAAAGCTGGCTGATCAAGTGAAGTACATGTTGCTCTCATTTTTAAGAGCAAAGGACCGCTCAGAAAGATGCAAACAGGGACATTGATTCCCAAGCGGCAGATTTCCATATTACGATGGGTTTGTCACTGATCCTATGAGTTCTATCACACCGGACAACAACCAATGTGAGCTTTCACTTCCACTAGGCATCCTAGGGTTTATGTTGTGAAGTAATAAAGATGAGTTATTTTTCCAAAAATAGAATTTTATTTACTAACAAAACCAGTGCAAAAAAAAAATCTGTAATTAAAAGCAAATACATTAAAAACTTTTGAAACAAATTAACAGGACAGAATTTAACAAGAGGAAAGAACACTCATATCCATTTCAGACCATTTTGGCGACACATATAGCACCCATAGCTCTCACAGGTCAGCGTTCGTGAAGCTGTCCTTATGGTCCCCTGGTGTGGTGTGGAAGGGATGCAGCCCCTGATGTCATGAAGAAATTTGGAGTGGGGGTGGTAAGGAGATGCCACAATGGAGTTCTCCATTGACTGCAAAGAGAAGTGAGCCCCTGCTGGTCATCAACAGTCTGCAGCATCTGTGTTTGCTGCTGAAGAAGCCCTATCATATCCAGGTGCATCTCCTTCTCCTTTTCCTGATGGGACTTTCTCCCGTATACTTTCTTTCTTTCTCCACGTGTCCTTTCCTCTGCCTAACACTGCAAGGGAACGAAAAGCAGAAAATTCTTCTTCTATTTGTTGTACTGCTACTTCTTTAACTAGGAACAAACCAAAGAGAAGTTGAACCCTGTGTTCTGCTACGTTGGGGTAGAGGACCGTTACGGTCGACATAGGTCACAAAGTGTCTACACTCCCACGGCATCGACCATGGCTCTATGTCATTCAGGGAGGTGGTTTTACCGTGTCACTGTCACAGGGCACTTATACTGACGGGAGACAAATTTGAGTCGATGCAAGGCGACATGTCAACCTAACTTTGTAGTGTAGACCAGCCTCTCTCTTGGGAAGCAGTGACTCCGAGAAGGACTTGGGGATTATCACAGATAATCACCTTAACATGAGCTCTCAGTTCAAGGCTGTGGCAAAAGGGGCTAATGCAATCCCTGGATGTGTACGAAGGGAAATATCAAGTAGAGGAAGAGAAGTGATCTTGCCTCTGTACACTGCATTAGTAAGACTGCTACTAGGATACCGTGTCCAGTTGTGGTGACCACACTTCAAGAAGGAGGGCCACATACATTTTCCAGGGACTGGAAAACAAGCCCTACAGTGTGAGGCTTAAGGCGTCCAATTTATTCATCTTACTGAAGAGAAGGCTGAGAGGTGACATGATCACTGCGTACAGGCACTAACACGTGGACAAGAGAGCTGACGGGGGGGGGGGGGGGAAGCGCTTTCCAACCCTGCTAAACAGGCACAGCAAGGTCCAATGTCTGAATGTTCAAGTTGGACAAATTCAATCTTTAAATAAGATGCAGTTCCCCTGCAGGGAGGGTGATTAGACACTGGAACAGCTTACCAACGGAGGTGGTGGAGTCCCCATCGCTTGGAGCCTTTAAGGCAAGATTAGAAATCTTTCTAAAAGATATGCTTTAATCCAGCTTCTTGGGGAAATTCTAAGAAGGAGGGGGGCTCAAGCTGGATGGTCATGAGGATTCCTTCTGGCCTTGGAATCTATGAATCCTCCTGTTCACTGTCTTCCTTCATGGGCCGGGGAGAACAGAATTGCCTTCATTGCCCTTAACATGCTTATAATGTTTGCAGCTCTGCTTAAAGACCATGGCTTCATCCCACAAGGATGAGGAAAGAAGTTTTTTTCCTGAAGCACAATTAGCCAGATGTATTCTAGGTTTGTTTCTCTTCACCTTCCTCAGAAGCATGAGAGATTGGCCACAGCTGGAGATGGGAGACCGGACAGGGTGGACCAGTTCTCTGATTAGGTACAGAGAATTCTCTGTCTAGAGGCCTTGCTGGCATGTCATTCTCACATGTTCAGGGTCAAACCAATGCCTTCCCGAATACAAATCTGTCTGTTTACCCCCAGGTCAGATTCGCAGAGACCTTGGGGGGGGTGTTTCACCTTCCTCTGCATCATGGACCAAGGATTGCCAGCTGGGATAACCGGGCAGATCACACCTAATCAATTCCCTCCCATTGCAGGGACCTCAGGCACTTGGTGGTACCTTGATCTCTCCTGTTCTCTGCCTGTCTCCTGAGGTCTGAAATACTTTAGTAGAATTAAAATCTTTGGGCTCAACATAGAGGTATCTGAGTAAAATTGAATGGCATGTGATATTTAATGGTCCCTTGTGGTCTGAAAATCCATGGTCTCATTGTGTGAGGTACTACATCATATACAAAACCGCAATCCCTGCCCCCAAAGAGCTTACAAAACCATACTGATTTCAATGATGCTGCTCCCCTGGATGTATTCAGAATCTCTTCTGCAGACTTTAAATAACCAGAACAAGTTTCCACGACTTTTTTCTCTGTTAAAAAGCTGATATCAGTCAAGGAGAGGGAGAAGGACTCTACTGTTACTTGTGCAATGGCAGTGGAACTCTTAAGAGTTCTGATGGAAGGTCATCACCAGCAGAGCAGGCGCTAGGAACCCAGCTTTGACTTGGCAGTGCTGGTACTTAGAAAAAAGAAAACTAAACATCTTTTATCTTGTAAATTGAGCAAACTTTGTTCTGGAGTCAATGAGACAAGAAACAGAGAAACACACCAGGCTCTCTTTGGAGAATCACTTCAGAGTACAGTATCACTGTCACCCCACTGTAACAAAAAAGATTGTGGGCCAAGTTTTCCACTGGTGTAACTTGCCACTGTGCCAACTTTACACCAGCAGAGAATTTCTTGCTCTGTGCTAAAGCTGTGATTTCCGTAGCGAGTAAAGCCATCCCTTTAGATTTTAAGTTCTTCTGGACCTTTTTTTTTTTTTGTCCAGAGCCTAGCACAATGCAGCCTCTCGCAGAAACAGAAATAAGTAACAATCACCACGTTTCTAAGTGTTTTGAGATCCTTTGGAATGAAGCCTCATAAGTATACAATGCAATTATATTACTTATGCCTTGGACTTCCAAATCCCACTAAATAGAATAGGATTATCATTTTAGTAATCAGCTCCTCTGTGCCTGGGACATTTTAGCTAGGAGATATTAGTGTCAGTGGGCCAAAGGCTCTACTTTTTGTTAAAATTAACATAATTTGTACATATAAAATCACACTGAGATCATCGAACGTTAATAGATAGCGCTAGAGTCCAATCTGCAGCCCTTACTCATCTGGACTTAAATGGGACTCTACTCACATACGGGCTATAGGACCTAAGGAAGGGCCTGATTCTTAAGTACAATTAATAATCCCGTGCTGAACTACAAGGTAACTGCTTTTTATAATAGCCCCTCCCCAACAGAAGGGCCTTGCCTACACTGGGGATTTCAGCCAGAGGTGCAAAACCCTAATACAGACAGGCAAAAAACAAAACCAAACCCTGTACATGCTATGATTTGTACTGGTGAGTGAAATCAGAGGAAGCTGCATCCATGCAGATTGCGGCTTAGCCTGCCTCCAGTAGGAGTCTGCGGTAGTGCAGCTACACTGACAGTTGTAATTGGGGAAAATCCCCACTGTAAACAAGGCCCAAGTCTAATAGCCAAATTATCCATCCATGAAACACCTGTATTAAGATTGACACTGTGTTAATTTAGACAGAAGTTGATGTAACCTCTGCATCAGATCCAAGATCTTATTGCAAATCTAGGGGGCTTTAAATAACCCATGGCACAACCTTCAATGTCAAAGAGCCTCCAAGGAATTCAAGGACTACCATCCACACAGAGAATCCTGAAGTTATAATATAAGATTAACTCAGAGCACTGAGCCCAAAGTCAGGAGATTTAACTGTCTCTTGGAATTCCCCAGGGAAGAACTGGATTGTTCCTTTCAGCACATCCCTTTATGGACAATAACATTGTTCAGAGCAGTGAAGAACAAAACATTTCAATCTGCATCACACACATGCTCCAACTACTCCTCATTGTTCTCTCACTTTTTCAGAGTCTCCCAGGAGAGAGAGAGATGACAGCAACACCTATTAATAACAAACACATAGGCCTTGTCTGCACCGGGAAATTGCATCAGGACAGAAATCATATTAACCAACATGATATACCCCTTAATGTAAGCAAGGATGCTCACGGCTGGACATGGTTATCCCTAGGGCACTGTCTCACCTAGCTGCTAAGTGACGTTTAACATCATGTTAATTAACACAGTTTCTAACATGATGCGATTTCCCCAAGGTAAACAGAGTTGCCAGCTTGGCTGCAAATCTCCCCGCTCCAGCTGCCTCAGTAGTGGTGAGAACTGCTCCCTGTTACAGCTGCCACAGAACCAGCAGAGTCCACCAGAAGCTGATTTGGGCTGAAGTGTGGAGATCTAGTTTGCAGGTGCTATTACTTACTACAATCCTCCTAAGAAATGTGTGACTGGGAGGAGAAAATAAAACTTTACATGAAATCTCATCATCTTACCAAGGAAAACTCATTCCACTCACGTTGGGTCTGAGCTCTCCGCCTGTTCATCTCCTATTACAAGGGAATAACTGGGCACTAACTTTTGTCTCTTGCCTTGTTCTTAGATTGTAGGCCTCTTGGGACAGGGACCCTCTTTTTGTTCTGTTGGTTCAGTGCCCAGCACTATGGGTCCTGGTCTGTGACTAAGGCCCCTGTGTGCACTGGGAATACAAAATAAATAAATAAGTGAAATAAGCAAAATGCAATTGCTTTATAAAGCACCAAACCCAACCCACTGGCCATGGCACAGAACACCTCAGCTTTACAAGCATCTTTCCCCCCTTGTGACACAGTGCAGAGAACCAGCAGCTGAACCAGCACTCTGGTCACGGGAAGTCCAATTAGTCCTGGAGAGGGCCTGACTGAGGGAAGGGGTGACTAATTACTGGAGCAGCCTGGGCTGGGGAAATCTGAGGAGCTATTTATCCAGTTAACTGCAAGAGTAGAAAAGGAGCAGAGGAAGGAAGTGCAGGGGGTGGAGAGATCCCTTCCCTCTCTTATTGACTATATGACACTGTACAGAGAATTGCTGCATGGAACGGAAAGAGGGTGGTGGCTGATCAAACAAACACAAAGTACATGGTGGTTACAGAGCAGAGGTGTCGGAGCCGCTTACAGAAGACAGGAGCAGAGGGCCGTGCCCTGTTACAAGTGGGGGCTTGTCCGGGATCTGCCTTATTCATGCTGACAGAGAACCTGCCATGGCAGCTGGTGCAGAGGCTCAGCAGTTGAGGCAATGGAAGACATTTCAATGGCTCAGAGAACAGCAGAAGGAGATGCAGAAGACCCTGCCAGCCTTCCAGCACACCCACCACCTGGACAGACAGTCCCTGTTACAGGGCAGGCTGAGCAACAGAAAAGCCTGCAGGATTTTATTCAAGAGCAAGCCCATGCACAGCAGCAGATACTCCAAGGTCTGGCGAGTCCTGGAGTGGGGTACAGTAACCGGACACAGGCGGTTGGCCTCTGTAAGACAAGCCCTGTGGATGACCCTGACCAATTCTTGGTTGCTTTTGAAAGAGTAGCAGTATGGGTGCAGGTTTGGAAAAGGGAACCTTGGCCCTATAGCTAGCACCTACTTGACAGGGGAAGCTCAGGAAACCTACATGGTAGCGGCCATGGGACTGTAATATGGTTCAGGCAGCCATGCTAGAAAAGACAGGCTTGTCCACCAGTCAAAGTTTTGGGCCACTAGATGGACTGAGGTGTGTCTGTAAGAGACTGGTATACTGGGAACCAAGAGGGATGTGGAAATTCTCCAAAAAGGGCCCTATTTTGGGAGTTTAATGTACTCACCATACGCAAACCCACATCATATATCACTTGAACGTTTATTTTATGTATATTTACATGGGGTATGATGTGGAGCTTTCAAGTGGTGCCATAAGCCTGTAGATGAGGTGAAACAATAGTACCCAAAATGAGAGAGCCTGTTTTTCCCATAGTTCTGGAAATATTGCAACATAGCTACAGTTTTTACTGTTTACGTTCATATCAACACCTTAATGTGGTATTTATTGGTCAGAGCTCCCAACCAATAATGTATTAAAATATTTTGAATGGTTTTGCATGGGCAAGAATTTTTTCTTCAGAAAGGAAGAAGCATGTGGCAAAAACAGCAAATATCAGCATTCTGAAATATACCAACATGAAGTGTTTTCACATCAGATATTCTTAATTGTCAACGTTATTCACACGTGACTGTAATAGTTTTCTGTGTTTCCAGTTGAAATTTGCTGGCCAGATCAGTCTCAAACTGAAGGTTGTACACCAGCAGCAATAGCTTGCTGTGTCCATAGTTTGTACTGTACAGGGGCAGATACAATGTACATGAATTCCTAATGTAATGCTTCCTCTCCATTTGTAAGCTTTTACATATACAATGTAGCATCTACTTTACATGGTAGAAGGTTTTAATTTGTAATTACCTAGACATGCAGTACTAGCCTTTGAAACAGTCTAGAAACTTGCCTTTTAATTCAGTGACACTTACGCACAGGTCAGTATTTGTGTTAGAGATGACAATACACAGCTTCATATTACGAATATGTAAAAGCCATGAGAGAAAGAAATAGCCTAACAAGAAGTAGTTAAGACAAAGTCCACAAACAAGTCCTTGCCTCTGCACTGAAAAGGGGTGAAGATCATGTTACAGCTCTCACCAACCATGTCATCAACAATGTGACAAACCCATTTGATCCTGAATCACATCCAGAGGTGCTTACCAACACATCTACTGCATGTAACATGAGATGTGCAGGAGTCTCAACTGAAACAGATGTTGGTTAAGAATAAATGGAGAGATTTATGAACGATGCACTTGATTCTGATGGGACACACAGCTGCTTCAGCTCAGTCAAGAAATCTGGTATCAGAACATTTAGTGACTTGGTCAAGACGACCAAATTGAAGTCTGGCAAGGGAGGAATATTCACCAGAGCTGTCTGTCCAGAAACTGTTTTCCACAGAGCCAGGTCCTTAGCAAGATGCAGAGATGATGTTTCAATGGCAACTGTTCTCAGTCACCCAATAGGACCTGTGCCTATGTCCCTCTTCTATGGTGAAGGAACAATGATAAGAACAGACAAAGCTGAACTGGGGCATCAGCTGGAAGCTCAAGGTGAAAGAATACATGAGCTACGATCATGCAAACAAAAATCAGAGTGTACATGGCTATCACGCAAATGACGGGTAGAAACAAATTCCACACATTCGATGAACTGGCTGCTGAGTCATTGAGGCAGGTCCTAAAAGGATTTGACAAAGCTAATTCTGTAATCTAAGTCTTTGACAGATATGGCAACAGTAACTCTGAAAACTGCAGAAAGTCAGAACTGGACAGGATCTACAGTTGGGTGCAAGAAATATCAGGTGATTGGTGATCAACCTGTGCCTCGTTGGGAAAAGTTTCTAAACATGGCATTCAACAAGCAGTCACTTGCAAAATTCCTCTGTAAATATATGGTTCAAAATGCACCTGAAAGTGTAGGCGCACACCCAATACACGCATTCCTTTTTGCAGGAAGCTTTTCTAATGATGAAGTAGCAAAATCCATCATGAGTAGAGGTGCTGAAGAAACCCAAGATTTGTCCAGTACTCAAGAGGAAGCAGACACAAGGATCCTGCTGTATGCAGTATGTGCCATCATGGCTTTTGGGTCTTGGTGTCCTGATACAGACATTTTCCTCCTTGCTGTTCAGCACTTTCCAAAAATAGAACACGCATAACATGTGGTTTGAAATAGGCATCATTACCAGCACAACTGACAAGCTGTTGCTTCATACCAGAGCATGCGATTTGTGATGCACTTACTCCTGACTTCCGCTGTACATGCATTAACAGGATGTGACTCTGTGTCATCCCTATTTGGTATTGGGGAAAAAATGTGTTTAATGTTGTCAAAACAAAGAGAGCTTATCACTTCAGCGATATTGCCAAATTGGGAGAAGGTGACAGTGTCACGGAGTGTGGGGGAGTCCGGCCCTGCACCCCTCTTCCTGGGACTCACAGTGACTCTCAGCCAGCCAGTAAATCAGAAGGTTTATTGGACAACAGGAACACAGGCTACAGCAGAGCTTGTAGGCACAACCAGAACTCCTCAATCAAGTCCTTCTGGGGTTCAGGAAGCTTAGTCCCCTGAATTCCAACCACCCAGCCCAAAACCGAAACTAAACTAAACTCCCTCCAGCCGGCCCCTTCCTTTGTCCAGCTTCCCGGGTACGGGTGCTGACACACCTCCCTGCTCCCTGGCTCAGGTTACAGGGTTAGGTCCTGTCCCTCACCTAAAGTAATCCCCAGCTCTCCCATCCCCCACACAGACAGTCCCTACTCCATCACAGACAGACAAGCCGCAATTTCTGCAGCAAGTAAGTTGGTAGCAGGGCTGTATGACCAGAGCGGGAAAGAAAAGGAGACCCACAGAGATCTGAATTACTTGCACCTCAAAGGACAAGTCACTGGCCAAATTCCCACCATGTGAGGATAGTTTTGAAGAGCATGTCAAAAGAGCATCTTGGCAAACAAAGATTGAATGTCTGCGCACACAGGTAAACCAGATACTGGATCACCATTGCAACACAGATGGAAAAATGTGGATGATGAACTATTTTCTGGATTCTTCAATGGCCCAATGGCATCTGAGCTTCTACAAGGCCTGTAGCAGTAGAGATCGGTGCACAATAAACTGTGTCTGTAGTCAGAACAATCATCACTGCACTGAACCGTGGACATGCCAAGGAAATGAAGACTGTGGTAACCCCCCTCCACTCTCAGAGATAATAAACAAGATAATGATAATGAGGTTGACTAGAAATGTCACCAGCTCTATTACATTTCAGTGATACCCATACAAATTATTAGATTTAGTTTCACCCTTCAGATTGTTGTTGTGTTGCTCTGAAGTCACAAAGAAATCCAATTTTTTCTTGAGATAATACATAATCATTAAACTAACAAACAAATGCAAATATTTCAAAATGGTCATTTTAATGTGTTGATGTGTCACTGTTTATCCCCATTTTCACCATAACAGCACCATATCATACCTCATCTTAAAGTAGACATAGTAAATTTCCAATGGATGTATGATGTGCTTTTATGTAGTGAGGGTACATTAAGTTGATCAAATTAGTCATGTCTGCCACTTGCCTGTTCTAGATCCAATTCTATCACTGACTTGCTGACCTTGGGGAGTCACTTACCCCCTCCATGCCTCACTTTCCCCATCTATGCCTGTTTCACTGGGCACTGAAAGACAATTCATTAATGCTTGCAAAGTGCTCGGAGAGCCAAAGATGGAAGGTCCTAGAGAAGTGCCATCTTACTGTATGTCACGGCTCCACGGGATCAGTGCTATGCCCCCAACTTTGGAACAATCTGTGACAGCTTCATTGCCTCCTTAGACTGGACCTCTGGGCCTTCAGCACCCCTTCTTCACCCTGTGAGCTCTGTTCAGCGAGTCCAACTGAGACAGACTCCTGAGGGATTAATGCACCTCGTCCAGCATTTGCAGTGACACTCATACAGCATTGTCAAAACAGGCGGGTTTATTCGTTAACTGGAACATGGCATAGGAAGTCCTGTGGGTAGTCTAGTGAACTGAAGGTTAAAGCACAGTCCATTCTGGTTAGCCCAGAGCCTAGCCAAGCTGTTGTGAACCCCTTTGTTCCAGCTCTGTCTCTCCCTCTGACCTCCTTGGTCATTCTCCAGGTGAAAGCCCTGGCTCCTGCTAGCAGCCAGCTCTTATTCCCCGCCTCCCCACATCACACCTTCCCAGTCCTTTGTTCTCCAGGTGGAAAATGTTGCTCAGCTTCCCTCCAGAGAGGTGGGGAAATCCAAATCCCTCTGGGTCCTTGGTTGGTTGATGTCAATGGCTGGGCAATTGGATTTGCCACTGTCTTTTCAAATGTTCCTCTGATATGGGGGCTGTAGCAGGGTGGACCCCTGCTCCGGCCCTGAAGGGGTTAAAAACAGCCCTGGGAAGGGGCCGAGGCTTGAGAAAACAGCCTTTAGGCTGGGCTGATTGGGGGAAGTGGCTGCAGCTGGGGCCACGCCGCAAACTGAGCCCAGGGCCTTATAAAAGGCCAGGGAAGCCAGAAGCAGACAGTCTCCCTTTGGCTATAGAGGGAGAAGGGCCTGGCTGCAGGGAGCTTGAGACTGGATACCTGAGTGAAGCAGGACTGGGGAAAGGCTGAGGAGCTGGGGAGCTCCAGCCTGGAAAGCCCCAGGCTGCAGCCTAGCATTGGCCTAACAGGTACTGGGGGTTGCAGAGGGCAGCCCAGGGACAGGCCAAAGCAGCAGGTCCAAACCCTCCCTGCCAGTGATGAGTAGGCTGATACTGCAGTCTGCCCCAGGACGTGGGGCTAGACAATGACTGGCAGTAGCCATACACTGAGGCAAGGTGGGGATAGAGGGTGAGGGTTCCCTGAGGAGGGGAGACCCAGAGAGAAAGGGGTTACTGCCAGGGGACAGCACCCCCATGTAAAAGGGCACCGGGTCCAGGGAGGGACACGGGGGGGCCAGAAGACAGGCGGATCACCGGCCTGCAGAGGGCGCTCCAGTGCTGGAAAACGAGCTAATTCCCCGGGATCACCAGCAGGAGGCGCCACAGGAGTGAGTCCGACCCGTCTACAGGGGCCAACGCCCAGACACCTAGGCAACAATCACACCTATATCTCTTAGCCTGCCCTGAGAGCAAACAGACGGTTTCCACTCCCACTACATAATAATTAAGCATATAGGCGAAATGGAGGCACAACCTCATAAATATATTACAAACTATTGCCACTTCATCCCATTATGTTATTCTGAAATTGTAAGGTGTTCTAACTCATTGTTAGAAACCAAGAATCACCTAGAACCAATGTGGTACATCACAACATAAGGTCTGTCTACACCGCAATCAGACTTGTGAGTGCAGCACATGTAGACATACCAGAGCTAGCTTTGAGCTAGCTAGCCAGCAGTGAAACCATGACAGCATGAGCTAGCCTCTTGAGTACATACCCAGGATTCTGGGCGGGCTTGTACATTCCCTGCTGCCGCAGCTTTCTTGCTGTTGTTATTCAAGCAGGCTGGCTGAAAGCTAGCTCAGGTATGTCTACACATGCTGCACTCATGCCGCTGACAGCAATGTAGACACAGATCCATAGTCTTGGGACAGCAGACAGAAAACTAAATATGGACTTTCAATGCAATCAAAGGGGGCATGAATCAGCATTCATTTCGGACTCCCAGTCAGTACCTGGCCCAAGCCAGGGAAGCTAATGGTCCGGCCAGCGGACTAAATTCGGTGATGAATCCTGGTCACCTGGGGCATGTTGCGCATACGCTAAGAAGAATGCAAACAAATAAGCCCATGAAATCTTGAATTGCATCCAAAGGCATCATGTTACCCAGTGAGGCAGCAAGTGTTCCTCGCTACAGCACTAATGAAATTGCACCTACCAGGCCAGATTTAGTTTAGTTTAATGCTGCCAGAGACGAGGGAAGGAATTCAGAGAAGAGTAACAAAAATGATTAAGTTGATGGAGGGACTCAGATTTACGAAGGAAGACAGAGAGCTAAATATATGCAGTTTGGCTAAGCATTGACTAAGGGGGAAACAGGGTGACTGCACACAAGTCTGGGCAGGGTGTAAACACCAGACAGGCAGAGGAATGTCTTTAGGTGGTACAAGGTTTACCTACAAGTAACTGAATAAAGTTCAGCAAGGGATGATGTTTAGAATGACTGTTAAGGACTTAATTGGAATCTCTCTGAGACTGTTCAGTGTCTCCAGATATTTCTAGGGCTCCTCCCCCACACTCCCAGTCACCTGTGTAACCAAGCTTCCCCAAGAAGAAACCCCATACTGGAGTTACCTAGGCCTGAAGCAGACACTGCAGAGAGTAACCCTGCACTGGCTGCTCAGGGCTGGCCATGGTGGTTGAACTGATCTTTTTCTACGATAACAATGGCTTTCCAGCCCATTCTGCAGGAGCATGTCAGTGACTTTGATTGCTCCATCTCAGGGATTCTGAACCTTTTTCATAGCACAGACTCTGCCTTAATAGAGATTGTTTCATGGTCCCATCTCCCCACCCATTTGCAATTGCATAACATCACTGCGGCAACTACACCCATTGCTTGACTAAACCACATTTAATGTATTTTTAGCTTCTTTTAATATTATGTAGCAGACAGAAACAAGGAGGAGAGTTAGCACCACGTAACCAGCCAGCTCTCCCAAGGCCACAAGTAGATGCTCCACAGATCTCATATACACAGCCACTGCTCTGCCTTATTTTGGGCCTAATGCACAAACCACCGAGTAGGTAAAATACTATGTTATCCATTCGGTTCCACTGCCATATTCACTCAGCACAGCCCTAAGCTTAGGTCTAACCCAGCTGCAGCACACTGCAGGGATAGACATAAGCGGAGACTGGCCACGTGGATTTGGTTACCTGTGCCCGTCTCCATATAACAAATATGGGGACCACTGAACCCAATATCAAAGTTCTCAAGGATTCCTAACCTTGGACAGCTGGTAACAATCTGCCAGACCTGAAAAATGCTTTAGATTCCAGTACTTTGGGCCAAAATGAACCTGGGAGTAAGTGTATTAAATGCCCATTGAGGTCAGTGGAGCTGCACCCACTTACACCTAAACTTACTTTAGTTCTTAGATACAGTCTCTTACTAAACTTTTAACAGAATTAATCAGTGTTTAAAATCTGCCCCAGTTGAATCAAAAGCTTTCCTCTGAGAAATGTCTGCTAGCTCCCTGCACATTTAAATCATCCTTCTCCCCAAAATGACGGTGCTTAGAAAAGATAACAATGTACATCAAAGAGCTAACCCTGTAACAGGAGCCGCATGCTAAAGATCTACTTTCAATGGAGGGAGAAGCAAGCCCTGAACTCAGGCTCAATGCTGAACATTCACAACTTCCATTGACTTCAAAACGAGTTGAGTATGCTCGGTGCTTCATGGGATCAGGCGCATGCATTGTAAAAGACTCGGATTTTGGGGGATGAACATGCAAGTTACGTATAGAAAATCCTGTTTGTGTCTACCACTGCTTTCTACTGAACACAAACTGAGTTACGTTACTGGCCAGAATCAGACCGTCATGGAACAGAAATGGCATTGCTCTCAAGTGGCAGTAGCTTCCAAAGGCTACAAGCCCTAACCCCACTACTCAAGCACGAATGATAGTTGCGATCATATTCCAAGAGACTTACCAGCTTCTGTGCTATGATGTTATAGTGACTGAAGGACTGGAGCAGGGCCACAAAACAGACTTTACAGCCAGCTGGGAAATAAGACGAGACACGTTATCCCTTCAATGTTGTAAGCTCCCACTATCAAGGCATTTGCAATGAAGAAGAGTCAGTCAACCAAAAGCCTATCAAAAAGAGCCCAAGGGGAGAAGACTCTCACCACACGATGGAGTCACTGGCTCAGATTTAATGTAGGTTTATTTTAAACATTTAAATAAATGGTCTCTCCCCCATTTAAAGAAAACTTTGTTCAGTTAAAAAAAAATTAAAATATTGCTTTAAAAAAAGCCACGTATATCTCCCCTCCCTGCTGCCATGGGAGCCCCAAGCATTCTCTACTGCTGGAGAGTCTTTAAAATAAGGACTATGGGCCACACCAAGACATGGTCTAGTCTGATGAATTAACATCTCTTGGAGTATCAAAAGACCCTTTCATTTGGCTATCATGGGGCACGCACATGGTTTAGTCCTTGTCTTGACAGATCCACAAGCTTGGACATAATGATAAATGAGACATTTCAACACAGAAGTCTCTTTTAAGATACATACATACGGGTTTTTGGAAAATAAAGGCCCTGGCTGTTTGAGGAACATAAAACACAGTATCCATCAGAAACACGGTCTTTGAGATTTGGGGCACATGGAATTAATTCAATGCAATTGCTTCTCCCCACTGCAGACTGTGGCTTAGTAAAATGAGTTCAGTTGGGTCAGTTTAGCCTACAGTGAATGTTCAATGATGTCAGAAAGTCACCAACCAGTCTGGCAGTTTCTGCTAGCCAGTGACATTATACTCAAACAATACGGATGTGCTACCAATCAGGATTGAGGATCACTGGCAGAGTTGCGGAGGGACTCAGCACTGAAACAGGGGGTGTTACAAGGCTGGACTGAGGTTCACTGGCAGAGTTTCTCTATCTGGATATTCCAATAGCACCCATTGCCAAAGGAGATGACCAAGCATAGGAGCTTTGGGGTGGGTCTCAGGACTAACAGGAGCACAGGATTGTGGCGCATGGATGGAGTACTGTGAGGGATTCCAGGACAGCAAAGGGTGTTTGCTGCTCAGGAATGCAGTGCACTGGCAGAGCCGGGCTGGGGCACAGAACTACATTATAAGGGAGTGCTGAGGATCATAACTGAAGTCCATGGGAAGCCTGCATGGTGCATAGGTCAATATGCAGCTGTATACATCCTTCACTTTCAAAAGCACTCAATATTTTACATTCAGTTCAAACAAATGAAGAAAAAGTTTGGCAAAATTCTTTCCTCAGGGACACCCCTGCAACCCCTCTGAGTGCAACAGGGATACACAGGCATAACGGAGGACAGAATTTGATGCACCAGCACCTATGTGCTAAATATCAATGCAGGTTGGGAAGGCTGGTTCCTGAGAGCCACATTACATCACAATCCAAACCGATTTATCCAGAACTGCAGCTTTGCCATGAGAGGTTTGGAAAAGTCCAGGGCTCCTCACAATAGTATTTAAAACAATCCAACTAGACAGGCCTGCTCTGCTGTAGCAGATGAATCATTAGCAGGAGAGACACTATTACTCAACTTGCCATTTGGGCTGGTTTTTTGTTTGTTCTTTTTTAAACGCAGTCATGGGTACCAGAAAGGTTGCTGCTATTTGTAACATAATATTCCTTTTACATTTCAAAACGTGTGGGTCGTGATTGTGCTTATGTTATATAGCAACTTCCAGCCCTAACAAACCAGAGCGTTTGACAACATTCATTTAATTTCACAACATCCCGATGTCTAAGCACGCTTTGCATTTTGCAGATGGTGAAGCTGAGCCACAGAGAGATGAAGTGACTTGCCTAAGATCACAGAGAAAGCCCAAAGGCAAGTTAGGAATAGAGGTCTGACTCCCAGTGTCCTGCTCAAATGAGAAGAGGACACAGTCTCCCTAAAACCAGGCTTTATCCCATCAGATATAGTTCATGTGTCGGCTGGATGATTCTACCAGGGCGACGCAAGTCACACCTTCTCTGCAGAGCTCCACGTTCTCACATACCTTTGAGATAAAAGGAGAGGAAGTGGTGCACCAGGAAGCTGCCATCTGTCTTGGTGTCGCGCAGCAATGTGAGCTTCCCCTGGAAAACAATGAGCAGAGAACCTTAAAGAAAGGAGAGAGATGAGGGGGGATTTGAAGCAGTCTTCAACTACCTGAAAGGGGGGTCCAGAGAGGATGGTGCTCGGCTGTTCTCAGTGGTGGCAGATGACAGAACAAGGAGTAATGGTCTCAAGTGGCAGTGAGAGAGGTCTAGGTTGGATATTAGGAAACACTATTTCAGTAGGAGTATGGTGACACACTAGAATGGTTTATCAAGCGAGGTGGTGGAATCTCCATCCTTAGAGGTTCTTAAGGCTTGGCTTGACAGAGCCCTGGCTGGAATGATTTAGTTGGGGTTGGTCCTGCTTTGAGCAGGGGGTTAAACTAGATGACCTCCTGAGGTCTCTTCCAACCCTAATCATCTATGATTCTAGGTGGCAAAATTAAAATGCTGATCCCCCTCCCCACATCACACCTACGAAGGTGGCAGAATCAATGTTGATTGAGGCACAGAGCTATGAGGGGGTCTCCACTGCTATTTGTGACTGGTTACAGGGACGAGTCCTACACAGTACAGACTGCTCCTCAAGCTGCCTCTGTAGATTCGTCCCTTACAACTAGCACCAAACCCTTAGATTCAGGGAAGGGTCCCAGCTACCTCTATAAATTCTACCACATTAGGAGAGCTATGATTGGCTCCCAGCATGGATTGGTCTTGAAATATGAACAGGACCAAATGGTGGTAAGTGTTCCCAGATTGTGCTACAGCCCTGCCAAGTCCAAAGCTGTAGCAGGGTACAGAAATATGCTTCAAACACAGTGCAGCTCTGTCTGCAATTTATTTTAAGGTTTTCATCTGGCCCAGGACAGATGTAGCAGGCTGATTTCAGATGGAAAACTAACACCTTGTTCATGCTGTCATCAGGCCCAGCCAGGATAAACATGTTTGTCACTAGCAGAGTTCTAGTCAGTTACCCTCATCAGTGTAGGCCCAATCTACACTACAAAATATAGTGTCTGGATGCTGTGGCTAGGGCTACCCTAGCCTCCTGCCCTCCAGAATTTCCTACTGTTGTTACTGCTGGCGCAACTCCGTTAGTAGCAATAGCAGGAACACTAGTGTAGGCAAGATGCAGGGGGCTGCTGAAGTTCTGACCACTCTGTGTAGTCTGTCTATGCTCAGAGCAGGTCTAGACAACATGATGGTAAAACACAAGATACCAGTCTACCACTGGTGGTAGCAGTAGTGAGAAATTTGGGGGGGGGAGGGGGAAGAGGGGAACTGTAGCACAAATTGCCATTAAGGGGACAAGCGGATCTAGGCCCTCCCCCTCAACCAAGTGGGAGGAGCCATTGGACCCAGGTCACAACTCAATACAGGGGACAACAAATAAATACAGGAACAGGAATAAGGTCAAAGATTGAAAATTAGGGATCCAGAGGAGGACACCGAGCAGAGAACCCCAGATAGTGGACACTGCCCAGAGGCATTCTGCCTAGAGGCGTGATCAGGTAAATAGGGCCCTTCCAATTTCATGGCATGAAAAATGTGTCAGGGACCATGACATAAGTCCTTCTCAGTGAAACCCGATGTCCTCTTGTTGCTGCAAAAGGGACAGGTGTCGGGGAGGTTATGAACCATGCCAGCTACACACCCGTGCTTACAGCTCCATGTAAGAGCAGCCGACTAATACCCCCAGCGGTGTGTGGAACCAGAGTGAGAACAGACTGACTCACTGGGGTTCCTTGCCCTCCTCAGGTGGCAGCAGGTCCTGTTACTTGGGGTCAGGGCAGGACATGAGGGCGAGGCAGTGGATGGTATGGAGCATGAACTTGTACAGATGTTCTCCAGGTGCAGTTTGGAGGCGGACCAGCTGGCTGTCACTCAGATGACTCAGGTGAAGTGTTGGAGCAGCCAGGGCCCAATGACAAGCTCTGGAGGGTAGGGGTGAGCAGGGATCACCCTCCCACAGGACCCACTCAAGGGAAGCAAGGGGGGGGAAGTGTAGTGTGGACAAGACTTGTGTTAGAGCAGGGCAGTACCCTGACTATTATTACCTGGTTCAGTCTTGCCTGGGTAGTTGCAATCAAGCATTTCCATGTTATAATATGATGCCCTGGTAACATAACAACTGCAGAAATGAGCTAACCAGGGGGAAGACACGGAGCAACATGCACCACAGTTTGGCTAGAACAGTTCCACATAAATCCTCCGACTACAATGATAACGAAACAGGACTAGAACTCAGAGTAAACAACTGGTTTTGTAGCCTGTCTTTCAGCACGCTGTGCAATATGCCTCAAGTCTATTCCCACTAATAATAAACACTTAGGCTATGTCTACACTGCCATAGTTTTTGTTGCCAAGAGCTTAATCGCTGATAAAAAAGAGTGCTTAAAGAAAACCACTGTTGTGTTTCACATTGTCTTCCACTGGAGGCTCAGCATGTTCACACTTGCAGCACCAATGAGAGCAGTGCACTGTGGGTAACTATCCCACAGTGCAGCTCTCCCCCTTCTGCCGCTAGGCCTTGTGGGAAGGCGAAGGGGATTGCAGCGCATCATGGGTCCAGGCTTAATGCCCCATGATGCACTGCTTTCCATCCCAGCATTCCATGTGCTTCTGTCTTCAGTTTGCAGAACATTTTTCAATGTCCCTTGTTTTCTGCTTTCCCTGCCACATCTATCTGCAGGAATGTAACCCGCACTGCTCTCCACTGCTCTGCTTACTCTCACTAGCACATCATGAGCGGCAGTGGAGTTAATCTTGAAGCTACAAAGGCAACAACAGTCACAGTTGCTTGACGCGGTGTCCTGACATGGAAAGCAGCAACATTAGATTGCTTTTGGCATTCACGGAGGAGCTGAACACAGTGGAATGTCGCTCTTGGGCTCGGGAAACTAGCACAGAGTGGTGGGATCACATCATTATGCAAGTCTGGGATGACAAGCAGGGACTGCAGAATGTGTGGAGGCGGAAAGCCACCTTCCTGGAACCGTGTGCTGAGCTTGCCCCAGCCCTGCGGTGCAAGGACAACAGAATGAGAGCTGCCCTCTTGGTGGAGAAGCGTGTGGCGATCGCAGTGTGGAAGCTGGTGACTCCAGACTGCTACTGGTCGGTTGTGAACCAGTTGGGAGCGGGCAAGTCGACCACTGGGGATGCGTTAATGCACGTGTGCAAGGCCATTAATCGCATCCTGCTGCGAAAGACTGTGACTCCTGGCAATGTGTGTGAAATTGTGGATGGCTTTGCAGAAATGTGTTTCCCTAACTGCAGAGAGGCGATAGATGGCATGCATATTCCAATTCTGGCATCGGACCATCTTGCAACCAAGTACATCAGTCGGAAGGGGTACTTCTCCATGGTTTTGCAAGTGCTTGTGGATCACCATGGGCATTTCACTGATGTTAATGCGGGGTCGTCCGGAAAGGTGCATGACGCACGTATCTTTAGGAACACTGGCCTGTATAGAAAGCTACAAGCAGGGACTTTCTTTCCAGACCAAAAGATCACCGTAGGGGAAGTTGAAATGCCCAGAGTGATCCTGGGAGACCCAGCATACCCCTTAATGCCATGGCTCATGAAGCTGTACACGGGAAATCTAGATAGCAGTAAGGAGCAGTTCAACAACAGGCTGAGTAGGTGCAGAATGACCCTTGAATGTGCATTTGGCCGATTAAAGGCGCACGGGCAATGCCTATATGGCAGGTTAGACCTGAATGAGGAAAACATTCCCATGGTTATAGCCAAGTGTTGTATGCTGCATAATATCTGTGAAGGAAAGGGTGAACAGTTTATTCAGGGGTGGACTGCCAAGGCAGAACGCCTGGCTGCTGATTTTGAGCCGCCAGATACCAGGGCTATTAGAGAGGCGCAATGTGGAGCAATAAGAATCAGGGATGCTGTCATAAACAGTTAGTTAAGGGTTAAGGTTTTTTTCTACCTGTAAAGGGTTAACAAGCAGTACCTGTGAACACCTGACCAGAGGACCAATCAGGGACAAGAGATTTTCAAATCCCTGTGGAGGGAAGTTTTTTTTCCTGTATCTTTTGTTTTTAGAGAGTCTCTCTTGGGAGTTAAGGGAGTCCAGACATCTTAATCAAGTCCTCCCAGGTTTCTGCAATAAATTCTTCTATTCAAGCTAGTGAGTATTAGCAAGGAACTAGTATTCTTATACTTTTATTTCTGTATTTGCAATTCTGTGTTTTGCTATAGACTTTCTTTAATTCTGTACTGATATTGCTTTTACTGAGAAAGAAAGGAGGGGGAATTCTCTCCAGAGATTGATAAGTTTAGACCCTGTGTATTGTTCCATCTTGGTATTACAGAGACAGTTACTTTCTTTTTATTCTTTAATAAATCTTTTCTGTTAAGGACTTGGTTGATCTTTCCTTGGGTGAATTCTCAGGGAAAGGGGAGGAGGGAGGAGGACGGCATCCCTCTGTAGTTGAATCCCAGTATCTCTCCTAGGAGAAGGGAGGGGGGAGGAAGCAGGGGAGAAAGGTGTACTTCTCCTAGGTGTAAGAACTCCATGGATTTGGGGCTCTTGGGATCCCCAAGGATTTTGGGGAAGGACTGTGTCCCAATACACATACATTATTGGGTGGTGGCAGCTTTTACCAGATCTAAACTAGGATTTTAGTTTAGAGGAGTCCATGCAGGTCCCCATTTTGGAACCCAACAGCTCTAAGTGGGGGTGAGACCTATGACAGATGCCTTGAGGCAACTCTTTGAAGATGAAAACCAATACTGTTTGTTGCTATGCTTGGGTACTGCAACGGTTAATTACATTTGGTATACTAGGAAGCAGTTGCGATTGTTAAGGCCTAGGATTCAATGTAAGGAACTAATAAAAGTGCCTGGTGATTTGCAGGTTCCATGGTATCACACCTTGTGTGGAAACAAATAAAGAGTGCTTATAATTCAATAACTTTTGCTTTTATTGCCAAATAAACCACAACAATTCAGCCTCAGGCAGACACCTGGCATGGACAATTTCAGCCTGAATGGTAGAAGTTTAGCAAAGTTATAAACAACTGAAAACAGAGTCTTATAATGGGAAGTGTCGGGCAACCTTAGCTACAGGCAGAACTACCAGCTCTACTTATAGTAGAACAGAACGAAGTCAACGGGAGTCTGCTGGGTGGGCGACGGGGGCAGGGCCGCCAGGTGACCAGCTCCAGGCACTCAGCGGGTGCTGAGGCACAGGGTGTCGGCGGGGGCTGGCTGTGGCACCTGCCTGGCCTCTTCAGCCTCTGGCTGGCCCTGGTCCCAGCTGAGGCGAGGGCCACGCTCGCCCCACGGCGCCCCTCTCCCTGATGGGCCCATGTTCACAGCGGGCCACAGAACCTATTGCAGCTGCCCAGCTGGGCCGGAGGGGAAAAGTCTGGGACCCCTGGGACATGCAGCCCCGAGGGGAGGCAGAGCTGGGGGTGGCCAGGGGGCCTGGGGAGGAGACACAGCCACCACCAAACCCGCACAGGGACCCCTCAAGGCAGCTAGTGCCACCCAGGCTCAATGCCCCCTTCTGGCCCGAGTGGGCAAAGCAGGTCTCACGGAGACTACAGTTCCCAGCATTCAACGCTCCCTGAGCGGGCAGGGCGGCCCCGCTATAACCGCAGAACCTGAGCTGCACGCCCCACGTAGACTACAGCTCCTGGCATGCAACGCTCCTTCCTGAGCGGAGGGGCAGAGATGGGACTACAGCTCCCAGCAGGCGCTGCTCAGTCATGACTGAGCGGTGCATCTTGGGAGTCGTAGTCCCGATCGGGCCCCCACACATCCCGTCAGGTCAGTGGCGGGCGGCAGCCAGGACCGAGCCCCTCCTCACCTGCTCAGGCCTCTCCGGGGAAGCGTTCAGCAGCTCGTTCAGCTCAACAAACATCGTGCTCCAGGCTTTCTGCTCCGCCTCTCCCTTCGCCACAGCCTGTACGGTGCCCGCCGAGGGACCTGCAGCGCTGTTCAGAAGCCGCGTGCCGGTTCGTGGTGCTAACCCTGCAGAATGTAATATGCATGCGCCACTCACTCGCCCCACCCTCTCGAACTCCGGGCTGTGCTGCCGCAGCCTCTGTGACCGCCCCGCGTGGGGTGACAATTCCCCTCCCGACCCCCCCCCCCGCGACGACGGTTCCCCTCACGACCACTCATGTGGTGACAATTCCCCTCACGGTGTCCCACAACAGCCCCAAATGGGGGGGGCAGTTCCCCTTACAACCCCCCCATGACAGACTCACACCAGGCCCAGTTCTGACGGCCCCCTCTGAACCGGATCGCCCACTTCCTAGCTCCTACTGATAAGTTTCATACTGAGGCCACAGCTACACTGGGGCACTTTGCCAGCGTAGGAAGACCAAGATGTGATTTACTCACAAATTAGACACAGCTCTAGGGGCGGAACTCTGCTTTACCCCGTATAACGGGTGTCCACCCTCGGGGCTTTTCCCGGCACGGATCGCACCCCGGAGTGACACCGCTTCGCTAGGGAGAGTCAGTCGTGTAGACACAGCCCGAGAGGACAAGACAGGCCCCGCCGGGGAGGGAGCCGGGGCAGGTGAATGGCACCAGGGGGAGGCCCAGGACGCGGCACACAGGGCGGGCGCAGGGCTCTGCCCCACGCGGGGCGCTGAACGGCCTCCCGCTCCCACCGGGCGGAGCGCGCGGGGAGGGAACCGCCTCGCTCGGCTCGGCCACAGCCCGGCCCCCCCGATTTCTCTGCCCCGGATACACCCTCCCCCGGCCGGGAGCCGGAACAGCCCCACGCGCGGCGGAACACAGATCCAGGCCGGTCGGGGGGGGGAACCGCCCCCTTCCCGGTGCCGTGACTGGCCCAGCCCGGCCGCCCCTCCTCGGGCCCCCGGCCCCTCCCCCAGCGCCAGGGAGGCGGGGCCCCGCGGCCCAGGGCCCGGCCGGAGCCACTCACCGCCCCGCCAGGCTGAGCTCGGCCGCCCGCACCCGGGCAGAGAGAGAGAGCGCGGGTGATCGGCGCGGGCCGATCGCGTCACTGCCCCCGCGACGCCCCTCCGCAGCGCCCATTGGCTGCCCGTGGCGGGGAAACACCCCACGGGCGCCATTTTCACTGAGGGCGGCGGCGGGGCGGAAGCCGGCGAGGGTATTTTCGGCCGCCGCCTGGGCGTGGGCGGGAGAGTTGCGTGTGGGCGGGCTCGGGCGCGCGTCGTTCTGCTCGGGCGCCATTTTGGGCGGGCTGGAGACAGGGCTGGGGGGGTGCAGCAGCAGCAGCTCCCTCAGATGGTCCTGGAAGGCGGGGGAGGGCGGGATATATGGAGCTCTGGGCTCCTTGGGGAGCGGGGAAGCGCCTCTCCCAGGCGCGGGGGGCTGAACCCGGCAGCTTCTGGTGTCTAGGGTGCAGGGGCGTGGCCAGCCTGCGGGGGGCCTAGATGGCCCCAATCGGGGGTGTCTCTCCAGTCTCTGGCTGCTGGGGAAGGAGAGGGGCTAGTGTCCAATTCTGGCTGCAGCAATCCCTGGGATGTTGTAGGCCAGGAGCAGGGCCCTGCAGGCCACCTCTGCGCGGCATTGGGGGGGAGAGCTTGGGCTGCCCACAAATTAACTCTATGTAAGGTCTGGCCGCCTATGCCACTCCTTGCCCTGTAGTATCTGCACAGCCACTCAGGTTATAGATGCTCACGTTCAAAGGCTAGGGAGCCGTCCCTCCACCTTCTGCTGAAATAGATGGATTTTGGGGTGGGAAGCTAGTGATTTTGCTAATGAGGTGGAGGGCCATTTTTCCTAAATGGACACCATCTAATGTGGAGAAAGGAACAATTTCAAGTATTGCCAACTCCAAATGTTCAAAAATCATGTCAGGCTCACCAGAAATCATAAGATTAGCTTTTAAGGCATGAGGGTATATTTAAAAAGAAGATTTGATGGTCTTTTAATTTGCCTTCTGCCTTTTGAGCCACATTTTGAGGTTTTCTCCACAGTCATGAGGGTTAGATATCTATCTTTTTATTTAAGAAGGGAGGTTGAAATCATCACATACCCTACTTGACTCTAGGAACTTGTGCTTTAAGGAATACAATTATTGAGACTCATGACAAAATCATGAGTTGGCAACTGTAAGCCTTTCAGCTGTAACTTCTATTATCCCGTGTTCATTACTAGTTGTTACCAGCGGTAGCACTTCATGTCGTGTTTTCAGGCTTCCATCAAGGAACATGTCTGACAAATGCTAAGTGGGGCTGATTCCAACCCATAGACAGCAGCAGTACATAGAAGTACCAGCTGCTATGTTACAAGTATTTTACACACTGCGTGCTGCTGGTCTATCCTTTGCACATTTGATTATTTATGTAGCAGTAGCAACTAATGGTGCAAGTCTGCACTGGGGCCCCTTTGTGCTGACAAACAATAAGGCTAACATTCCCTACTCAGAGTTTACAATCTAAAATAGATCAATGGTGGTCAGAGGGTACAACATTCAAGCAAACTGATAGGTACCAATTGCTATTTCCATTTTGTTTTTAAAGTTCTTGTCTGTTTTACATTTAGGGGTGTTAATTTTATACTTTTTCCTGGTGCTAGAAAATCCTGCCAACTGGGTTTAATAAGCAGAACAACTCCTGTTCTACATAAACACCTCCCATTTAATCTACCAACTAGAGAATTTGCCCTTTAAGCAAATTCCATTGACTACCCCGGGGTAGGCAACCTCTGGCATGTGTAACAATGCTGGCACGCAAGCTGATTTTCAGTGGCACTCACACTACCCAGGTCCTGGCACCGGTCTGGGGGGCTTTGCATTTTAATTTAATTGAAGCTTCTTAAACATTTAAAAAATCTTATTTACTTTACATACAACAATAGTTTAGTTATATATTATAGACTTCTAAAAAGAGACCTTCTAAAAACATTAATTTATTACTGGCACGCGAAACCTTCAATTAGAGTGAATAAATGAAGACTCGGCACCCCACTTCTGAAAGGTTGCTGACCCCTGGACTACCCACTATACACCTCATTCAATGTCTGTGATATCAATTAGTCAGTGTTCTCTCATTCTAGAACTGTCTGATTATTCTTTCCTCTAGGGAAGCATGTAACACTTGTTTTTATTGATACTTATATAATTTGTAGTTGCACTTAAAAGTAAAGCAGTTTCTCATGTGCCCCCACCCCTCTTTTGTAGTTGGCCTGATGATCCTTAGATCTGCAAATTCTTAGCGGGAGGCCAATTTCCTCACTTGATATTACTTAAAATGTGACTTTTAAAGAAGTTCTCTTATAAAAGATTCTTTTGGTATTGATTCTGTGGGAAACTTAATCTCATCTTTCACTGAAATCTCCCTCACTAGTTTTAGTTTGATAGGTCTGGATCAGATCAGTGCAGAGCCAACCTATGCAGTGATAAAGGACTTTTATGTCAGGCCGTCAGGAAATAATCTATCTTTAAAACATCCTCCACATCATTAATACATACATTAAAAAGACATGCTAGAAAAGTAGGGAAAATGTTACTACTGTCTCCTTTGACTTTAGTTCTTATATTTGTCATATTGCCCTGATGTAGAGCCCTTAGAATATACAAAAGTCTTAAATCAATACACATCCTTTGTAGCTCTGAGCAAAGTTTCTCAGTTAATAGCATCAAATGCCATCTTTATCTCTCTTAAAGCAGCATATACTGTGGTTAAGAGCACTAGATTATATGTATACATCATATAAGATAAACCCCTTGTCAAGTCTGGCTCTACCAGCCCTAAAGCCAGACTGCTCTGTATGTAGTAAATTTAGTGTCTAAAATCCATATTTCAAGTTTAGATGGTAAAAATCTGTAATAAATTTTCTGTCACATCTACCAGACTTGTGGGTCTCTATAAAGCAGGATCTTTGTCCCCCTTTTTAAAAGGAGCTATGATACTAGACTTCCAACCAGATAGAATTCATCCAGTGTGATTTAATGACAGTAAACAATGTAGCCATGAATGTAGACCACCAATCAAGAGTCTTCCAAAAAAGTTTAGAAAAGAGATTGTAAGGACTTTACCAGCAACTCATATTCACAAATTTTGAGAAGAGTTCTCAGATGTAAGTATTACATCTGAAAAACCTAAAGTCTTCCAATCTCCTAGATAACATGACACACATGTCTGGGATCCATTTTAGTCTTACAACCATGTTCCAAACAGGTAGTGAAGGCATCCTCACCCATCAGAAATAATCTCCCTTTTTTAGAGAGAATTTTATCATTCATTCATAGAGAGAAATTGGTGGTCACTATCTATGAGAAAGGATAGCGAAATCTCTTTAGAAGGGCCAATTAATTATGGGGATAATATAAATAATAAACCAATAATATATGTATATAGATGAGCATATTCAAAACTTTCAAGCCTTGTGTGGCTTATTTAATATTAGTATCAGAGTTTGAAAGAAAATAATACTTAAAGGATTTAGGATTCAAGCCTTTCCAATAACAAATACACCACCTACATGTGTGTATTAAGCAAAAGAATCATGAATAATTACCGTGACATACCTGTTACATTTTCAGTAATGATACTACAGTTTTAATTTTATATGGCAATACAAATTTAAAATAAAATATATGTGAATGTTTACGTATAATACCATCAGTGGACAGTTACCCCTGAATTTGGACCCAAGACACCCCAACAGCGGCCTGCCTATAACTGTAAACCAATTAACAATTTGTCCCGCTTCAATGGATAACAAGAGGTGGACCACCGTGGAGGAATTGCTCAGGTTTTACCAGGGAGTTTGTCTCTGACCCTCAGAGGACTCCCCGAAACAGACTAGTTCTGTTAACCCATGAGAGGACATGAATACAGCCTTCCGCTCAAAAGACTGATACTCAAGCAGTAATTTTTCGAAAACAAAGTAACATTTATTTAAAGAAAATATTAAGTTACCATATATTTAATAAATGAGAGAGAATGTACTAGGACAGTGCTTCTCAAACTATCCGATGTGGTGGACCAGCAATTTTTTTTGCTATGTGCCAGGGACTGGTACCATATTTGTGCCGTATTATTATCGTATTCGCATAGGCACGTGGCACATCAGATCAGAAAAACTAACATTCTTCACTGTATTAATTGGAATGGGAATGTGCATACCAAGTGTAGCATACTCGTGGAGATGTTCCCATTAAATACATTGACGACTGACTGAAAGGCTGTGCATCTGTGTGGATAGTATAAAATGACTATTATTCGTTTACGATCCAAGAAAATATTTGAACATTTGTAGTAATATTAATTTATATTGGAAAAAATATAATGAATATAATAAAAGTTGAAAGACATTTTTTATTTTGTAAACAAATAATACAATATTACAAATAAAATATTAAAAAAATCAAACAAGCAGTCTCCTAACAAAGATATTATTTTAAAAATTATATATAAATAATAAAGTCAAAAATTATAATGAATAAAGTAAAGGTTAAAAAAATTGAAAGGAATAGGTAACATTAAATTGAAATCATAGTAATTTTGAAAATGTCGTAATACTAAAATATCTAATTGATAAGCTATTTTATTAACACAATGATAGGCAAGTTAAAACCTTTAATCTTTACTAATGTGAAAGGCAGCCTGTTTCTTCTTCGTCAGCTTATCCATTCGTGGCTCAGTTGAGGACAGTGCCACGTGCAATGGAGAATGAATATCCATACTATTCTTGTATTTTGTCTTAATGACACTTCTGTGAGACTGGCTTCTCAACATATGTTGAAGGAAATGGGAAAAGAGTTTTCAGAGCAATTTCAGTAAGCTCAGGATATTCTGCTTTCACTTTTATCGGAAGCAAGTGATGTTGTAGTTTCGAAACTCATCTTCAACCTTTCGTCAACAGCCATCTCCAACAATTTATCCTCCATAGTGACAGTTAAGTCGTCTTTCAATGGAATAAACGGATTTCAGATCCATCCAGTCCCTTTCCGTGGATCATCTGCTGGAAAGTAAAACTCAAAACATTCTGCCAAATTCGTCAAGTGTTCACTGATGACGTTTGTTAGAGATGTAACATTAAGGTCTTTGCCTGCATTGGCGATGATTGTTGCTAATTTGTGAAACATGTCATAACAATCTCTTGACACTTGACTCTTCCATGCTTCTAGCTTTCGTTTCTGTCCGTCGATCTTATTTGCCATTGTAAGTCACAAAGCCATCCTTCCCTGCATGGAGGTGTTGAGATCATTAAAGATGGCAAAGATATCAGCCAAATAAGCCAGCTTGGCTATCCAATCCACATCTCGGAACAATTGTGACCAATTTGTTTTTTTGTCCTGAAGAAACTCGGCAACTTCATTTCGGAGCTCAAATACTCTTGACAGGACTTTTCCCCTTGATAACCAACGTACATCGGCATGCAGTAGGAGCTGTTTATGATCAGCTCCCATATCATCACATAATGCAGTGAATAGTCTATAATTTAAAGCATTCGCCTTTACATGGTTCACAATTTTTACGACCTCGCTGAGTACACTGTTTAGTTCTGTTGACTTTTTTTGTTGCAAGACTTTCTCGGTGAAGGAAGCAGTGAATCGACTTGCATTCGGGTGCAAGCGCCTTAATCTGGGTAACCACTCCAGAATGCCATCCTGTCATTGCGGCAGCACCATCAGAACATATGCCTACACAAAACTTGAAATCCAGCCCACATTTGTTAATAATGTAGTCACTCACAGTCTTGAACACTTCAGAACTAGTTGTTTTTGTTGGTAGTGAAGCAGAAAACAAACTCTTCCTTCAAAGCACCCTCACATTCAAGGTACACATACACCATCAGAATTGCCATATTAGCAACGTCTGTACATTCATCGAGCTGCAAAGAAAAGTACTTTGCTAATTTAATCTGTCCTATGAACTGATCTCCCATATCGTGAGCCAGATTGTGAATTTGTTGAGCATTAGTGTCATTTGAAAGTGGCACCTGAGCCACTTTCTTTGCCGCCGGCTTGCCCAGCATTTCCATGCAGACATCTTTTAATACAGCCTATCACTAGCGTCTCACTGATTGTGTATGGCTTTTTAGCCTTAGCAATGCGAAGCTAAGAAGCTCACAAAGCACAAGTATTTGTGTGACACTTCAAAGATCCGTTTCTGACAGCCTTTTAAATTAACATGCTTTCTTTTGAAGAACTCTTTCGGCTTTGAACTAATTTTTCATTATGTTTTGTATTTAAATGCCTCTTGAGCTTTGACTGCTTCATTGTGTCGTTAGCTAATGTATCACCACAAATAATGCACTGCGGTTTTGACACTCCACCATCATTTGTGGCTACAAAATTGAACTGAATGTACAAGGAGTCATATTTCCACGTAAAGTCAGAACGAATGTTTTTTGTTGACAATACTTTGGTTTAATTTACATTGCTGTCATCTGATTCAGAATTACGTCCATGTTCAGCAACTGCTTGATATGTCGATTGGGTCTTGCTTTGCCATCTGTAAATTAGGCATAAAAATAATGAATATAAATTCCATTAGCATGGGTATATACTTAATTTATGATATTAGGATGAAAAATGTATAATATTAGTACAGCGGAGTCGCATCATACGCAGGGGTTAGGTTCTAAGGTCAGCGCCTAAGAGGAAAATCACATATAGTGAAAATTACCATAAAATACAGTACACACAGTACAGTGTATACACAAGAACAGGGGTCCTAAATCTACGGCACACGTGCCAAAGGTGGCACGCGAGCCCATTTTTTTTTTAAACGACAGGCTGTGGGTCCTGGCCGCCGCTGAGCCCACTGCCTGCCTGGGGTTCCATTCACTCAACCAGCAGCGGGCCGGTGGCCGGGACCTGGGCTAGCCCGCTGCTGGTCTGGGGTTCCGTCCGCCAGCTCCTGCGAGCTGGGGTCCCAGCCGCCAGCCTCGCTTAGCCTTCTGCCGGCCTGGGGTTCCGTTCATCCAGCTGCCGGCCCCACTCAGCCCGCACTATTTAAATTGTTGTTTTTCTCTCTCTTTTTGCCAAGCACGACCCTTCTAGTACTTACATTCTCCGATCAGTGGGTTCAGATGGTGTCCCAAATGACAAATCTGCAGAGATCCGTATGATGCTCTTTATTCAACTTCTCGATGGTAACTGCCAGTGGGGCGGGAAGTGGGGTAAGCGCGCTTGTGCGTCTCATGCAAAACATGCTGTAGCGTTATGGCATAATTATCAATATTATAATATGTGCTTCTGAAAACATATTGTTGACTTTATCGACTGATAATTATTCTTGGTGGAATTCATTATACTTTACTTTCTTTCCTTCCTTCCTTTCCTTGAAACTCATTGCGGACTGGTAGCCAATGGCTCGTGACATGGCACTGGTCTGTGGACCACCACTTTGAGTAGCACTGGCGTAACATTGCTTCTTTGCAATTAGTCTGTAATCCAGGAAGAAATGCGTTTTGAGGAGACCGGAAGCCTTGCAATATGGTATGGAAGGTCTAGCAAGTTAGTATCACTGCTATGAGTTCCTTTATATTGATGTGGAGCGGGATCTTGGACTGCGACCATCTGCCCTGAATCTGTAGGTCTCCTAGTTGGGCCCCCCAACCGAGGTCTGATGCATCTGTTACTAAGATCATGGATGGTTGAGGGGTGCTGAAATTCTATTTATGACAAACTATTGTCATGTGTTTATCATGGAATGTCAAAACAAATTGCACCACAATTTTGCCTTAAAAGATGCAGATATTTTTGTAACGATTATAAAAAGTAAGTTGTTTTTAAAATTGGAATTTTTTTAAAGCACTTCATCACCATTTTTAGAACTTGGAAACATATTTCAAGTCTATAGCCTTCCACTCAAAGGATTAACACTCAAGCAGTAATTTATTTGAAAACAAATTAACCTTTATTTAACACGCAAATTCCTTAATGCAATGAGTCTAATATATATACTAAAAGAATAAACCATAAGCCTTAATAAAACAGGCATATA
Source organism: Mauremys reevesii (assembly GCF_016161935.1). Classification (NCBI taxonomy): domain Eukaryota; kingdom Metazoa; phylum Chordata; order Testudines; family Geoemydidae; genus Mauremys; species Mauremys reevesii. The sequence continues at coordinate 3,944,701 of NC_052624.1, read as the reverse complement.
TTAGAATACAAACAACATATGTGCGTATTCAAATATCCAGTACTGAGATACTATATAATTAACAGTTATAAGTGGTTACATTCTTCATGCAATGGCCAGTCACAACCAGAATGCCGACAGGAAGGCATTAAACATATAGTTTCTCATACACAGACATCCAGCTTTATTAATTCAGTCATACCCATACACATTTCAATGGGCATCTTCTATTCATCATCATGCGTACTTTCTCTGATGTTTTCTCTTCCCTATGAGCAGTTTTGCTCTGTCTCCTGATGTTGCTCCAAGCTCTGCTCCTTTCTTCTGCGATTTCAGCTCTTAGGATGTTCTCCTTCTTGGTCTTGATCTTCTTAACAGTTCTGCTGCGGCTCCCACTCACGCTGGTGCCGCCTTCTCAGGCCGACAAACTCACACACACGGTCGAACACAGGATGACTGAGGCCTGTCAGCTCTCTGCCTTATATGCAGTTAACCCATCAATCAGTTTTAAGCCCTTTGGAATGTGGGCCTGATTGAAACCCAGGGCTGGATTAACTTTTTGTGGGCCTGGTGCCCAACATATTTGTGGCCCCTTTGGGGAATAATTGTAAAAGACAGGAGATTGACACAGCACATAGCTGCACAGGTTTTATTAACAATAGTTACATGAAGTGGTTTGGTTGAGTAAGGTAGTCACATTAATGCTTGCTATGTAATATACAAATTACTTATCTGAAGCAAGACTCATATGAAGAATGATGCTGTAAATAAAATATATGAAAGTTTTCTTCAGATTTTTGGACGTGCCTTTGCTGCAGCAAATGTTTCAGTTAAACTAGAGACGTGTATAGAGTTTACCATCTCCAATTCAATGAATAAGAGTATGACTGTTAAGTCTTTCTTGAACCATTGTAGCACATAAAGCATTTTTTATCCTTTTTAAATGTGAAAAAGACCTTTCACCACTTCAGTGCGAGACTGGTAGTGTCAGGTAAATGGATAGTGCAGCAAAGACATTTGGAAATGCTGTTTGCAAATTATGCATGTTCATTATGGTCAGCATTTGCAGTGGTGTAGGCAGAGCTTGTGATGATGGCTTGGAGGCAAGATGCTTTACAAGTGAGCACCACTATACCCATTCTTCAAAGATCTCTTCATTGAGGTCACCTGAATAGAATTAATTTAATCTTCCGTGAGACTCTTTAGCAGCAGCACTGTCAAGGTCACCTGTTAAACAGAAACTGTTGTTTATTTCTGAATATGCATGAATGCTTCTGTTGAGATGGCTGACAAGTGAATCAATTATGGTGTAGAATGATTCAACTTTGAACTTCTTTTCCCCTGTCAGCACAGCAGCAGGTTCTTCGCTATCATCAGCCATATGCTTTGGATGCTGTTTTGCTTGAAAGTTAGCTGTAGAACTTAGACATCGCAGATTCATAGTGTCATAAACAGTTAGTTAAGGGTTAAGGTTTTTGTCTACCTGTAAAGGGTTAACAAGCAGTACCTGTGGACACCTGACCAGAGGACCAATGAGGGACAAGATTATTTTCAAATCCGTGTGGAGGGAAGTTTTTTTTCCCTGTTCTTTGTTTTCTTGGAGAGTCTCTCTTGGGAATTAAGAGAGTCCAGACATCTTAATCAAGTCCTCCCAGGTTTCTGCAATAAATTCTTCTATTCAAGCTAGTGAGTATTAGCAAGGAACTAGTATTCTTATACTTTTATTTCTGTATTTGCAATTCTGTGTTTTGCTATAGAATTTCTTTAAGTCTGTACTGTGATTGCTTTTACTGAGAAAGAAGGGAGGGGGAATTCTCTCCAGAGATTGATAAAGTTTAGACCCTGTATATTGTTCCAATTTGGTTACAGAGACAGTGACTTTTCTTTTTATTCTTTAATAAATTCTTTTCTATTAAGGACTTGGTTGATCTTTCTTTGGGTGGATTCTCAGGGAAAGGGGAGCGGGAGGTATCTGTAGTTAAATCCTGGTGTCTCTCCTAGGAAAAGGGAGCGGGGAGGAAGCAAGGGGGAATGGTTTATTTCTCCTGGATGTAAGAACTCCATGGATTTGGGGCTCTTGGAATCCCCTAGGATTTTGGGGAAGGACTGTGTCTCAATCCACGTACTTGATTGAGTGGTGGCAGCTTTTACTAGATCTAAACTAGGATTTTAGTTTAGAGGGAACCAGTGCAGGTCCCCACATTGGAACCCAACAGCTCTAAGTGGGGGTGAGACCTATGACATGGTTGGCAGCGGTGACGAACCTGAAAGCCATACAGAGGCAAGGCATTTCTACCAAAAGGCAGTTTTGAAGCAGTTTTCAGGGTTAGAAGGAGTTTTTTTTCAGCTGGGCTAAGCTGAAGGGAGCTATTCTCTTCTTCTAGAGCAGGAAAGTAACCTGAGAGAAGAGGGGGGGGGTTACAAGTATTCCATTTCTAACTGGTATTGTTAGAAGGAATCTTCAGCAAGGGGCTGGAGGGAATTAAGTTTCCAGCGGGCTTTGTTGGAAGCAATTTTTCTTTCTGGTGGCTTAGAAAAGCATCTTGGAGGAAAAGGAGGGGTAAGGTTTTCTGACAAGTCTTTGTTTCAGGAGACCCCATACTGAGAGCTACTTAGCAAGGGCGAGAGACACTGGTTAAACCGGTTTGTCTTGCTCTTGGGAGGAGGGGGAAAAAATTTTTTTTTTCTTTTTTTCTCGGTCAAAAGCACAGTCATTCCACAGAACACAATTTGCAAAACAAAAGATTTGATTTCTCTTTGTTTAGTCAATGATAGACAGGGTTAGGAACTGAAGCAAGCAACACAGAAGTTCACTGACTGCAGAGGGGTGTGGCCAGCACCAGGACACAGAAACAATGAGTACCAAGGACGCATCTAAACTGGATGCAAAACAAAGAGAACTGGACTTAAAACAACAGGAATTAAATATTAAACTCCAGGAGATGGAAATGAAAGAAAAAGTCAAACAGGCTGAGCACAAGAGAGAAATGGAGAAACAAGAAGCTGACCACGGAGCCAAAGAGGCAGCCAAAGAAGCTGAGCACAGAAGACAAATGGAGTTAAAGGACAAAGATCTGGAATTAGCAAAGACTAAGCAGCAGGAGCCAACCAATCCAACCCCTCTTCCAACTACTGATCAACCTTCTCGGAAAAAAATTCCCGCCTACAGGACAGGTGATGACATTGAGGCCTTCTTAGAAAACTTTGAAAGGGTCTGCCTTGGGTACAGGATCCCTGAAGACCAATACATGGTAGAGCTGAGGTCACAGCTCTGCGGAGAATTATTACTGGTGGCAACTGAAATGCCTAGGGACAAAATGAACGACTATAGACTGTTTCTAACCAAGGCCAGATACAGAATGGGCATAACCCCTGATCACGCCCGTCAGCGTTTCAGAGCCCAGAAATGGAAACCAGAGGTGTCATTTCCAAAACACGCCTCCTACCTTGAAAAGCATTATTTTTCCTGGTTATCAGGAGCCAATGTTGAATCCATAGATGACCTAAACCTCCTGATAATGATGGAGCAGTTCTTGGATGGTGTTCCTGAGGACATTACACGCTACATACAAGATGGAAAACCAAAAAATCTCACTGAGGCAGGGGAGATTGGAGCCAAATGGATGGCAGTTGCAGAGAACAAGAAAGCTACTGTCAAGGGGAGCGAATCCCACAGGGTACACACCGACACTAAACCCTTGTGCTGCCACAAACACAGAGCGACTTCAGCAGCGTCACAGCTGTGCCTAAGTCCATTGTTTCAGACTGCAGAAGTTGACTTATTTTGTTTACTCTTGTAAGAATACTACTCCAAACTGTGGTCACAAATGCCGTCTCCAACTGATAAATGGTTTTAACTAATGAGTTTGCCTCTGCTCGTTTTTCGCTGTTCTGCACAATGTCTGCACCAAAAGTCTGAAGCACGGATTTACAGCGTTGGTAGTTGCATGATAAACTGCGAAGTTCCTCCCTTCGAGCTGACCACCTTGTGTCACTGAGGCGCTTCGGGAGAAGTTCTCTCTTACTGGCCTCAAGATGTCTCCTCTTTCAGAGAATCTTGCAACAGGCCCCATCAATAAGTTGAACCTGAGGAAAAAACATAGGTTTTGGACAAATTGAAAAAATGTTATTGCGTCAGTGCATGACTCTGCAGCAGCAACACCACATAGATGTAGTGAGTGGGTCATGCGTGGGATGTACCCTGCTTTCTCGCTGACTGCAATTACCTGAGCTTGCCCACCAGAATAAATGCCAGACATGTTACAAGCATTGTCATATGTTTGGCCTCTGCAGTCCTTTAGATTGATATTTAGTTCATTACTTAGGGTTTCACAGATGACATTAAACAGATGAAGACTTGTATGCGATGTAACTGGAACAAAATTCAAGAAGCGTTCTACACATGTGCAGTTATTCAGTACGCAGCAAATGTCAGCTGATCAGCATGGTTAATATCCGGTGCGGAATCAACACTGAAGGAAAAATACTTAGCCAGTTTTAGCTCATCCAGAGTGTCCTGCTTTACCTTGTTAGCCATGAGTTTGATGAAGTTGTCACAGATTGTTGATAGATAAGATGATGTGCCATGACTGTGACCTTGTGCCATGACTATACTTGTTGATGTGGCAGGCCAGGAAAGAATCAAACTGTGCTAAGAGCTCTAAGGAGCTAAGGCAGTTGCCATTATTAAGACTGCCAAAGGTTTCATTAGACCCTCTCAAAGCCAGACCTCGTGTCAGAAATTTTATTGTTGCTACGACTCGCTTCAACACTTCTGTCCAGTAATCTTTCTTTAACATAGCCGTGTAATTGATCACGCCGGGGCTCGACCCTCCTGCGGGCAGGAGGGGAGCCACACCGACTCACTACGTCCTCTGTTACAAGGGGAGGAGCAACAGCCCACAGTTCATGGAGGCTCAGGCCCTTTGGTGCAGGGGCTGAGCAGCCACAGTCAAGGGAGCTCAGGCCCTTTGGGGCAGGGGCTGAGCAGCAACAAACGGGTTGGTATCTAGGCCCAGGTCCTTACACCTGAGCGTTGGGTGAGGGGGAAAACTGCCCTCCGTGAGTGGGGTGGCAGGGGGGCAGGAGCGAACACGTAAAAAAAGATGCCAGCCAACATATCCAATTACTAATCAGATAGTTCTATAACAGGCTGCCCTGGACCCCATCACCTCCTGAAGCACAAGGTAGGGTAGGCACCACCATGTTGTGCAACAAACACTTGACAAAATTACTGGACTTAGTGATGGACAATGCGGGCAGGTGGGTATTATGTCATTCAATCATTCAACCCATAAAATTGCACACGTTTTGCCTCAGTGAAATTAAATATCCAGAGAATTACTGGGCCTGTGATGATGACCAGGGCTTGCTCACCTGTGGCTCCCCCTCCCTGTGCTGTGGAGGCACAGCCAGTCAGGTCTGCATCTGCAGGCAGGCACCCTGCCTCATGTGCAGCTCCCGTGGGCCCTGATAGCCACTAGACTGGGAGCCTCCTGGCCAATGGAATGGGCTGGGCTGAGGGGCGGAAGGCAAAGGGGGAGATTGTAGGGAGCTTTGGAGGAGGAGGGGAGGCAGTGGGGGAGGGGAGTGGGTTGGCACAAAGGGGAGGGCTCTCTGGAGAGGAGTGACAGGGGCACAGGAGTCATTGGGAGTCTCTCGAGGGGGCAGAGGGTTGTGTGGGTCTCTGTGGGGTAGGGGGCTGTGATGGGCGGAGCCAGCTGCAACCTGGGTCTGCTCTGCGGGGGGTGTTGCTATAGTCCCCTCAGGAAGCTCCCCCTATCCTGTGTATTTTATACCAGCCCCGGGGTGCCCATTGCTGCTCCTTTCCCCGCCCACGGCTCCATCTGTCTGTCCTCACAACCCCCCTGGCTGTGTCCTGGTGTGTGTCTGTCCCACAACCCCCTGGCTATGTCCTTGTGTCTGGCTGCCCCCACCACCCCCGGCTGTGTGTGTCTGTCCCACAACCCCCTGGCTGTGTCTGTTTGTCCCCACCAACCCCCTCCCCCCCCCCGGCTGTGTCTGTGTGTCTGGCTGCCCCCACAGCTCACCGGCTATGTCTGTCTGATAGGGACAGACCCTGCTGCTCGCTCTGCCCAGGGCTCAGACGCTGCCGGTGGCTCGCTCCCCCTCCCTGCTGTGGAGGCGCGGCCAGGCAGCTCCGGCACCGCCCCCGGCAGCTCCCATTGGCTGGGGTTCCCGGCCAATGGGCTGTGAGCCCAGTCGCTGCTGGGGCCTCTCCCGGGAGCTGCCACTGTGGTGAGAGCGCCCGGCATTGCAACGCGGGGACCCCCAAAGCACAGGGCCTGGGGCCCAAACATTGGTGGAGCTGGGCCCAGCTTCAGGATTATTGGTGGGGCCTGGGCCCCACGGGCCCATAGAACTCGCAGCCTATGCCCACAAGGGGTTTTACCCGCCCTCCCTCAACCGTATAGCCGAGGTAGGTAGTTTCTTGCCAGGCAATACGGCATTTCTTGGGGTTGGCTGTCAAACCCGCCTGCTGCAGGGACCTCAGGACCGCCGCGACCCGGGGCAGATGGTCTTCCCATCGACAGCTATAGATGACAACGTCATCTAGGTAGGCGGCCGCATAGTCACGATGGGACTGTAGTAGGTGGTCCATCAGTCGCTGGAAGGTCGCAGGGGCTCCATGGAGACCGAAAGGCATTCGGGTAAACTGGTATAGCTCAGTCGGGGTGGCAAAGGCGGTTTTCTCCTTTGAGGCCTCGTCGAGTGGAATCTGCCAATAACCCTTACTGAGGTCGAGAGTGGTAATAAACTGGGCCTCTCCCAGTCGGTCCAGTAGTTCGTCCATGCGGGGCATCGGGTAGGCGTCGAAGCGCGAGATGGCATTCACCCTCTGAAAGTCTATACAGAAGCGGCGGGTGCCATCTGGCTTGGCACCAGGACCACCGGGCTGTGCCACTTGCTTTGGGATGGCTCAATGACTCCCAAAGCCAGCATGGCTCAAACCTCCTCCTCGACCTCCTCACCCATCCGGTACGGCAGTGGCTGGGTTGTTTCTCGGACCACCTTCCCGGGTTCGGTTTGGATCGAGTGGCAGACCAGAGTCGTGTAGCCTGGGAATGCTGTAAAGGTTTTCTGGAAGGCCCGTAGGAGACAGTTGGCCTGCTTTCGCTGTTCTTCTGTCAGCGACTCGCCCAGCAGGGGTGCCGCGGTGTCCTCCGTCTGGGGCACACGGGGTCCCAGTTCCGGCTCAGGTGGGTAAGGGTTAATTAAGAGACCCTCCCGGTCACGCCAAGGCTTCAGCAGGTTCACATGATAACGCTAGGTCCCCTTGCATTTATCCGGTTGGCGAACCTCGTAGGTGACAGGTCCCACTTTCCGGACTACTTCATATGGTCCCTGCCAGCGGGCCAACAGCTTGGACTCGCTCGAAGGCAGGAGGAGTAGGACTCGATCCCCAGGCGCGAACTCCTGGACCTGTGCCCCCTGGTTGTAGGCCTGCTCCTGTGCCATCTTTAAGTTCTCATGCGCCAGGGCCCCCACCTTGGCCAAGTACTCCTGCAACTGGAGGACGTATTTCAGGAGGCCCTGAGCCGGGGAGGCCGACTGTTCTCAGGTCTCCCTCATTAGATCCAAGAGGCCTCGCGTCCGGCATCCGTATAGCAGCTCAAACGGAGAAAACTTCGTCGAGGCCTGGGGGAGCAGGAACTGATCCCAGTGGCGGAGCTCCTCCGGTGGGAATTTTCGCATCATTCCCTTGAAGGTCCAGTTAAATCGCCCCACCAACCCGTCTGTCTGCGGGTGATAGACTGAAGTACGGAGCTGTTTTATCCCTAAGAGTGTACACACTTGTTGTAAGAGCCAGGAGATGAAATTAGTCCCTTGGTCGGTCAAAATCTCCCTGGGGAGCCCTACTCGGGCGAAGATCTTCACCAACTCCCCCACGATAGTCTGGGCGGTAATGCTCCGCAAAGGGATGGCCTCCGGGAATCGGGAGGCGTAGTCCACGAGTACCAGAACGTATTGAAACCTGGCCACGCTCTTCGGGAGCGGGCCCATGAAGTTCATGGCGACCCGTTCGAATGGTGTCTTTATCAGGGGCATGGGGACCAGGGGCGCCTTGGGCACCCCGGGGGGAGCAGCTAGCTGACACTCCGGACAGGAATTGCAGTACCTCTTTATGTCCTGATGGATCAGAAGAACCGTGCTAGGATCCGGGCGAGGGTCTTCTCCTGCCCCAGGTGCCCGGCGGCCAGCACGTCATGGGTGAGCTTCATCACGGCTCGCCGGTGACACTGGGGCACCAGCAGCTGTGTCTGCGGCTCCCGGGTGCGGGGGTCCCGGTCCACCCTGTAGAGCCGGTCCTGGCGCAGCTCAAAGTGGGGCCACTGGGTGGCTCGCTGGGGATCACTGACGGCCCCGTCCACCGCCGCGAGTTGATCATAACAGCAGCTAAGTGTAGGGTCCGCCCGCTGGTCTCGGCGGAAGTCGGTGTTGAGGCGGGGTTCAAGGGTGGGCTTCGGCTGTAGCCCCGTGATGTCCGTATCTTCCGCTTCGTTCGCTGCAACCTCCTCGGTGGCCTCGGGCGAGGACCCCTGGTGGTCTGCTTCTAGGGCCGGTGTGGCTCGGAGAATTTCCTCAAAGGCGGGCCAGTCCTGACCCAGGATAACGGGATATGCTAGGTGGGAGGCAAAGCCGACCACCAAACTCCAGGTGACGCCCGCGATCGTTAGGGGAACCCGGGCGCTCGGATAGGGCCGGACAGCCCCATGGATACATTGTAAATGGATCCACCCTAAGCGGGAATCGGCCGGGGGTGCCAGGTCCTGGCGGATTAACGTCTGGCCACAACCAGAGTCGATCAAGGCCTGGGTGGTCCGGTCCCCAACGACCACCGGGACTGTGAGCTTGGGGTTCAGGGGTGGCCGGGCCCGGTTGTGCCCTGCCCAAACTTGCCCGTAGCTGCAGTCCATGTCTGGGCAGTCTCGCTGGAGGTGCCCCATTTTCCCGCAGCTGAAACAGGGACCAAGCTCAGGCCGCCTACTCCGGGAGGCCACTCGGCTCGGGCTCTGGGGGGGACTCCGTCGGGTCCTTGGGGGTCCCTGGCCGGGGGGCGTTGATCCAGTCCATGGGGCCGCCTCCAGGCACCGGACCTGGGGCTCCGGGTGGGAATCAGGTCCGTGGGCCGAGTGCCATGTCTTGTTCGGGGTGTTCCCCTTCTTCTCAGTGCGGGCCGGTTCGGACCTGGCGCTGGGACGTGGAAAGGTGGGGCCCACCGCAGTTTCGGCGGCGAGGAAGTCCTCCATAAGTGACACAGCCGCGGCTAGCGTCGCCGGCCGGTGGCAGAGCACCTAGGCCCGCCCTCGGGAGGGCAGGGTGTGGATAAACTGTTCCAAGATGACCTGTTCGGTCACCACCTCCGCCGTCCGGACGTCGGGTTGTAGCTACCGCCAGCAGGCCTCCTTCAAAGTCTGGGCCACCAACCGCGGCTGGGCGCCCACCTGGCTCCGGAACCGTTGTCTGAAGGTCTCGGGGCTGACGTCCAGGGCATCTAATATCGCGGCTCTCACCCGCTCATAATCCCAGGCTTCCTCCGTCGCTAGTTCGCGATAGGCCGTCTGGGCCGCCCCAGTCAAATACAGGGCTAACAGCGTAGCCCACTGGTTTTGGGCCCACCCTGCGACGAGGGCCACGCGTTCGAAGGTGACCAAGAAGGCCTCGGGGTCATCGTCCGGGCCCATCTTGGTCAATTGGAGGGGGGCAGCTAAACGTGGTGCCCCCGCACCTTCCCCTGCTGGCCCCTCCGTGTTGTGAGGGAGTGTGACCAGCAGTTGTTGCAGCTGGTTCCCCAGCTGCTGCAGCAACTGCTGCTGCTGTTCAAGCTGGGCCGCATGCTGCTCCTGTTGTAGCCGGAGGTGGGCGGCATCCCGCTGCTGCTCGCGTTGGGCGGCCTGCTGCCGCTCCTGACTTTCCACGAGCAGCTGGACCAAACGCTCCATATCCATTCCGTACCGGGAAGGGGTGGGCAGCCGCCACTCCCCTTCCTAGCCCCTTCTCACAGGGGCAGGAGTTCGTCTCCTCAGAGAAGGCACCAGTGTAATCGATTGCACTGGAGCTCGACCCTCCTGCGGGCAGGAGGGGAGCCACACCGACTCACTCCACGTCTTCTGTTACAAGGGGCTGAGCAACAGCCCACAGTTCAGGGAGCTCAGGCCCTTTGGTGGAGGGGCTGAGCAGTGACAGTACAAGGAGCTCAGGCCCTTTGGGGCAGGGGCTGAGCAGCAACAAACGGGTTGGTATCTAGGCCCAGGTCCTTACACCTGAGCGTTGGGTGAGGGGGAAAACTGCCCCCCGTGAGTGGGGTGGCAGGGGGGACGCAGGCCCACCCACTCCACTGTGTCCCAGCCCGGGGCCCTAGCAGCGGCTATCACCGCTGCAGGTCAGTGGGGTCCTGACCGCAACACACTGACATAGGCTTGTGCATGTCTGCAGCCTGACTGGGGTCGGCTACCCCCGGGCTACTTCCAGTTTCCCCCTCAGGGCCTACCTCGTCCGTGGCACCGGTTCCAGGTCAGTCAATCAGCATAGGCTCCTCTTGACCAGGGCTTGGTGGCAGGTCCGGCAGCTCCTCGGGGAAGTCCGGCCAGGCGTGCTCGGGCGGCTCCTCCGGGTAACAGCAGGGACGGGGAGGCTCCAACGGCTCCTCATAGCAGGCGCAGAGGAGTTCCAGTGGCTCCTCCCAGTACCGGCCACGGGGGAGCTCCGGTGGCTCCTCCTCGTAGCGGGCGCGGGGAAGCTCCGGCCAGTCAGGACAGCTGCCTTGGATCCTGGAGGTTTCCCAGTCGCAAGCTCGCGGCGGCACGTCTGCTACCTGTGGCAGCTGGGCTCTGACTGAGCTCTGGCGGCCAGTTTTTCTACTTCCTGTCCCGCCCCTTGACTTCCGGGGGGCGGGGACAGGTGGTGGTGGCTCCACCCACTTGGGTGTCTGCAAGGGTGCTCCCTCTGCTGGGCAGGAGGGGAGCCACACCGACTCACTACAAGCCATCTGCTACATGTTTATCAAGGGATTGAGTTTTTGATCAACATATTACATAAGTGGTGAGAGCCTGTTAGTGCTCAGGAGAACTTTAATGTTCAGTAAGTCTGCCAATGTGAGCCCATGAATCAAATCCTCTCATAGCCAGTGCAGATGTGTTGTTTGGGGAAAACAATTTGCACACACAACAGAAAAGACAGCTAGTTGACCGTGAGTATATGAGCCATGGGCTTTCAATAATTTCACCATTCAGGGACACTTGGTTGAAGGCTGGATCACAGAGTTTCCTAAAATAATAAACATGTTACTATTAATTCATCCTCTCCAACATTTGCGATGAATACAGGCAAATTTGTGGGGCATTAAGAGAGTAAGGGGATCATAGTATAGGAGCAAGCAGCTTAGAATGAACATTTGTACATTTAAATAGATACAACAAAAACCCATTTTTTTTTCAGTTGTCTCACAAAATTAATAGTTAAGTCAACCCCTGCTGGAAAGAGTTGATCTCATAAAATGACTCAAGTAATGTATTTTTTTTAAAAGCATAAGAAATTTATAATTACCTTGTTCTGCCCTTGTGTTGTCTTGATGACATTGCATATTTTCTATTACCAACACCGGTTTTGGCAGAAATCGGGGCCCAGGTCTATGCAGTACTGTTGGGTGAAAGCAACAACAGTCCAGAGGGCAGCATCAGGGGAGGGTAATTGTACTGACATGTTTTGTAGCAGCTGTTCTTTATTCGGTGAAATGATTTCATCAGAAGAAAGAGCCTGTTCTTGAGAGCCATGATCAATGTCGTCTCGACTCGCCACTATACCAGTTTATTACACACTCACCATCATTACTAGCAGTATTAACATCAGCAGGAATCTCTATACTGTACAATTATTAGTGAAGTAACTACTTATATGACGCATTTTTGCATTCTTCAACTTCTGCTTTATGCCTCCGTTTTTGAGCACCACTTAAATTTTTTTTCATTATTTTGTTTATCACTTGGATTTGTTCGTTCTATATTTATAAAATCCTGCTCTGCACATCACCCGCACCTGCAGTAGCTTACAGTGCGTAGGTATGCCACTGACACCATGTGCCTTTCCATAAATGACTGCAGGGGTGAAAAATAAAACGAAAGGGTTGAGTGGGTGGAGGGCTCAGGGGTGCAGATCAGGAGTGAGGGGCACTGGTAGAGTATGGGGAGGAGTGCAGGGCTTGGCCTATAGGAGACTGCTCAGGTTGGTCCCCAGAGCGAGGTAGGGGCCAGGGACAAGAGCACAGCAGGGCATGCGTGGGATGGATTGGTCCTCAGACGGCCACAGGAGCGAGGCAGAGGCAAGAACACAGCGGGGCCTGCAGGTGGGGGAGGATTGGTTCCCAGCTGGAGTGAGCCCGGGGCAAGATGAGCACAGTAGGGCATGGGGGGAGGATTAGTCCCTGCTGACTGGAGCAAGGCAGGGGCCGGGAGCTAAAAGCACAGCGGGATGGGAACTAGGGTTGTCCCTGGAGGAAGGGAGGAGCCAGGGCTAAACTGCAAGCACAGCGGGGCTGGGGAGGGGTAAATGGGATCCCCCCTGCCCACATAGAGCGAGTACCTACCTTCTCCCTGGTTCTAGCCCATTCTCGTCATCTCTTTCTGTGCTGAGTTGACCCTGCAGCAGCAGCAGGACAGGTGGGTGTTGGGAGTGGGAGGAGCAGAGGCTAATGTGGTTACTCCTATAACCGGATGTGGTGGGGCGCCTGCCCCACCCCTATGAAAGATTGGGCTAGGGCAGGCCAGAGTGGCTGCACAAAGAGGCAGCCAATCAGGGAAGGCCTGTGGGAGAGCCAAGGAGGGCTGAACAAGTGACGGCCAATCAGGGCCAGGCTCAGCCCTATATAAAGACTGCCTAGGAGAGGAGCAGGCAGTCTCTCCCTGACCTCCAACAGGGAAGGTCTGTCTCCTGAGCTAGGAGACCAGCCCCTGCGACAGTGCAGTGCTGGGCAGGCTCGGGGGAGCCGAAGGGAACTCCAGCCTGCTACTTGCCAGGCTGCAGGCCCTGAGGAAAGTGTGTAAAGGGTCAGAGTGCAAGTGACCCAGGGAGTGCGGACAGCAAGCGAGGGGAGAGAAGGGGGGCAGGAAGGCTCCTGCTAGAGGGTCCCTGGGTTGGGACCCAGAGTAGCGGGTGGGACTGGGTCCCCCCCCTTCTCCCTTATATTGCAACTAGCTGTGGGAAGTGGCCATATTGGACTGCACCACACCCCTGAAGGAAGGGGTCAGACTTCGGGAGCGGCTGGCCAGTGCGGCAGGTGAAAGACTGCTGTTAGCGCCCCCCGCCCCGGAAGGAGATGAGAATGGGCTAGGGGGCACTGCTGAAGGACAATGTCCTGAAGGGGACGCCACGAGCGGAAGGGAGCGATGTGGGTCCAGGCGCCAACGGAGGGCTGGATGGGACACCACCAGGAGAGGGTGCTCCCCATGGACTGAGCTAATTCCTGGAGTGACCAGCGGGTGGTGCCAGTGGTGTTGAGTCCCAATACCATGACACCAGACTTTCAGTTTCCAGTCAGCACTGCTAACTGGACACTCAGGTCCCGTTTTCTACTGGAGTTTCCAGTCTAAAACTGGATACCTGGCAACAGGGCTGCCAGAAAAGCCTGAGCGGGGGCGGGGACAAGCACTCATTTTTAAAAGTGGGAGAACTAAGCCTTAAGTGAGGGGAGGTGAAGCAAGTGGTGGGTGGGCTGGGGAGTGGAGAGGAGCTAGTGGGCAGGGCCATGTCTGCTAGGTTGGAGACTGGGGATCAGCTGACACAGTATCCCCATCCCAGGTGATGTGACAGCACAGGGATCCCCGTTCCCAGCACATTGCGCCTGGGGGGACCCCTGAAATTGGTGTTGCCCCATCACATCTGACCCGCCAACAACGTGCATGTGGGTTGCTGGGTTTGGGGAAACTTGGGCGCACTGCAGCTCTGCCCCCCTTTCCTATGCTGCAGAGCAGCTGAGCAGCAGGCAGGGACTCGGTCTGCTCTGCTCCACAGTGGGTGGTTGTTTGACAGTCTGGCTTTGGGCTTTGTGACTCGGGGCGGGAGCCCGAAGCAGCAGCCCAGAGGAGTGGCAGGGCAGTGGTTGAGGGCTCCTTTCTGCCCCCCTCCCCCCAACTGGCAGGCTGCTTGCAAGTGATGGAGGATGGGGGGTGGAGATGAGATGAGCTCTCAGCCAGCCGGCTGAGAGGAGGAATGAGTGGGTGGGGGGCAGGGCCGGCTCTAGGTTTTTTGCCGCCCCAAGCAAAAAAATGTGTGGTGTTCCCTCCACCCATTTTTTGGCCTTTACACGTTTACACTTTGCAATGTGTTTTTGTTTGTTTTTGTTTTTTTGACTGTTTAAAATTAAAAAAAAATGAAAACAGAATTTGTACTTAGTGAAATAAAACAATTTCCTACTAGTGTACTCATTTACTTTTAATAAAATCACAATTACAAACAATTTGGTTTCAACTATACACTAATGAAAAATGTTAGTGTCTTCTGGTGCACCCAGTTTCTCATAAATTAAAAGAATTTATATGAACTGAACTTTTCTGGTTTTTGTACTTGCGTAGTCTTTTAATAATTCAGTGAAATCTAAACTTTTTGAAATGGTACTTTCAATTGAAATTAATGTGAGTCCTGACAAACAATTTTGAGACATGGTGGACCTCAAATAATTTTTCAATAATTTCAGTTTTGAGAAACTGCTCACCAGGAGCCACTGATATCTGGTAATGTTAAAAGAATGCGTAAGGCTGTAGCAGTGTTTGGAGTGAAAGAATCATTTCTTGCTATAAATGCTAATACTTTTAGAGGAGAAGTTTTAGGACTTATTAGCTCAGATAAAGTTATTAATTCATCATACAATTCTACTCCATGAGTCTCAGCAGCGTTAGCAGTACTGAGCGCTAAGTATAGTGCTTCATGAGGTCATCTTTGGAAAACCGATTTTTAATATTTCCAATATCGTATAAAAATTCAGAAGTTTCACAATGACCATGCAACTGATATAATCGTTCTTCAGTGGAAGTTATAGCTACATCCAAAAATATAATAGAAACAATCAACTTTAAACCTTTCTTATGGATCGAGAATAGGATCCTCATGATCCTCATAACAAAACTGTCTTTTTTTTTTTTGAGGACGAACGAATTGTTGAGGTCCAAACGTTGGTTCAAAATCAAGATCTTCTGCTATTGTTGCTTCTTTGACAGTTTCTTCAAATCCTTTATCTGAACGGTATTTTTAAAAAATATTCCAGTGTTTTATTCAAAATCATCTTTGCCTTGGATATGTCTATGGTTATGTTCTGCATAACTTTCCTGGTCAAATTAATTTGATTTAGAATATGCCGAATAACTGTGCAACATGAAAATTGAAACTGCCTCATTTTCTGAACCAGTGTTTCAGCTTCATGTCAAAATGAAGGATCATATGACAAGTCCTGGCTTATTTCAAATAGTGCATCGTAAATATCTCCTGATGAATATCGAAAATGGTCTAATAGCGTCTATCCTGCTTTCCCATTTAATTTGACTTAGAGGTTAAATGTGAGTTTTTGTTCAAGATGCTTCTTCAAGACCTGCCCAACGGTGTGTGGAAGCACTAAAAAAAGTTACATTGCTTGTGCTGTGGTAAAATATGAAATGGCGTCTTTAGATGATTCGGCGGCATCACTGACAACCAGATTGAGCGAATGTGCATGGCAAGGAACGAAAAAAGCTCGATTATGTAAATTCAGTATTCTTTTCTGTACACCTGTATGTCATCCTCGCATGTTTGAGATGTTATCGTACCCTTGGCCGCACATATTTTCTAAAGGTATTCCATAGTGTTCCAATCCCTGTAGAATTATATCTGTGAGGGCTTTCGCAGTAGTTTCGTTCACTGGTAAATTCTAGAAAGTGTTCACAAATTTTCACTTCTGCATTTTCATCAGTTTTCACAAATTGTAAAACTATTGACATTTGCTCGCTTTTGCTCAGGTCTTGAGTACAACCAACTATAATTGAGTAATATTTGGCATGTTTCAAATCTGATAAAATTTCATTACGCACTCCATTAGAAATTAATTGTATTCTCATTTTGTGTATTTTTACCCAAATAATGGGTGTGAACCTGTCACTCTTTGTACATGCTCAGCCATAACACTAGCAAATTTTGCCAATAACTTAACCAATTTCAAGAAATTTCATTGTTCTCATATAAAATACCTGAGGATCCACGGAATGCGAGGCACTGTTTAGCTAGGAAATTAATGGTAGCCAGTAAACGTTCCAACACAGCTTGCCAATGTAGAATTTCTCAATTTAGTAGACGCTGTTGTACCGGAATGTAATCTGTTTGATAGCTCAATCCAATTTGTCAACTAGCATAAATTATTTTTTGATGTTTCATGTTCTTTCAAATGCTGATGCAAATTTCGCAAGTCATTAAAACTTGCAGTTACTAGAAGAATGTCCAAGTTACAGGACAGTTTGCAGCAAGACCAAAAAACTACATCTTCGCTCTGTGAATACACTAACCACGATCTATTAATTTGTTCCCCTGTTACGATGTGGTTCTGGCGGGACCCAACTGAGAGTGCCAATTCAGGACCAATTGCTTAAACAGGGCAGTTACAGCCCAAGGCTGGGGTTTTTCCACCTCTAAGGCAAACCAAACCAGCCAGACTAAGAGGACTTTGGTTTCACCCCAGTGGCTAACCACACGTCATACAAGCAATTTCTTTAGACACTCCAGTCTCCCAGTATCACCACCAGTGCCACTCATCCTGGGGATAAATGATTATGAAAACCAATACCCCAATAAAATAAAACGGTTCTCTTGATCCCAAAGACCCAGGTCAATATACAAATCATATCTTACCCACAAATCACGCTGTTGCCAATCCTTTAGAATCTAAAATCTAAAGGTTTATTCATAAAAGGAAAAAGATAGAGATGAGAGCTAGAATGAGTGAAATGGAATCAATTACATACAGTAATGGCAAAGTTCTTAGTTCAGGCTTGTAGCAGTGATGGAGCAAACTGCAGGTTTAAATCAAGTCTCTGGAGTACATCCCCCGCTGGGATGGGTCATCAGTCCTTTGTTCAGTGCTTCAGTTTGTAGCAAAGTCCCTCCAGAGGTAAGAAGCAGGATTGAAGACAAGATGGAGATGAGGCATCAGCCTTTTATAGGTTTTTTCCAGGTGTAGAACCTCTTTGTCCTTACTGTGGAAAATTACAGCAAAATGGAATCTGGAGTCACATGGGCCAGTCCCTGCATACTTTGCTGAGTTACAAGGCGTATTTGCCTTCTCTCAATGGGTCAGTTGTGTAGCTGATGGTCCTTAATGGGCCATCAAGCAGGCTAGGCAGAGCTAACACCAACTTGTCTGGGATGTCTCCCACAAGCACAGCACAAATTTGAAATACAGACAGTATAGAGCCAATACTCATAACTTTAACTACAAAATGATACATACATATAGACAGCATAATCATAACCAGCAACCCATAACCTGGTCTTAGACACCTTATATGACCCCCTTTTCCTTAAGATTTGATGCCACTACAGGACCTTGGTTGCAACCATGTTCTGTATGGTCCCAACTTACATCAATAACGTCACATTCCCGTTTTTCATTTTTTTCTTCATACTGGGTGGCATAAATTGACAATTTGACTTAAATGGATATTCAAATCTAGGGTCTAGTTTTGAAGGACCTTTTTTCACAGTAATTATTGTCAGCCATGTACTTGGATCTGATCCTAAGTCAGTCTCTCCACCTTCCAATAATTGTTCTTCAGTTTTAGATTTGGATAACAGTTCTTCATTTCTGGACTCTTAAGCTGAAGAAATACCGTATTGTTCCAAGTATAGGCCGCTCCTGATTATAAGCCACATTCTTAAAGTTTGGTGCTATTTTAAAAAAATTAAATTTTTAACTTTTTTTAACTTAAAGAAAATATACACATTAGTAGAACAGTAAAACAGTATTTTATTTAATAGGAAGACATGTACCAGTATTTTTAACACTTAACACTTTTGGTAGTCCTGCTTTTGACGGCATATGTTATATACTCAGAAATATTGAAAACTATTTTGTAGTTATACTGTAAATAAAGAAGGGAAAAGGAATGGACAACAAGGAGACTGATGGGAACAATTCTCACCCTCTCCCCTGCACAACAATCAACAACATTAGCAAATGTTCTTAAGTTATCCCTCTGAGAAATTTTAGTCACTTTCACTGCCTGTCTCTCCATCAATACCGGTATCTGCTCAGGTTTTCATCACTACTTCCAATGCTTTCTACATCACTCCCACTGTTTTCTTCATCATTCTCCTGTTCCACTTCTTTCTGATCTTCCCACAATACATCATCTTCACTACCATCCAATGCATTTGACAGGCAACATTTTTTGAATCCTTTGATGATTGATTCTGAAGATATCATTGCCCACGCAGAAATAATCCACTGACACAGCAAAGCCACTGATGGTTTCTTAATTTTGCCGCTTGGTGTGAGGGCATGATCTCCAGCCACAAGTCATTCAGAATACTGCTGCTGTAGATGGTCTTTAAATGGCTTGTTGACAACAACATCAAGCACTTGGACTTGGGATGTCATACCCCCTGGTATTACTACCAGATCTGATTTCAAGGATGCAATCTTACTTTTTACATCAGGTGTTAAATGTCCTTTAAATGCATCCAATACCCGCATTGCTTTTTTTGCAAGAAGAGCACCAAGCCTACTCTTCCAAACAACTGATAGCCAATCATTCGTCAGCTCCTTGCTCATCCATCCCTTTTCATGACATCTGACAATTAAGCCTCTTGGAAGACTTTCCTTCGGCATAGTTTTCCTTTTAAGTATCACATAAGGTGTCAGCTTATGACCATCAGCTGTAACAGCTAACATTGCTGTGATACGTAATTTTTCATTGCCTGTGGTTCTCACAAGAATGGATTTTGCTCCTTTTTGATCCACGGTTGTATTACTTGGCATATCAAAGAAAACGGGAGTTTCATCGGCATTTCCAATTTGGCTCAATGGATAGTTGTGCTTTTTCCTGAGCTCTATGACATACTGTTGGAATGCAAGCAGCTTTTCATTGAAGTCAACAGGTAGTCTTTGTGCAAGTGTTGTCCTGCGTCTTAGAGAGAGGCCATTTCTGAGCATAAATCTACGGCACCATCCAAGCCTTGCTTTAAATTCATGCCTGGGAATTTTTAATTCACTGGCAATTTCTAATGCCTTCAATTGTATGACTTTTCAGGTGACAGGCATTCCATTTTTTCTTTGCTCTTGAATGAAGGGAAGCACTGCTGCATCAACTTCACAATACCTGCCTTTCTTAGGCCCTCTGAACGATTTCCTCGTAGAAGCCGAGTTTTCTAGTTTCTTCTGCATCAGCTTCCATCTACGTACATTTTTCTCATCTACGTCATATTTTCTGACAGCTTCCCTATTGCTTGTTTGTTCAGCGTATTTTAAGACTTTTATCTTAAAGTTTGAATCGTAACTTCGCCTTTTCCCTTGGCTGGTTGAATTTCGAATCTCCACATGATCAGCCATATTGGTATTTTAAGTTAGCCCCTGTACAAAAAAAACCAACCTCATCCTCAACTCTCAGCCCCCTCTCCTTTACACGGCCCTTCCTTACCCTCTTAGCCACCTCCTTATTCTCTCAGCCTACCTCTCCCTCTCACAGTGCCCACTACTCACCCTATTAACAACCTCCCCTCAGCCCCCTTCATCACACAACCCCCCTCCTCACCACTTATCTCACGTTGTGTCACAGCCGATAACCCGCTCTCAACTTAAGCCCCTCCCACTCCCTTTATTCACCCCCACAGTGAACTGCTCACAAGTATGGTAAATACCGGTACTGTAAATACAAGAATCATAAAAACCAAAGACTCATAGAATCATCTGATCTAATATCGACCGCTGGAAATACCGGTACCTGTATACCATATACCGTATCCTCCCGAGATAATACCGGTAAAAGTAAACAAACGCCCTCGGCTCCCACGTCAGCGTGCAGAGCTACGGATGCCTCACAGGGACGTAATGCTCCCAAGTCAGCATGGGGAGCTATGGATGCCTCACAGGGACGTAATGCTCCAAAGTCAGCATGGGGAGCTACGGATGCCTCACAGGGACGTCATACCGGTAACTTGTGGGCTTCTCCAGCAGTGGTGTGGTGGCTCCTGTCCGGCTGTGTCCCAGATTTCCCGGTTGAACTCGCTGCTCCAGTTGGTGTTTTTTGAGTGGGGGGTCGCGGTCATCATCCCTGCAGGGGCTTCGGTTGTCGGCGGTGGCCGGCGAGGTCTCAAGAAATCCCGGTGTGTGCCCGAACCCCTCCCTCTAACAGGAACAGCACTCCCACCCAACCCCGACAGGTACTTACCGTTGTTCACATATACCGGTATTTTTATTGTTTTTTTTGGCAACATCCCGATTGTAGGCCGCACCCCTAGTTTAAAGACTTACATTAGGGGGAAAAAGTGCGGCCTATACTTGGGACAATATGGTAAATCTTTAGCTGGATTGTGATTGTTCGCCTTTATCAGTTAGCGAAGATAAAGATGAACACTCCGACCAAAGATTATCAGTTGATAAAGATAATCTCTGGTTCGACTGGTCTTCATCAGTTGATGAATAATCATTTTCAATGCATTGCTTAGCGCTTTCTCCTTGTTGACTTTTTAAAAATACTTATTTGAAATACGAGAGAGTTTTTCTAATTCTTTTTGCCGTTTCCCTTTGTTGCCAGTAAGCAGCACCGGAAAGTCATTTTTGTTTTTGTCCCGGCATTTTAGCCCTATAACCACTGGCACCAACGCGACACGGAAATTGGTGTTAATGGTGCCGATAGGGTGGCACAGTACACACAAGTAATTGTGATTCCAGATTAATTAATCAATAACTGTTAACCTTTACACATTTACGCACGTTATGAGTGATCATGTCATGATGTGACGATTTTTTTCAAGTCACACTCCTGTTGCACTACTGGAGATTTGACAGGCCACTTGAAGCTACGGGGTGAAATGGCAATGTAGTGGATCTCCACAGTAGTGTCACTTCATTTCAAAACAAACTGAGTCTCTTCAAAAGTGGATTAAATGCTCATAAGTGTGATGCAACCAGTGGAGCACAGATTTGTCCGAAATAGATTGTGGTTCGATAAGCTTTGTATTGGGTGAGGAAAAACAGGCAGGACCAGAATAAGGTGCAAAGCCAAGTGGCTGCGTTTATTTAGGGATTTCTTTACACCTTGGGCCGGGGGAGGAGGCAATTCCCAACTGGGACTCAGATAAACAATGCAAGCAAATTCAAACCAATAACAGTGTACTGTATACTGCTCACCACACCACCAAATAGACAGGCACACCAAACTCTCAAGGTAGGAATCGGGTTCGTCAGGGCGGTGCCCGGTGCAACACAGAGAAAGAGACCCACGGGCCACTGCCTCAGCCACCCTTGCGTTCACACAGAGGATAAATCCAGAGTGTGGTGCGGCTGCAGCTGGGCAGATTCCACTTACTCAGACCACGGGGACTGGACCCCCTTGGTCAGCTACTCTCTAAGTAGAGGCAGCTCCCAAGTTTAAACATACACACACTGGACACAGACAGAGCAGTAACTCACACAACTTATAACAATCTCTAATTAACTATCTATTAAAACCCAGAACAACTATACAAACTAGACAACTGTGCAATTATGAGCTCAATACTTCAATTCTTATACACTGTATACACACTTGGTACCGAGTTAGGGAGTGGGAGAGAAGAGAGGGAGCTAGGCAAGCAAACTGTCAGAAATTAGAAAGCAAATACCGCACTCCAGGCGCAGCTGACCAGCAGAGCAGACACCAGGAGCATGACAAGCCGACCGGGACCAAGTCCAAAGCGAAAAATCCAAAAACCAAAAAATAGATCCAAAAAATAAATCCGCAAGATAAAGTTAAACGACACGACACGAGCTAGCTATAACGGGAGGAGACCCTGGCTGAAAGGTTGATCAGGCCCGTCAGCTGACACGCGGATACTCCACCAAAGAAGACGATGGTCAAGACAAGATTTTCTGGGGGGGGAAACCTAGTTTTATCGAAAGGTCTCATTCCCTTGTGTCGGTCTCTGATTGGCTCCCTGGTTCCCCCTCCCTCCAGGTTTCGAGCTGTTGCCCCCCACGCCAGCAGAATTTGCACACGGCACACTGGGGTAGTTGAGTAAACAAGTTTGACCCTTAGATAACCGGGCCCAAAAAGAGCGGGAAAAATGCACACAGCACCAAAATTTTGCACACGACACCACAAGTTGCTGGGCAGGATCAGGTCTCTGCACACGGCACTAGCCCGACCCTTAGCTGACCCAGTAAAACAAAAGGAATGCATACACAACCAGTGTTGCTGGGCAGGATAGCATCTCTACCCCTTAACAAAAACGTGGTCCAACATGGAGGCTGTCTTGTCCTTTAAACAGGTTCAAGATGGCCGTGGACCGACAAGTGGCCATACATAGCCATAACTGTGCAACGGATTGCGACAAGATTATGGGCCATAAAACAAACCTCTGTATGGAAAAATGGAACTTGCAGCTTTTATGGAAGAAGATAGTATTGGATATGTTTGCAATCGTGATGTCGTGCAACCATATGATATGTGTTTAAATTGAGAAAAGGGAAAGTGTCACTACCAACTAGATCCTTTTCCTTTTAATGGATCTGTAGTTGTGTATATAGGGAACAAATGTGTATGTATTAGAAGTTGGTGTAAATTGTTTAAAGTTAATCATTTGTTTAATATAACACAGAATCCTCATGAAAAAAGATGGTTACCCAACTTCTTGTAACTGTTCTTCGAGATGTGGTGTTCACGTCCATTCCAATCAGGTGCGTGTGTGCTGCCTGCATGGTCATCAGAAACGTTTCCCCGCAGCAGCTCCTGTCGGGTTGGCCAGGGAGCCCCCTGGAGTGGTGTCCTCGTGGCGCTCAATATATGTGGCCCTGCTGACCTGACTCCCACTTCAGTTCCTTCTTGCCAGCAACTCTGAAGGAGGGGATGGAGGGTGGGTATTGAAATGGATGTGTGCGACATTCTGTACCTTGGGGGAGTGTATTGTAACCCCCATATTCTTCATTCTGATCTGCTGAAAGTCATTACCCATATATGTGTACCATTAACGCATATGAAGTTATGAGAATTGTGTTACTAAGGTCATGGATTGTTGAGGATTGTTGCTGAAATTCCATTTATGACAAACTGCTGTTGTGTTTATCACGGAATGTCAAAATAAATTGCACCACAATTTTGCCTTAAAAATGCAGATTTTTTGTAATAATTATAAAAAGTAAGTTCTAAAAACTGGAATTTTTTAAACCACTTCACCGTTTTTAGAACTTGAAAAGATATAATTCAAGTTATTTTTATGTCAGGATTATTACTGCTTTCTGAAAAACATTTAACAGAAAAACTGCTCGTAGCACTAGGTGTTTGATAGAAGAAAATTTTAAAAAGAGGCTCAAACTAAGTGATAGATGATGACAACTTAAACAGTAGGTGCCGCTAAACTTGCATTGTGTTTTCCCGCAAACTACTGCAGTCTGTGTCCCCCCCCCGCTCCAATCCTGCCTGCAGCAAAGTACATTTTACCTGCTCCCACTATTATGGCACGGATCCCACTCTCACTGCCGCACTCTAGCGAACAGGGCCAGCTCCAGACACCAGCGCAGCAATCAGGTGCTTGGGGCGGCCAATGGGAAGGGGCGGCATGTCCGGCTCTTCGGCGTCGAATCCCTCAGTCCCTCTCGGAGGGAAGGACCTGCCGCCGAAGAATGAAGCGGCGACTGTAGAAGTGCCGATTGCGGCTCCTTCCCCCGCCCCCTGGAGCTGGCCCTGCTAGGGAACATCACTATTCCCTGTAGATCCTGTTTGCAATCCACATAGAATTGCATGATGATATCTTTAATGTGCCAAGCAATGCATGCACTTAACTGGATAATGCCAGCAACTGCATTGTGGCTGAAATCGTTCTGAGATTGAAACAATTTAAAAGATTAAACTTTTTTTTCCCCTTCCATGTCGGTGCTCTTGCTGACTATCAGTGTATGAAATCATGACTTGGGTACACCTGCCATGATCTCACTCTGGACTACTGCATTAATAGACTGTGCACATTCAAATACACAGTCCTTGCTTCTCTAGCTGGTAGGAAGAGCAACATCTGGCTACGTGGCCATGAATGTGCTGTACAGAGAACTCGGATGAATTTATTTTTGTAGTAATGAGTACATTGTCAATTGCTCACTAGTGTTCCCTCTTTTCAACTGTAACTTTAGCACCCTTGTGGCCAAGATGGAGTCTGCTCTGCAGGCAGCTCTGGTCAAGAGACAGCGCGCGCAGGAATGCAGCAGGAGAAATCCCTTCCACCCCAGGGGCACCTGTTCCAAACCCCCCCGAGTGAACACACCCACCCACAGGAAAAGTACAATGGATATAACAAAGGGAGATATTAATTTACAGAGGGCTGAGAGGAGAAAAACAACAAGGGGAAATATAGGGGGAGCAGTAAAACAGGGCTGCATTCAAACCAAAACCCCACGGGCCCAGTGGTAGCACAGTCTGGAAGGGCAGACACTGAGCAATGCGTCTGCGCACACAGTTCAGGAGGCCTGAGCAAAGTTCCAGTCCAGTGGTGAGTCTTGGGTGCTCCTGGTCGTCTTCGGCGCCAGTGAACTTTCCCCAGCAAACCCCTCCGGTGCCCTCTTCTGCCGCTCTGTGCAAAGCCCCACAGAGCGACCACCTCTCCACTTAACTAGCTAGCAGCCTCCCTCCTTGTTCCCAATGCAGAGTCACAAACCCCAGTACTCACAGCCCCACGCAGCTCTGGGCAGCCGTGATACTGGATCCAGCTCTGGCCTGTCCTTCTCAGGCGATTCCTCCCGGCACAGGCTCCTGTCCTGGGCTGTCCCCGATTGGGCCTGTCCTCCTCAGGCCGCAGGCAGGTTCTCTCTGCTTCCTTCTCCAGGGCCAGCCGTGCTCCCTCCCTCTCTCCCCCTGGAGCTCCAGCCTTGCCCCCTGGAGTTTCCCTCCTTTTTTCTTACTCTCCCCTGGGAAAAAGATTTAAAGAGGCCATGCTCTCTAAACCACAAAGGGGTTACACAATGTATTGTTTTCTTTCAGTGAGCTCTGCTAGTAAATGCTGAATTCCAAAGCCACGTTTCCAGTTGCATTGATTACTAAGTGCATCAACATGAGCCTTCTGAACTAAATGGCATTTTAGATAGATTTCCATTCCATTTTTTCTGGTTGTAAATTCCCCCTTGACTTTAGCTTCAGAACACAATTTATACTCAACCCTGATACTAAATACAGGAAAAAATCTCCCAGTTTCAAGAGGCCTCTTCCTAGGGCATCCCATGTTTCGGGTGTCAGGATTTCCAAAATCCAGTTGTCCTTTAACGTTGAATTTCATTTTTTCATGTCGTTGTTGTCTGCACTCCTAGTTTACATGTGGACATGGTATTGTTTGAACATGGTACCTGTTGCACTCTAAACCAGTGGTTCTCAAACTTTTGTACTGGTGACCCCTTTTACGCAGCAAGCCTCTGATTGTGACCCCCTTATAAATTAAAAACACTTTTATATTTAACACTATTATAAATGATGGTGGTGAAGTGCAGTTTCGGCTGGAGGCTGACAACTTGCAATCCCCCACATAATAACCTCCTGACCCCCTGAGGGGTCACAACCGCCAGTTTTGAGAACCTCTGCTCTAAACTCTTTGAAACAGACAACAAAATGTGTGCTACACGTACAGAGGAAGTTGTGAACGGCACTGTAAACGTGAGGGTTCGGGGCTCAACCCTCCATGGGGAGGAGGGGAGCCAGACCGGCCCGTCGTTCCTACGAGGGTTCTGCCCGGCTCCTTTAAGGCTGAGTAACACTATCAGAGTCAATTAGGGCTCAGGCCTTCAGCTGCAAGGCTGAGCAATAATACAATTCAGTTAGAGCTCAGGACCCTTGTGGCAGGGGCTGAGCAGCAAACAGTTCAGGGAGCTCAGGCCCTTTGTGGCAGGGGCTGAGCAGCAACCAGTTCAGGGAGCTCAGGCCCTTTGTGGCAAGGGGCTGAGCAGCAAACGGTAGGCATATGGGCCCAGGTTTCTACCTGAGCATTGGGTGAGGGGGAAAACTGCCACCCGTGAGTTGGGTGGCAGGGGGGACGCAGGCCCACCCACTCCACTGCGTCCCGGCCCGGGGCCCTAGGCAGCGGCTACCACCGCTGACAGTCAGTGGGGTTCCTGACTGCAACACACTGACATGGGTATGGGTTGATCTGCAGCCGGACTGAGGTCGGCTGCCCCCGGGCCACTTCCAATTTCCCCCTCAGGGCCTACCTGGTCCGCGGCGTCCACTCCCGGGAAGTCCAACAGCATGAGCTCCTCGCAGCCCAGGCTGGGGGGGTAGATCCGGTAGTTCCTCGGGGAAGTCCGGCCAGTTCTGCTCCGGGGGTTCCTCGGGGTAGCAACAAGGGAGAGGGGAAGTCTCTGGCGGCTCTTCCTCGTATGTGGCACGGGGAAGCTCCGGCGGGTCCTCCCAGTAGCGAGCGAGGGGGAGCTCCGGCCAGTCTGGGCAACTGCTCTGGGCCCCAGCGGCTTCCCAGTCCCGAGCTCTCTTGGGCAGGTCTGCTCCCAGCGGTGGCTGGGCTCCAACTGAGCTCTGATGGCAGGCTTTTATGCTTCCGGGTCGCCGCCTGATCCTCTGAGGGGCGGGCTCACTGCTCTGTAGCCACGCCCCTTCAGGTGTCCGGGGCTCAACCCTCCCAGGGGAGGAGGGGAGCCACACCGGCCCGTTACACTCCCCCCCCCCCCAAGTCTGGCTCCCACTTGGGGCCAGATCCTTCCATCTCCCCGAGGCAGGATAGGAAGTCTGCGTTGGCGTGGTCCTTACCTGCCCGGTGTTGGATGTTAAAGGCATAAGGTTCTAAGGCCAAGTACCAGCGCATGATACGGGGGTTGTTACTCTTCATGCGCATTAACCACTGGAGGGGCGCATGGTCCGTGACGAGGGTGAATGGAGTGCCCAGAAGGAAAAACTGGAGGGCGTCACAGGCCCATTTCACCGCGAGGGCTTCCTTTTCGATCACGGCATAATTCCTCTCGCAGGGGAATAATTTCCGGCTTAAGTACAGTACCGGGTGGTCTCCCCCGTCCACTTCCTGGGACAGGACAGCTCCTATGCCTGTCTCTGATGCGTCCGTTTGGAGGATGAGCGGTTTGTTGAAATCCGGGCTATACAAGACCGGTTCCTGACACAGGCAGCTCTTGAGCATCCTGAAGGCAGTCTCGCACTCAGGGGTCCACCGCACTTGTCGGGGTCTATTCTTGGTTAGCAGCTCAGTTAGAGGTGCTGCGATCGAGGCAAACTGCGGGATAAACCGCCGGTAATACCCCGCGAGGCCCAGGAATTGCCGCACTTGGCATTTCGTTGTTGGCGTTGGACAGTCTGCGAGGGCTTGTATCTTCCCCACAAGGGGTTTTATTCGTCCTCCTCCCACTGTGTAGCCGAGATAGGTGGTCTCCTGCCAGGCTATCCGGCATTTCTTGGGGTTGGCTGTCAACCCTGCCTCCCGCAAGGTTCTTAGGACCGCGGCGACCCGGTTTAGGTGGTGATCCCAGCGGCGGCTGTAAATCACTACGTCGTCCAGATAGGCGGCCGCATAATCCTGGTGCGACCGTAGTAGATGATCCATTAGCCGCTGGAAGGTGGCCGGGGCGCCATGGAGCCCAAAAGGCATTCGGGTAAACTGATAAAGTCCCGATGGAGTGGCAAAGGCGGTCTTCTCTTTGGAGCCCTCGTCAAGCGGGATTTGCCAATAGCCTTTACTAAGATCCAGGGTAGCGATAAACTGAGCTTCCCCAAGGCGTCCTAGGAGCTCGTCCACCCTGGGCATCGGATAGGCGTCAAAGCGAGAGATGGCGTTTACCTGCCGGAAATCTATATAGAATTGGCGGGTGCCGTCCAGTTTGGGCACCAGAACCACTGGACTGCGCCACTCGCTTCGGGATGGCTCGATAACCCCCAGGGCCAACATGGCCTGGACCTCCTCTTCAACCTCCTGGCGCATGCAATACGGTACGGGCCGGGTGGTTTCTCGTATCGTCTTCCCCGGCTCGGTCTGGATCGTATGGCAGGCCAGGGTCGTGTAGCCCAGTACCGCCGTAAAGGTCTTCCGGAAGGCCCGCAGGAGACATTTTGCCTGTTTACTCTGTTCCTCCGTGAGCGAGTTGCCCAACGGGGGCTCCCCTGAGTCCCCCGTCTGGATCACCTCGGGGCCCAGTTCCGGTTCGGGTGGATAAGGGTCGATCAGCAGGCCCTCCCGGTCGCGCCAAGGCTTTAACAGATTGACGTGGTATAGCTGGGTCTTCTTTAGTCGATCTGGCTGGTGGACCTCATAGGTAACGGGCCCCACTCTTCGGGTTACTTCATACGGCCCCTGCCAGCGGGCCAATAACTTCGACTCGCTGGAAGGCAGGAGCAGTAGGACCTGGTCCCCGGGAGCGAATTCCCATGCCTGCGCTTCCCGGTTGTAGTTTTGCCCGTCTCGCTTGGGCTATCCTCAAATTCTCCCGCGCCAGGGTACCTGCTTGAGTGAGGTATTCCCACAACTGGAGTACGTACCGGAGGAGGCCCTGGGATGGGGAGGCCGACTGTTCCCAGATCTCCCGCATTAAATCCAGGAGGCCCCGTGGTCTCCGTCCATATAACAATTCAAACGG
The DNA here is from genome assembly GCF_016161935.1 of Mauremys reevesii. NCBI lineage: Eukaryota > Metazoa > Chordata > Testudines > Geoemydidae > Mauremys > Mauremys reevesii. Next base: position 3,915,927 of record NC_052624.1, on the reverse strand, counting down.
GGAGAACTTTGTTGATGCCTGGGGGACCTCCCGGACAGCCAGCAATAGGGGTGGAAGGAATTGATCCCAGTGGCGCAGCTCCCCCGGGGGAAATTTCTTCAGCATGTCCTTGAGGGTGCGGTTAAACCACTCCACCAATCCATCAGTTTGTGGATGGTACACGGAGGTGTGGAGCTGTTTCACCCCTAGGAGCTTGCAGACCTGTTTGAGTAGCCGGGACGTAAAATTAGTACCTTGGTCAGTTAGGATTTCCTTGGGCAACCCTACGCGGGCAAAAATCTTTATCAACTCCCCGGCAATAGTCCGGGCTGTGATGCTCCGCAAGGGGATAGCCTCTGGGAAGCGGGAGGCGTAGTCCACGAGGACTAAGACGTATTGGAAGCCAGCCGCGCTTCTGGGGAGTGGGCCCACTAGGTCCATGGCGACCCGTTCGAACGGGGTCTCAACCAACGGCATGGGGACCAAGGGGGCTTGGGTACCCGAGGTGGCGCGGCCAGCTGACACTTCGGGCAGGAGTTGCAATACCGCTTCACGTCTTGGTGGCATCCAGGCCAAAAGAACCGCACCAGGATTCGGGCGAGGGTCTTCTCATTCCCTAGATGTCCGGCGGTGGGCACATCGTGGGCCAATCTCATCACGGCTTGCCGGTGACAGCGGGGTACTAACAACTGTGTTTGCGGTTCCCGTGTGCGGGGGTCTCGGTCGACCCGGTAGAGTCTGTCCCGGCGTAGCTCGAAATGGGGCCACTGGGTGGCCCGGTGAGGATCGATCACGGACCCGTCTACAGCCGTGAGTTGCTCGTAGGCCCGGCTAAGAGTAGGGTCCGCGCGTTGGTCGCAGCAGAAGTCGGTGTCGAAGCGGGGTTTGGCTAGGACCTCCCCCGATGATCCACTGGCTTCTTGGCCTCTTGCCTCGTTCTCCTCACTGTCCTTCTCCGCCTCTGGCGGAGGTTCCTGGGGTTCGGCCGCTAACGCTGGCGTTGACCGGAGGACCTCCTCGAAGGCGGGCCAGTCCCGCCCCAGGATCACGGGGTACGCCAGGCGGGGCGCCAAGCCGACTACTAACTGTAGGGTGATACCACCCACTGTTAGTCGGGCTCGAGCGCTCGGGTAGGGCTGGATGTCCCCATGAATGGACTGCAGATGGATCGGCTTCAAACGGGGGTCGACTGGGGGTCCCAGAGCCTGGCAAACCAACGTCTGGCTGCACCCAGAGTCAATCAAGGCCTGCGTGGCTTGGTCCCCAACCATCACCGGAACCGTGAGTTTGGGGACCTATGGCAAACGGGTCTGGCCGGCCCCTGCGTAGACCTGCCCAAAGCTACAGTCCATTTCGGGGCAGTCCCGTTGTAGGTGCCCCGCCTTCCCGCATCCAAAGCAGGGACCGAGCTCGAGGCGCCCGCTCCAAGGGAGGGCTGCTCGGGTACCTCGGGGGGAGCTCCGACGGGCCCTCGGGGCCCCCTGATTGAAGGCCGGGGTTGCCAGCCGGGGAGCCGCGTCCAAGCGCTGGGTCTGGGACCCTGGCTGAGACTCTGATCCGTGACCCGGACCTCGCGGGCTGGGCAGGTTGGTCGTCTTCTTTTCATTATGGGGGCGTTCGGGCCCGGAGGTAGGTGGCCGGAAGGTGGGCCCTATGGAGGCATCCGCAGCCAGGAAGCTTTCCATCAGCGAGACGGCGTCAGCCAGGGTCGCTGGCCGGTGGCGGAGTACCCAGGCCCTTCCCCGGGCAGGCAGGGTATGGACAAATTGCTCCAAGACAACCTGCTCGGTGACCTCCTCCGCCGTCCTGACCTCTGGTTGCCGCCACCGGCGGCAGGCCTCCTTCAAGGTCTGGGCCACCATCCGGGGACAGGCGCCCGCAGGGTAGGCCTGGCGCCGGAACCGCTGTCTAAAGGTCTCTGGGCTGACGTCCAAAGCGTCCAGGACCGTAGCTTTTACTCGGTCGTAGTCTCTGGCCTCTTCTGTCGCCAGTCCGCGGTAGGCCGCTTGGGCCGTCCCAGTCAAATAAGGGGCCAAAAGAGTGGCTCATTGGTCGCGGGCCCACCCCGCGACGAGGGCCACACGCTCAAACGTGACCAAGAAGGCCTCGGGGTCGTCGTCCGGGCCCATCTTGGTCAGGCGCAGGGGGGCAGCCGAACGTGGGCCCCCCCCCAGCGCCCTCCCCCACCGGCCAGTCGGCGGGGCGGAGTGCGGGGCCCATGAGGTGCTGCAACTGGCTCCCCAGCTACTGTACTAGCTGCTGCTGTTGTTGGAGCTGGGCGGCATCTCGTTGCTGCTGCTGCTGCTATTGGAGCTGGGCTGCCTGCTGCCGCTCCTGGCTCTCCACCAGCAGCTGGAACAGCCGTTCCATATCCATGTTCCTGGCTAGGAAGGGGGCGAACCACCGCTCGCTTACCAGCCCCTTCTCACAGGGGCAAGAGTTCAAGGTCCCTGGTCAGGTGTCACTTGTAAACGTGAGGGTCCGGGGCTCAACCCTCCACGGGGAGGAGGGGAGCCACACCGGCCCGTCGTTCCTACGAGGGTTCTGCCCGGCTCCTTTAAGGCTGAGTAACACTATCAGAGTCAGTTAGGGCTCAGGCCTTCTGCTGCAAGGCTGAGCAATAATACAATTCAGTTAGAGCTCAGGACCCTTGTGGCAGGGGCTGAGCAGCAACCAGTTCAGGGAGCTCAGGCCCTTTGTGGCAAGGGGCTGAGCAGCAAACGGTAGGCATATGGGCCCAGGTTTCTACCTGAGCGTTGGGTGAGGGGGAAAACTGCCACCCGTGAGTGGGGTGGCAGGGGGGACGCAGGCCCACCCACTCCACTGCGTCCCGGCCCGGGGCCCTAGGCAGCAGCTACCACTGCTGACAGTCAGTGGGGTTCCTGACCGCAACACACTGACATGGGTATGGGTTGATCTGCAGCCGGACTGAGGTCGGCTGCCCCCGGGCCACTTCCAATTCCCCCCTCAGGGCCTACCTGGTCCGTGGCATCCGCTCCCGGGAAGTCCAGCAGCATGGGCTCCTCGCAGCCTGGGCTGGGGGGCAGATCCGGCAGTTCTTCGGGGAAGTCCGGCCAGTTCTGCTCCAGGGGTTCCTCAGGGTAGCAACAAGGGAGAGGGGAAGTCTCTGGCGGCTCTTCCTCGTATGTGGTGCGGCGAAGCTCTGGCGGTTCCTCCCAGTAGCGAGCGAGGGGGAGCTGCGGCCAGTCTGGGCAACTGCTCTGGGCCCCAGCAGCTTCCCAGTCCCGAGCTCTCTTGGGCAGGTCTGCTCCCGGCGGTGGCTGGGCTCCGACTGAGCTCTGATGGCCGGCTTTTATGCTTCCGGGTCGCCGCCTGACCCTCTGAGGGGCGGGCTCACTGCTCTGTAGCCCTGCCCCTTCCGGTGTCCGGGGCTCAACCCTCCCAGGGGAGGAGGGGAGCCACACCGGCCCGTTACAGGCACAGTTCGTGACATGCGTTCTTACCCCAAAATTCAGACCTAAGGCACTGCATATTGGCCTTTCTACCCTAAACCCAACTGTCAGTTTGGTCTGTTTTGGGAGGTAACAGGAGGTGGCCTGCCCTAGAGGAATTGCCCAGGCTTTACCAGGGAGTTTGTCTCTGACCAGCAGAGGACTCTCCAGAACAGACTAGTTGTGTTAACCCTTGGGAGGATACTGATACAGCCTTCTGCTCAAAGGATTTACACTCCAGCAGTAATTTATTTGAAAACAAATTAACCTTTAATTAGCACACACAAAATCCTTAATACAATTTGTCTAATACGTATACCAAAAGAATAAACCATAAACCTTAACATAACAGGCATATATTAGAATACAAACTCTATCAACATATATGCATATTGAAATATCCAGTACTGAGATACTGTATAATTAACAGTTTTAACTGATTACATCCTGCATGGAGTGGCCAGTAATAACCAGAATACTAATAGGAAGGCATTAAAACATTAAACATATAGTCACACACACAGACATCTAGCTTCATTAACTCATACATATTTCAATGAGAGTCTTCTATTAAAATCATCATGCTTGCTTTCTCTGATGTCTTTTCTTCCCTCTGAGCAGTACTTCTGCTCTGTCTTCTGATGTTGCTCCAAGCTCTACTCCTATCTTCTGCGATTTCAGCTCTTATGATGTTCTCCTTCTTGGCCTTGATCTTAATAATTTTGCTGCTGCTGGCTCCACTCACACCGGTGCTGCCTTCTCAGGCAGACGAACTCTCACACACAGTTGAACACAGGCTTTCTGAGGCCTGTCAGCTCTCTGCCTTATATGCAGTTAACCCACCAATCAGCTTTAAGCCCTTTGGAACATGGGCCTGATTGAAACGTATGCCTTTAGAGCTGGACTTGTTTGAAGACCTGTGTTCTACCTGACTGGCTCCTGTTTTCAGGTGTTTGGAGTGACCTTTATTTCACTCCAGTCTAGCTGCTCGCCATTGGCTGAACATTCTAACGAGTTGCCAAGTCTCACAAGATAACAAAGCTTTCACAGCAAGCCCAGACCAAGCCAATCCAATTTCGGAGGCACTGCCCACTGCCAACAACCCAACTGAAAACAAACATTTCAGAGGGGGTGTTTTTAATAAAAATTCCGTATTTAATTTTTAGTAATAATGTAGGTATACAGAAAAAGGTATGTTGTAACCATTCTGCCAGATAGTCTGCAGCAAACAGGGCCAGGTTCAATATCTAGGGGTTTTTTCTTCCACAATATATAAGGCCTGGTCTACACTACGCATTTATGGCGAATTTAGCAGCATTAAACTGAATTACCCCTGCACCCATCCACACAATGAAGCCCTTTATATCGATATAAAGGGTTCTTAATACCGATATCTGTACTCCTCCCCGACGAGGGGAGTAGCGCTGAAATCAGTATTGCCATGTAGGATTAGGGTTAGTGTGGCCGCAATTCAACGGTATTGGCCTCCAGGCACTATCCCACAGTGCACCATTGTGACCGCTCTGGACAGCGATCTGAACTCAGATGCACTGACCAGGTAGACAGGAAAAGCCCCGCGAACTTTTGAATTTCATTTCCTGTTTGCCCAGCGTGGAGCGCTGATCAGCACGGGTGGCCATGCAGTCCTAAATCCAAAAAGAGCTCCAGCATGGACCATATGGGAGATACTGGATCTGATCGCTGTATGAGGAGACAAATCTCCTCTTATCAGAGCTCCATTACAGAAGACGAAATGACAAAGCATTTGAAAAAATCTCCAGGCTATGATAGACAGAGGCCATAGCAGGGACTCAGCACAGTGCTGCGTGACAAGCGTAACGGAAAGCCAAAGAATCAAATGGACGCTCATGGAGGGAGGGAGGGGGGACTGAGGACTCCAGCTATCCCACAGTCCCCGCAGTCTCCAAAAAGCATTTGCATTCTTGGCTGAGCTCCCAATGCCTGAAGGGTCAAAACCTTTGTCCCGGGTGGTTCAGGGTATATGTCGTCAGTTTACCCCCTTTCTCCCCCCCCCAAAAGAAAAGGGAAGAAAATCATTTCTCGCCTTTTTTCAATGTCACCATATGTCTACTGCATGCTGCTGGTAGACGGGGTGCTGCAGCGCTGAACAGCAGCATCCCCTCCCCTTCCTTTCCTGATGGCAGACGATACAAAAGGGTTGAGAACCGTCCTCATCATCCCGTGAGTGCTCCTGGCTGGCCTCGGTGAGGTTGGCCGGGGGTGCCTGGGCAAAAATGGGAATGACTCCCGGTCATTCCTGGCAGATGGTGCAAAAGGCTTGAAATCTGTCCTCATCATAGCAGCTGGATGCTGAGCTCCTCCAGCCTCCCCCATTTCATGTCTAATGAAGATTCTGTACTGCCTGGACTATCATAGCAGCTGGAGGCTGCCTCCCCCTCATTTTATCTCACTAAAAATGCAGTGTTTCTTATTCCTGCATTCTTTATTACTTCATCACACAAATGGGGGGACACTGCCACGGTAGCCCAGGAGGGGTAGGGGAGGAGGGAAGCAAGGGGTGGGGTTGTTGCAGGGACACCCCCTAGAATGGCATGCAGCTCATCATTTCTGCGGGATCTCTGGGGCTCTGACCCGGAGCAGCTGTGCCCTCTGGTTCTCAAGTAGACTTGCCCCATATTCTAGGCAGGACTGACTCTATTTTTAGACAAAACATAAAGAAGGGAATGACCTGGGGAGTCATTCCCATTTTTGTCCATGTGCCCCTGGCCAACCTCAGCGAGGCCAGCCAGGAGCACCCATCACAGCAGCAGACAGTACAAAAGGACTGATAACCGTCATCGCCAATTTCCAATTGCAGATGGTGCTATAGCTGGTAACTGTCTCTGCCACCTTCCACAGGCAAATGAATGCTGCTGTGTAGCACTGCAGTACCGCGTCTGTCAGCAGCATCCAGTATACATACGGTGACAGTGACAAAAGGCTAAACGGGCTCCATGGTTGCCATGCTATGGCGTCTGCCAGGGCAATCCAGGGAAAAAGGGCGTGAAATGATTGTCTGCCGTTGCTTTCACGGAGGAAGGATTGAGTGAAGACATTTACCCAGAATCACCCACGACACTGTTTTGGCCCCATCATGCATTGGGATCTCAACCCAGAATTCCAATGGGCGGGGGAGACTGCGGGAGCTATGAGATAGCTACCCACAGTGCAACGCTCCGGAAATTGACGCTAGCCTCGGTACATGGATGCACACCGCCGAATTAATGAGCTTAGTGTGGCCATGTGCACTTGACTTTATACAATCTGTTTTAAAAAAACGGTTTCTGTAAAATCGGAATAATCCCATAGTGTAGACATACCCTAACACAAAACTGACTCAAGCCTTCCCCAACCAGTATAACCTGTTTTCTGTATTTCTTTTGTTACACTGAACATTGATTTTTTTTTGCTTTGTCTCTTTTAATTTGTATTTTTCCAGTTCCTATTGTTGAGATGAGTTCCTGTCTGCATCCTGTAAAACTTGCCCATACCGGTATTGCCCTGGCCTCTTCTTTTGTCATTCAGTGTTGAATGCATTCTAAGACAATATGCATTTCCTCACCTTTTGGGGGCGAAGCCAGACTTTAAGGCACCTGCTCCCCTACATGGTGTAAACTTTGCTAGTGCCAATCAGAAACAGACACAATCAGGTTTTGGGCCCCGTCCCCTATGACACTTCTATGATGTCATAGTTGGTACTTTAGGCCTGCCTGCCATGTGCAGGCAGGGAGAGGAGAAAGAAAAACGAATCCTGTGTATACCCGTGTATAAAATCGGAATAATCCCATAGTGTAGACATACCCTAACACAAAACTGACTCAAGCCTTCCCCAACCAGTATAACCTGTTTTCTGCATTTCTTTTGTTACACTGAACATTGATTTTTTTTTTTTGCTTTGTCTCTTTTAATTTGTATTTTTCCAGTTCCTATATAGAGTAATCTTGTGGAAAATTATATATATATATGATTTTCAGTGCATTTGAAGGATTTAAGAGAGACAGAGGACAAAACCCCAACCTTTATGACACTGCCGTATGTTACAGATTGCTTTGGCTTTTCCACAACCTCTGCCACTGTTATCCTAAAATTTAGGGAATTATATTATAAAATTATATTACCTACAAACTTGTCTAATGTTAACAAAAGGGTAAACAAGGTTGTGGCCCTCCCTAAAAGAATTGCCAGAGTATTACCGGGGGGCTTGTCTCTGACCTGCAGAGGGCTCCCCAGTGCAAGCTAATCTTGCGAACCCTGAAAGGACCTGGATATAGCCTTCCGCTCAAGGATAGACACACCAGCTGAAATTCTTCGAAAACAGAAATAATTGTTTTTTTAAGGAATTTGGTAGTTACAGAAAAAAACAAGAAATGATCAAAGCGTGATAGGATATAATGGAATCAGTTTAAATTAAAGTGGCATAGAAAATAACAGACACAGACTATATAACAATGTAATCATTCACTTAACACTAATATTAACTTTTTAACATTTGCTATTTGACAAGGTTCCTCCTCTACCTTGGTGGGTCCTGCGCTTATTGGTGGATTTGCTTGCCTCGGAGATCTTCCCCTCTGGTGGAACCCACAGTCCGGGTCAACTCCTCCTGTGTCTGATCAGGAGTTGGGAGGTTTGCGGGGAACCCGGGCCCACCCTCTATCTGGGTTCCAGCCCCAAGGCCCTGTGGATTGCAGCTGTCTAGAGTGCCTCCTGGAACAGATGCATGACAGCTACAACTCCCTCGGCTACTTCCCCATGGCCTCTTCCAAACACCTTCTTTATCCTCACCACAGGACCTTCCTCCTGGTGTCTGATAACACTTGTACTCCTCAGTCCTCCAGCAGCACACCCTCTTGCTCCCAGCTCCTCACATGCGCACCACAAACTGAAATGAACTCCTTTTTAAACCCAGGTGCCCTGATTAGCCTGCCTTAACTGATTCTAGCAGCTTCTTGATTGGCTGCAGGTGTTCTAATCAGCCTGTCTGCCTTAATTGTTTCCAGAAAGTTCCTGATTGTTCTGGAACCTTCCCTGTTACCTTACCCAGGGAAAGGGGACCTACTTAACCTGGGGCTAATATATCCTGTAGCCATCTGGCCTGACCCTGGTACATATCCCCCCGCTCAACGCCACGGGGTTGGGCAACTTGGGACATCAGGCAGTGTATCCATGACAAGCCATCTGCATTGCCATGGTGACATCCAGCCAGGTGTTGTATGGTGAATTGGAAAGGTTGTAGGGACAGGAACCATCTGGTCACCCTTGCGTTCTTCTCTTTATTTTGCTGCATCCACTGGAGGGATGTATGGTCGGTCACAAGGGTAAACCGTCGTCCCAGAAGGTAATAACGTAGTGTTTCCATGGCCCATTTCACAGCTAGGCACTCTCTCTCAACCACGGCATACTTCTGCTCTCTCGGGAGGAGTTTCCTGCTGAGGTAGAGGATTGGGTGTTCTTCATCTCTGACCATCTGTGATACGACAGCTCCTAATCCTACTTCAGATGCATCTGTTTGTAAAATGAACTCTTTGTTGAAGTGTGGGGCTATAAGCATGGGGTTACTGCAGAGGGCTTTCTCTGCGGCCTCTGTCCACTTCACCATGTCTGGACCCCGGGCTTTTATCAGGTCTGTCAGGGGACTCGCTCTGCTAGCAAAATAGAGAATAAATCGTCGGTCGTACCTCACCAAACCCAGGTTGGGTTGTCCTCCAGCGGCAGTTACAGAGCTGCTGCTGGCAAAGACTGCTGGCTTGGTTGCAATAGCAGCTGTTGTCAGGGCAACCTTAGGATTCTCTTGCTGCTGCTGCTGCTGTTACTTGAGGCTTCTTGCAGGCAGTTGCTCTTCAGAACCCCAAAGCAACCCCCACCCTAAACCTCACAAAACTCCAGCCAAAGCCTGGCTAAAACCCTTTTCATTTCAGATAGATGTTTTTCAGATGGCTTCTTTTCTTCAGAGGAGTCTTGCAGCTTCTGTTGTTATGCTGATAAAAATACACAGGTTCTTTTCAGGGGACAAGGCAATATGCCACGTTTATTATGAGAACACAATTTTGATTTATAACCAATAGCTAATACCTACATACACATACATCAAATGTTCTGCAGTTGCTGTATAGTTACCAGTCCTGGACATAGCTTGAGTCCGTAGCTTGGGTTCGCAGCTCGTGGCGGCTAACTGGCCAGGAAAGCTGGGCATGAGGAAGAGCAGGGTCTCTGTCGGGCACGCACCGATGCCCTTCAATATCGTCAGCAGAATGTTAACCAAAATCTTCCATCTCACTCATCCTTTTTATAGGCTTTAGTTTGAACAAGAGTCTATGGGTCTTGCTGTGTCACGCTGCCTCTGGGTTCGGTGTGATAGATCACCCGTCAATTGCAGACATGACTTTCAGCCTGGGACCTGACTTTGATCTTGTTTCAATTGCACCTTTGTTCTTTTCTTTTAGGGTGGACTCTTCTCACTCTGTCAGGGCTGTTTTCTGCATCTTCAGCCGCTGGTGTTTGCATTTAACTTTATCAGGACAGTCTGGGGCTGGAGGCTGATTCCATTGTCCATGCATACCTCATTCACACATCTGAACTAAGTTAATAAGGTTACAGCAGGGTTTTGCAAAATGGAGTAAACATTTCAAAATGGAGTTTGTTATAATATGGAGTCTTAACTGTTGCCAGCACTCAGTGCCCAAGGTGGCAACGGTTGGGTTCGCTGCCCGGTGTGCGCCACGCCAAAAGGACACACCAGGGTGGAGAAGCAAACAGAACTTTATTTGAGATCTCAAATAGGCGTCAGGAGCCACACAGGGCTCAAATCAAATGCGCGCGAAACAAACAACTTACATACCTTTTATACTTTAACCAAAACAGTAACTTGTTACAATGTTTGTTTATGACGTGAACATTATCCGCCCAGAACCAAGTCTGCCTAGCTACTAACCGGTTCTTACTAGTTTATTTCTTCTAGAAGGAGTAGCCCCTTTCACAAGGGCAACTCGGGGTCAAACATGGAGTCTGGAGGACAGTTGGTACACTATGGCTCAGAGCAAGAGGACTTCATCGGCTCTCATGGCCTTCCATCCTTTTGAGTTACCTGGTTTATGCCAAGTGCGTCCCCAACATTAATGAGCAGTTTTATTGCCATTTATCAGGTTATTGCAATAACCGGTTTTATGAATGAACTGTTTCATTCTTAAAACTTTATTCATGAAGTCATATTAATAAAGTCTTAATAGTATTAAATAAAAAAAATCTCATTCTTCAGCTTTACGGTTGTGTGCACCAGTCGGTGTCCTCACTGCACATGTGCAAGTGAGTGACAGCCAATCACACCCTCTGGTGGGAAATTCTAAAAAAAAAAAAAAAGAAAAGATCCCCTCTATTCCCCCCAAACCCTGCAACCCACTACTATAACACATTAAAAGCAACTTTTAAAAAACCCAATCCAAATTGGCTTATTGTAAGTGGACTGGGCAATGTCCTCCTTGAAGTTTTTGCAAGTGCACCAATATAATCAACCTGCAACCTGGCCCAGGACCTTCTAGTCTTTGATGTCCCAAGGGTCCCTTTACTATTTTGGTATGGCACTTGTTTATATATTGCTCCACATACTTGGCCACCATCCTGTCATCTGTAGCCTACTAAGAGTTTTTTCTATTCCTAAATGTCCATTATTAAGAACTAAGGCAACCTTTTTAAGCACAAGATCACTTGTTGAATTTAAGTGAAACCCAGGATCTACCTCAAAGAAAATGTAGAAATAACAGTTTGTTATATAAAGCCGAGATCAAGCGCTTAATACTTTATATATAATTATACATTTCCTTACTTACTGAGTCTGTGTGACACTTGTGACTGCACATTATCTGCCAGTGTCTTGAAATTTGGGTTGTAGTCGGATGCAGTCCTGCCGATGAGCATCTCCTGAGGCGGGTGCGATACTTGGACCTGATCATCTTCGTTTGTGAGAACGCTGTCTCACAAAGATAGGTGGAACCAAAGTAAACGTTCACTTTTAAAGCACAGGACAATAGAAGGGGATACTTTTCTCGGTTTAGGAGCCCCCCCCCCTTAAGCAGTGATGAGCTGCCAAAATCTTAACAACCGGTTCCCTATAAAAAGTTCTGATTTAACAACCGGTTCCCTATAAAAAGTTCTGATTTAAAGGATTTAAGGGATGTTCGTCCACAGTATGTATTTTTGTACCTTTTCTCCATAAGAAATGGCAATGCATTGAATCATTAAAGTCATACTTAAGAATAAAAAAACATTTTTATAAGTTTATTACAATAGAAACAAAGTATTGCTTTATTACATGAATTTAAAATACATTTGAAAAGAAAAAATATATAAAGATGTATGAGTAAGCAAACAATAATAAAGAATTAAATGCCTTTTCTTGTATTTTAAAATATTACATGTGAACTACTTAAGTTATTAAAAAAGTAATTGTTGTTGCATTGTATACTTCAACATAAAACAACATTTTAAAGAATATTTAAGTACATTTATTACGAATTAGGTAGTAATTTCCAAATGGCTTCTTGATCATCTCCATAATCTTTGGTGTTGGATACACGAACTCTGGTATCTAATGCAGATCGATGACTTCTCATCCATGATTTAACATATGGTATTGGGTTCCAGGAACTTAGTGGTTTTCCCAACAAATTGATGGTCATAAAGCTTGAGATATGTTTAATTGTTAAATTTGCCCTTTTATCACTACAAATAATATTCATCAACGAAAAAGCTCTTTCTGCTTCTGCAGAACTAATTGCAATTGTGTTCATAATTTGCTTTGCTTTCCTTATTGTTTCCGGATCAGGAAGATTTTTTGATTGAATGTTATTGTCCACATAGTCACAAAAATCATTTAAAACGACTACAAATTTTATGAATTTACTTAATTCATGCACTTTTTCTTCTCCTGATTTCCAAGGTAATCTGACTTCTTCAATATTCCATGAAGTGGGATCCATAACATTGAATAATTCAACTATTTTAGGTGTATTACGAGAATGACCTAAATTGTCGTCTTTATATTTAATGTGCTTTTCGTTTAATAATCTTGCCTTCATTTTTTCAATAATGCACTCTATTACTTTGTCTCGTGGCAGTGATCTAAACTTTACATTATCTTCAAACTCTATGCATTTAAAAGCATCACTTTCTATCATTTCATTAATTTTATTTTCGTGTATACCAAAACTATCTTTTAATTGTATGAAAAAACCAATCGTTCATTTGATTAGTTTATCTGCCTTTGTTAAACTCAATTGTCTCGCTTGCAGTGCATTTGATAATAACGCAAATTCATCCAAAATGTCAATCATTAATGCCAAGTCTTTTAAAAATTCTTTGTTTTTTAATCTTTTTGCCATGCCAGAAAATTTCTGATTTTTGGAAAAGTAAATATAAAGAGGTGGATACGCTCTCCAGACCGCTTTGACAGCTCTAAGGCTACAAGAAGCTCATCGTGGACCAAAAACATGGCCTATTTTGATTATTGCAATATATAGTTCTTCAGAAACTTGTTTAAGTTCAAACTGACTTTTATTTGACTGATGAAAAATTGCATAAATCTTGTCCAAAAAAATCTTGAAATGGCTTATTTCATTGATATCATTTATAGCATCATCTAAAGCCAGTTGTAGCCGATGATTCAAACAATGCCAAATTATAACGTTTGGAAAATCTTCAATTAGTCTTGTAGAAACTCCTGATTTATGTCCAAGCATGGTGCTCGTGCCATCAGAACAAAATCCGATTAAATTTTTCTTTAAATATTCTGTGTCAAATCCTGTATCAGTTAATGTATGTCTCAAAGCATTATAAATATTTTCTGCTTTTGTTGATTCTAATTACACCAAATCGAGAAAAATTGTTGGTGAAGAATCTTGTAGTTCACATTTTAGAAGAATTACAAGCACAGTTTTACTTGAAATTGTAGAAGCTTCATCAATAATAATACAAATCTTTGAATAGTCTTCAATGATTTTACTAAAAATTTGTTTTTTTATTAATTCAGCAATATGTTCTACGATTCTGATGGCCGAAAATCGAGAATGTAGGCAGTTCCCTAAATCAGTTTCATTCTTAATTTGTAGCTCTACTTCATCCTCCATATCTGACATTGGTCGGTTTCTTTTTACTAAGCTGTAAACGATGTTGAAAATTTTGCTGGTTATTGCAATATTTTGTTCAGTAAGTTTATCAATCACTGTAGTGAGAGGTTCTTTTTTAGATTCATTTAAAATATTTATAACTCTCAAATGACAGCTTGATTCGAAATGTTCCTTCATTTTTTTTCTTAATGATGCTTGCTGAACTTTTTTATCAGTTCCAGATGCTTTAATAGTACACTTTTGCCATTCTGAAGAAACGTGTAAAGATTTTCCTCCAAGGATCCCCAAATGTGATGCCTTTGCACAGTGGGAACAGCCAAGTTTTTTGCCTTCAATTATTAAGCCATTATATTTATTTAAAAAATATTGTGCCTGCTCGGCAGTCCAACAATCGGGTAGTACATTTTCACAATCATGTAAATCCTCTTCCATTGGGGACACCTTTTCAGATGATTCAACTTTTAAGATATTTTCATCACCAAAATTGTCATCGGCATTTTCAGTAATTAAATCATTATTTTCACTACTCGAACTACTGACTAATGATTTTGTCATTTTACTGGAAAACCAATCACTAATGCTTTTCTGGCGTTTCATTATGAAGGGTAAATAATATTGAATAGAAAACTTTAATCTTCGAATAACAGTCCAGTTAGTATTACACACTGAAATACCACACGCAATTTACTAAAAACAAACAGACCGACTATGACTGGTCGTGTAGAAACAGTTGCACAAGTGCACGAACAAGGCAAGTGAGGCTACAATTAATTAACACCAGAAACAAGACGTTGTCTCTCTCTCTCTCTCAACAAGACGAACTTTGGGAGCGATGACATTTGACTCACATGTGTATATCAACTTAACGAACGAGGCAAGTGCGACCCTGTTAATAAAATAATAAACTAGACTGGGGTGAGCAAACATTGGCAGGGCCGGCTTTAGACCGATTCCACCGATTCCCCTGAATTGGGCCCTGTGCCCAGTGAGAATCCCTTCCCTGGCTAGAGCCTCCTAGAGGTGCCTTTTTAATTTTTACTTACCCAGCGGTGCTCCGGGTCTTCGGCGGGTTCTTTGGGGTCTGCTTGGGGCTCTGAGAACTGCAACAGGCAGCTTGTTTGCAGAAAGTGACCTAGACAGAATGTGTGTGCAGATACTTGGACGGCTGCAGCAACTGTCTGCAAACTCCACAGCTAGTTGCTGCCAGCCAGCCCCAGACGGCTGCCGGGCACAGCACTGCCAAGTGCTACCCGGGCACAGGCTGCTCCATTTGGCTTACCCGGGGTAGGATGACCAGACAGCAAATGTGAAAAATCGGGACAGGGGGTGGGGTGGGGGGGTAATAGGAGCTTATATAAGAAAATAAACCCAAAAATCGAGACATCTGGTCACCCTAACCCAGGACCACGGACCCCGCCCCGCAAGTCACCGCTTGCCTTACCAAATGCTACTGCAGGAGAGATCTGAACCCACCCAGAGGCAGAACTGGGGGATGATTCTCCCCTGGAGGATAAAAGGAGCCCCCCCCCCACACATACCCTGTCCTGGGTCCATCCTTCCCTCATCACACAGGCTCCTCCAGGAGCTGCATTGGGAGGTTTATAAATTACAGCTCAGCAAACAAGTTGCTGGCTGCCAGGAGCCCTAGGCAGCCAACCCAAGGTACGCCAGCTACACAACCACTGCACAACAACCCCCATCTACATCACACTCAAGAAACAATCCGTGGTGCTGCAAGAACCCTGTGCAGTCCCCGCAGAGCGTACAGCACCCCAGCAACACAACACACTGTACACAGCCCTCCTCCTCCCATACACACCATAAGTGACCTGAACTGCACAACTCCAAGTATTATACATCCCTCCTCAGTGCACAACCCCCAGCCCTCACCCACTACTGTGCAGACCTTCTCCCAGCCGCACAACTCCCCTGCTACCCAGCCGCCCTACAACACACAGCTCTGTCTGGCACACACACTATACACAGGTGGTCCCCACTACAGCACTCCCCTAACTAAAAAATGCACAATGCTCTGAGCCGGGGGATGGATTGGGGAAGGTGGAGTCAAGGGGGGGGGACATCCTCATGGGGCAGGGGGCCCCATAGGGCCTGAAGCAAATTGCTCCACTCACTCTCCCCACCCCAGGTGGGCCCCGAAGCTCGCAGCCCCCCCCCCTTACTTTGGTGGCCGCTCAAAGCTGCAGGACAAGCTGGAGCTCCGTTAAGCTTCCCAGCTGCCAGCGGCTGGCCACTGCAGCTCTGCGGGGGGAGGGGGCAGGGGCATCCTCGTGGGGCAGGAGGCCCCTGCAGGGCCTGGGGCAAATTGCCCCACTTGCCCCCCGGGCGACCCTGGAGCTCGCAGCCCCCCCTTTGCCAGCCACTCAAAGCAGCAGGACAAGCTGGAGCTCCGCTGAGCTGCCCGGCTGCCTGCGGCTGGCCTCTGCAGGGGGAGGGGGCGGGGGGGGCATCCTCGTGGGACAGGGAGCTCCTGCAGGGCCTGGGCAAATTGCCCCACTTGCCCCCCAGGCGACCCTGGCGCTCGCAGCCCCCGCCCCCCCCCCCTTTGCCGGCCGCCGCTCAAAGCAGCAGGACAAGCTGGAGCTCTGCTGAGCTGCCCAGCTGCCTGCGGCTGGCCTCTGCAGGGGGAGAGGGAGGGGGCGGGGGGCATCCTCGTGGGACGGGGGGGGCCCCTGCAGGGCCTGGGGCAAATTGCCCCACTTGCCCCCCGGGCGACCCTGGAGCTCGCAGCCCCCACTTTGCCAGCCACTCAAAGCAGCAGGATAAGCTGGAGCTCCGCTCAGCTGCCTGCGGCTGGCCTCTGCGGGGGGAGGAGGCGGGGGGCATCCTCGTGGGACAGGGGGCCCCTGCAGGGCCCGGGGCAAATTGCCCCCCCGGCCCCAGGCAACCCTGAAGCACCCAGTCCCCTCTTACCTTTTGGCGGCCGCTCAAATCATCAGCATGAAACTGGAGCTCAGCTGAGCTAGCAGCGGGCTGACCACCATGCGGCTCTGCGGGGGTAGAGGGCAGGGAATCCTGGGAGCTGCTCAGGTGGGAGACAGGGTGGTCCTGCTGGCCACATCCGGCCAGCAGACCAGAGTTGTTCTCCTACCTGCCTGGCTCTTAACATCCGGTTCTCTGTCCGGCATCTAATTTTAGCAAACGGTTCGCGTGAACCGGTGTGAACCGTCTGCAGCTCACCACTGCTCTTAAGGTTGTAGCATTTGATGTAGAATCTGAAGTCCAAGGATTGATGCAAATGGAGGTTTAAGAATGTTAGTTGTGCTAGAAGCACAAAAGAGGGGTGTGGAAGTAGAGAAAGAACTGACACAGATTTGAAGGAGATTCAAATTCAAACAGTCCCCTTATGTAAGCAAGAGTCAGGCTAGCTGTAATCCTAATAACGCGAGATTTGTAGAAGTGAGGATTGTGCGAGGCGAGTGGGAAAGAACTGTATGAGAAGTTGTTGTGACTTTGTGTTAGGCCTGGTCTACACTATGAGTTTAGGTTGAGATTAGCAGTGTTAAATCAAATTAACCCTGCACCCGTCCACACAACGAAGCCATTTACTTCGACATAAAGGGTTCTCAAAATTGATTTCTGTACTCGTCCCCGACAAGGGGAGTAGAGCTGAAATCGATATTGCCAGTTCGAATTAGGGTTAGTGTGGACGCAGTTCTACGGTATTGGCCTCACAGTGTTCTTGCATCACAGCAGCCCCCACAGTAGATTTGCCCACTCCAAATTGATGCCCGACTGACCGGTAGCTGTCTGGCGTTGCAAGCTTCCAGAGGGCTATTGCCACTCGCTTGTAAACTGTGAGGGCTGCTCTCATCTTGGTATTCTGGCGCTTCAGGGCAGGGGAAAGCAAGTCACAAAGTTCCATGAAAGTGCCCTTACGCATGTGAAAATTTCACACCCACTGGGAATCGTCCCACACCTGTCACATTATGCGGTCCCACCAGTCTGTGCTTGTTTCCCGGGCCCAGAATCAGCATTCCATGGCATGAACCTGCCCCATTAACACCGTGTTCTCCAAAGCGCCGGGGCTCAGGGTTTGAGAGAATTCTGTGTCCATGTCCTCATCACTCTTGTCGCCACGCTGCCGTCGCCTCGTCCTTGGTTGTGGTTCAGCATAAACTGCACGATAATGAGCAAGGTGTTTACAATGTTCATGACTGCTGCGTTGACTGAGCGGGCTCCATGCTTGCCATGGTATGGCGTCTGCACAGAAAAAAGGTGCAAAACGATTGTCTGCCATTGCTCTGACGGAGGAAGGGGCGACTGATGACATGGCTTACAGGGAATTAAAATCCACAAAGGTGGAGGCTTTGCATCAAGGAGAAACACAAACAACTATCACACAGAATGGCCCCCTCAAAGATTGAACTCAAAAGCCTGGGTTTAGCAGGCTGTTGATTTCACAGAGGGAGGGAGGGAGAAGCAAATGAATACAAAACAAATCTGGTCTATTTCTTGTTTTGATCCATTCCATCCATCTTTTACATCTTAGGCTGGCAGCAGACGGTGCAGTATGACTGCTAGCCATTGTCATCTCCTGGGTGCTTAGCAGAAGATGATGCATTATGACTGCTAGCCCTCATCATCTCCTGGGTGCTCAGCAGAAAATGGGAAATGATCTGGCTGAGTTACTCCCATCTCTGTATGATGACGATGGCTTTCAGTCCTAATGCAGCATCTGCTGCCGTGTAGCAATGCAGCCCCATGTCTGCCAGCACCCAGGAGACTTACGGTGATGGTCAGCTGTGTGGGCTCCATACTTGCTGTGGTATGGCGTCTGCACAGGTAACCCGGGAAAAAAGGCGCGAAACAGTTGTCTGCCATTGCTTTCACAGAGGGAGGGAGGGAGGGAGGGAGAGGGGGGCCTGATGACATGTACCCAGAACCACCCTCGACAATGTTTTTTACCTCATCAGGCATTGGGATCTCAACCTAGAATTCCAATGAGTGGGGGAGACTGCAGGAACAGGAACATCCCATGCTGCTTTGCGGTATGCTAAGTGGGGTGGGAGTGCCCATGCAAATAACTGAAATACCAATGCAACACTTTCCGCACTCCCCATAATTTACCACCAGATGTCAGGGTGGGGCTCATCCTGACTCTGCTTACATCCTCCCCCCAGCCGAGAATTTGTCGTCCCGATAAATCACATTCCCTACTGTACCAACTTACTGGCCCCCGTCAAACGGCCTCAGATAGCCCACTTTAGCTTCCACAAGCCTGTGTGCTAAATGTATTGGCTCCTCACTAGTCACCCCAGGTGCATCATAAGTTAACCGTTTCACTGGTCTTATTACCCTGTCTCGCCTATTGAGAATCTCTGTTGCTGGGGCAGGGGGGACATCCTCTTGAGTAACGGATGGGGAAGTTTCCTGTGAGTTCCCCTCGGATACTGGCATAGGCCCCTGCATTTCTAGTTCTAGCAGTGGAGGGTCGAAGGTGCTTGGGACATCTTCCATCTGTATGTCGCCACTGTCCAATAATCTGTGTAGGTCATCACACAGGGGTTCCACCAGTGGCTCAGGAGTGTCAGGAATGGGCCTAAATACTTCTGCCATAGGGTTTAGGGTGGAAGAGGAGGTGCTCTCTTTTGATTCAGCTGACTGAGACTGCAATCTTGTCTTCATCCTAGGATACACCATGGTGGTGTCTTCCTCCTCAGACTCACTCTCAGATGTGCTGAGTAGGGGTAGGTTAGCTGCAGGATGCCGGCTGTCCACGTTGGAAGGTGGCTTTAGTACAGCACCTTCGTTCTGCCCAGTTGCCCTGTTGTGGCCCATCTCATAAGGGCTGCCTACCAATTCCCCCACCGGGAGCAAAAGGTTTCTATGCACGGTCTTTGTCTGCCCTGGACCCTCTTCAGGTTTGATCTTGTAGACCGGCAGATCTCCTAGCTTTTCCATCACCAAGTAAGGTATTGCCTTCCATCTGTCAGCTATCTTGTGTTTGCCAGCAATACCCAAATTTCGCAGCAGGACTCTGTCCCCTGGCTGGAGCTCTTGCAGACGTACCCTAGCATCATATCGATGTTTGTTGCGGTCTGCATTCTTCCGAGCTGCAGATGCAGCTAAGTGATAAGCATCCCGCAGCTTTTCTCGTAGTCGGGATACATATTGCTGATGAGTTTCATAGCTATCTCCATCCTCGGATACGCCAATGCACAGGTCTATGGGTAGTCTTGGTTCTCGCCCAAACATCAAGAAATATGGGGTGACTCCCGTAGCGTCGTTCTTGGTGGCATTGTAGACGTGCACCAGAAATGCAACATGTTGGCTCCAGGTTGCCTTCTGCTCTGGCCGCAAAGTCCCTAACATATCTAACAGAGTTCGGTTAAACCTCTCTGGCTGAGGGTCACCCTGCGGGTGATACGGCGTTGTCCTTGACTTTTTAATTCCTGCTATCCTTAGCACCTCCTTTAGAAGGTGACTCTCAAAGTCTCGTCCCTGATCCGAGTGTATCCGGGCTGGGAATCCATAAACTGAGAAATATTTTTCCCACAGTACTCGTGCGACAGTGGTGGCCCTCTGATCACGCGTGGGATATGCCTGCGCATATCGCGTATAATGGTCGGTCACTACTAGAATGTTCCCAATATTCCTCTTGTCCACTTCTAAAGACAAGAAATCAATGCAAACCAGCTCCAGAGGTTTGTTGCTGGTGATGTTCTTCAGATATGCAGCCCTCGTGGGCAGAGTTTTCCTTTGGACACATCGAGCGCAGGTCTCACATTTCCTGCGAACATCTTCAGCCATCCGGGGCCAATAGAACCTACTGCGGATAAGTTCCAGGGTCCTCTCCATCCCTAAATGTCCAAAGTCATCATGCAGGGCCCTCATGGCCAGGCCTCTGTACTCTTTCGGCAGCACTAGTTGGTTCCGTTGCCTTTGTAGAGGATCTGTGGTCACACGGTGTAGCACTCCCTGAATCAGTTTTAGCTTGGTCCATTCTCTCAACAGTAGTTTGCCCTCTGGGGTAGGTGGAACAACTGCAGCTGGGCCTCGCCCCTCCCTTTTGGCAAGTAGTGTATCACGAATGGAAATATCTTGCAGCTGGGCTTCCTGCCAGTCAGCTGCATTGAGCACGGGCAGGGGAGATTGGTCCAAAGCAATATAGTTCACTGAAGCAGAAGGCACGCATTCAGGGGGCAGGCCCAAAGCTTCAGCAACGCATCCATGAAGGCTCTCATGGGTCTCTGGCTCTCGGCGACTCACACTGCAAATAGCTCTCACTCCATCCGTGGGTATCACAGCAACTCCTGGTGCTTGTGGACGCCTGGACAATGCATCTGCATCTACATTGCTTCTCCCCGATCGGTATTGAATGCTGAAGTCATAGCTAGCCAAAGCAGCCACCCATCTTTGCCCTGTAGCATCCAGTTTAGCACTTGTTAACACATAAGTCAGTGGGTTGTTGTCTGTCCACACCTGGAACTGAGCACCATACAAGTAGTCTCGAAATTTCTCAGTGATGGCCCATTTCAAGGCCAAGAACTCCAGCTTGTGGGTGGGATAGCGGGTTTCACTATCAGACAGTCCTCGGCTGGCAAAGGCTACAGGCTTACGCTTGCCTTCCACCTCCTGGTACAGTACTGCTCCCAGACCCTCCAAACTGGCATCAGTATGCAGGATAAATGGCTTGCTTGGGTCAGCAAAGACTAGGACAGGGGCATGAGTTAGGCAAGTAATGATTTCTCGAAAAGCCCTTTCACATCTCTCATTCCACCGGGGCCCAAAGGGTTCAAAGGGGCCATAGTGTCTTTGCACGGAAGGCCCTTTATTCTTGGTCTTAGATTTGTTCTTGCTGGACTGATATCCCCTGGTAAGATCATTGAGGGGTTTTACAACTGTAGCATAGTTTTTCACGAATCTGCGGTAGTAGCCACTAAACCCAAGGAAAGTCTTGAGTTCTCTGTAGTTGCTTGGACGGGGCCATGTAGTGAGTGCTTCTATTTTATCAGGATCAGTACTCACACCCTCTTGGGACACGATGTGGCCCACATACTTCACCGAGGTCCTGCAGAACTGGCATTTGTCAAAGGAAAGCTTCATACCATACTCCTCCAACCTATCAAGCACTTTAAGAAGTCTTTCTTCATGCTCTTCCAAAGTTCTTCCAAACACAATCAAGTCATCTAAATAAACTAACACTTGCACTAAATTCATGTCTCCCACAACTTTCTCCATAAGACGTTGAAATGTGGCAGGTGCTCCAGAAATCCCTTGGGGCATGCATTCGAACTGATAAAACCCTAATGGGCAGATGAAGGCTGTCTTCTCCTTATCTTCTTCACCCAGAGGGATCTGGTAGTATCCACTCCGAAGATCCAACACAGAGAACCACTGGCTTCCCAGCAAACAGTCTAAGGCATCTTGGACTCGAGGCATTGTGTACTGGTCAACCACAGTACGGCGGTTCAGGGTACGGTAGTCAATACACATCCTGATTTTCCCATTCTTTTTATGTACCACCACAATGGGCGAGGCGTATGAGCTGCGGGACTCTGTAATAATGCCGTTTGCAACCAGCTCTTGAAGATGTTGTCGCACATCTTCCGTCTCGGAAAGAGCAAGCCTCCTAGATCTCTCTCTGAAAGGTCGGGAGTCATGTAGTCTGATGTTGTGCTCTACTCCTTTTGCGCATCCCACATCCCACTCATGCAATGAGAACACCTTGGGTCTTTCACAAAGTTTCCTCCTCAGGCGATCTTTCCACTCCTCGGACAATGGTGAATCTCCAAAGTCAAACTTTGCTGGGTCTATTGTCGGAACTTGAGTCTCGCACTGGGGTTTTACAATTGATTCAGGCTCAAAGAGGTCTGCTATCTTTTGTCCTTGCTTCACAACAACATCTCTACTTGTTTCATTGGCAATCAGTATAGTCACCTTTTCCTGGGCTTCAGCAGGTAGGGTTATGACTCCACTGGGGACCAGCACTCCTTCCGGGAGCTCTCCTTCAACCGGCTGCTCTACCATTGCTAATGCCCCTTTACTGCCTTTCAGCCTGGTACTCATGACAAGCACCTCTTGCTCTGTCCTTGCGGGCACTACTAAGGGGGTTGTGCCCATGTACTTCAGTGCCCCAATCGGTAGCTCAGATGTCTCCTTTTTAGCACTCTCAATTTTCCTATAGGCTTCAGCACAAAGCGTATGGATCATCAGGGTACTCAGGTACTGGTCCCCAGCCCGTCGTCTGCAGTAATCCGCGAGCACCTTGAAGAGACTGGAGTTGGTCCCTATCAGCACAGACACATCAGAGGTCCCTTTAGGGTCAGGGCATATTAAGGCAGCTGTGTCTACCTCTTCCCTTACCCCAGCAACCTCCTCTGGGAATTCCAGGTGCACTATGACATACCCTTGGTAGGGGTATTCATCCATGCTGAGGCCACGCAGACCAATGCCAGTCAGTGGCTGTATAGGCAGGTGCCTAAGCATCTGTTGGTAGAATGACTGAAATATAATAGTCACTTGAGATCCAGTGTCAAGCACGGCTTTACACTCCGCCCCTTCAATCCTCACCATGACCTCTGCTCGCGGCCCTATCAGTCCTGCAGGGATCCCAGCTGGACAGTCTCTTTTGGGGGAATCTTCAAATCCTGTAGGTCTAGGTGGTCTCCGTCCCCAGACCTTCTGGCCGCTACTGGGTCTCTCCCAACTGCTCCTCAGCTTTTCATACACTAAGGAGGGGTTCTCTTCCTTATGGCAGTTAGCAGCACTGTGCCCATCCTGACCACACCGGTAGCAAAAGAATTGCCCTTTCCCCCTTCGCCGGGGTGGGACAGTGGCTCTAGATACTGACTTCTCCATTGTCACAGTCTGAGGCTCCTTATTCCTGGAAACCTTAGCTCGGTCAATGATGCTTTGCAGCTCAGCTACTCATTTCGTCAGGACCTGCATTTGTTGGGCAAGTTCCTCTGTGGTGCTAACCATCAGTACACTGGCCATTTGCAGTGGCGTTGTGCTGCCTGGTTCCAATGTTTGAGCTTCCCAACACTCGCTGGCAGCCTGCCTTTCTTCCTCTTCCCTGACCTCCTTTATCAGCTGGGAGTAACTTGGGGGATGTTCCTGCCGTTCTCTTAGTCGGAGATGAAGTAGGATCGGGTTCTGATACTGAGTCCCTCTTACAACTTGAGCCAGTCTGGTCTGATCCATCTGCTCAGCAGTCACTGCTCCCCTCATAACAGCTCTTTGAAGCAGTCTTTCCAGCCTCTGTATATAGGCTGAAATTTTCTCACCCCTTTGTTGTCGGGAATCAAGGAATTTACAGTAACTGTCTTCAGGGCTCTCTACGCTCCCAAAGGTATTATCAAGGGCCTTTAGGCAGTCCTGCACGCTAACCCCAGGGTCAATTAGCTTCAGGGTGCGAATTACATCTAGTGCTGGGCCACTAAGGCTCTCTATTAGACATCTTCGCTTTTCTAAATCGGGTACGGCCCACTCCCGCAGCATTTCAGTGGTATGCTCCAACCAGGGTTCAAACTCCTCTTCCCCATCAAATAACCTTAACTGACTACACGAGTTTGACGTAGCATATGCCAGCACAATCTTTTCCAATATATGCCCCAGTGCTTTTGCCCAATCATAGGCTGCGGCTGCCGCCCCTGAGCTAGAGGCTGCAGGACTGGGGCCCATCAGACCCAACATATTAGCCATTATACCAACAGTAATTTCCTCAAAATATAAACACAATTATTTCCCAATACAGTGGAACACTCAACATGTGCTTGCGAGGGGTACTGACCCAGGGATCCCGGACGAGCCCCCAAAAATGTGACCCTTCTGCCGGGCCGAAACGATAGCAGCAAGGGCCGGGTTCAATACATAGGGGTCCCTTCCCCACAACATAATGCAAAACCAGCTTGAGCCCCCACCCAGTGACCTGGGAAAATCTTACACTCACCCCTGGGCGCCTCGAAGAGGCAATACTTCCCCTCTCGCAAGCACAGAGTTTTGGTATAGCAGAAAAGCTTTAATTACATGACAAACAACAAGCATTAAACTGGGAAAATACCTCAGCTAGAGTTCATAGGTCAAACCGTGAGCAAAGACCCACTCCAGCAAGTTGGACCATGTCCTTCTCTCGGGGCCCCTGAGTCCAGCAACCCCCAAATCACCCACAGTCCCAAAAGTCCCACAATCCAAAAGTCTCTGTCCCGGGTCAGTGGAGCCCCCGAGCTCAAGAGTCTCTCTGCAGAGGTCCCCCTCCCCAGCCTGGGTAGAAAAGGGGCACCTTACGTGGTTTCGGGGCCAACTGCCCTGCCTCTTCGTGGGGTTCTGCTTCCACTAGTCATCTCCGCAAACAGCTCAGCTCCGCTTGCTCTGTGGGCTGCTCCGCTCTGCCAGCTGCTCTGGTCCACCAGCTGTCCTATGAGCCACTCCAGCCGTCCTCACGAGCTGCTTGGCTCCACTCACCCAGTGGCTGCACAAACTGCTCCACTCTGCTCTGCCAGCTGCTCTGCTCCACAGTATTGCTTCAGGCTCCCCCACTCATAAGCACAGTACTCAGTGCTCTCAGCTCAGCAAGTCCAGCTCTTCAGTGATTTCAGCTCTTAGTGATTCCAACTCTTAGTAGGGGAGCCCCAGTACCAGTGAATTCAGCTCAGTAACTTGCATTTAGACTCTTAAGGGAATCAAAAACTAACTCTGACATTCCACAGTAGAGAGAGGCACAGATGGAACTGGTGCTTCTGGCTCACACAAAGAGCCTGCACCACCAAGTACAGATCTCTGTCCCCAGCCTCTCTCTTTTCAATGGGTTTTGAAACCCATGTGCCCCATCTAGCAAGCGCTATCCAGCTGACAATGAAACCCCCCATCACAAGACAATTTTGTAGTTCCCCATTTACCCAATCAGGGTGACAACATTTCATTCCTCCTGCCCCAATAACAACGAAATTGGGGCTCCCACAGCTGTGAAAATAACCATCCCATGCTGCTTTGTGGTATGCTAAGTGGGGTGGGAGTGCCCATGCAAATAACTGAAATACCAATGCAACACTTTCCGCACTCCCCATAATTTACCACCAGATGTCAGGGTGGGGCTCATCCTGACTCTGCTTACACAGGGATTTCACTTTAGTCACTGTACTTTTTAACTTCTGTTTAACTAACCCCCTCACTTTTGCATAGTTTCCCCTTTTTTAAATTAAATGCCAGTGTTGGGCTGTTGAGATGTTCTTCCCACCACAGGGATGTTGAATGCTATTGTATTATGGTCACTATTTCCAAGCGGTCCTATTATAGTTACCTCTTGGACCAGCTCCTGTGCTCCACTCAGGACTAAATCTAGAGTTGTCTCTCCCCTTGTGGGTTCCCGTACCAGCTGCTCCATGAAGCACTCATTTAAAATATCGATAATTTTTTTTCTCTGCATTTCGTCCTGAAGTGAAATGTTCCCAGTCAATATGGGGATAATTGAAATCCCCCACTATTATTGAGTTCTTAATTTTGATAGCCTCTCTAATTTCCCTTAGCATTTCATCATCACTATCACTGTCCTGGTCAGGTGGTCAATAATAGATCTCTAATGTTATATTCTTATTAGAGCATGAAATTTCTATTCATAGAGATTCTATGGAACATGTGGATTCACTTACGATTTTTACTTCATATGATTCTACATTTTCTTTCACATATAGTGCAACTCCCCCTCTCCCCCCCTGTATGACCTGTTCTGTCCTTCCGATATATTTTGTACCCCGGAATGATTGTGTCCCATTGATTGCTCTCAGTCCACCAGGTTTCTGTGATGCCTATTATATCAATATCCTCCTTTATCACAAGGCACTCTAGTTCACCCATCTTATTATTTAGACTTCTAGCTTTTGTGTACAAGCACTTTAAAAACTTGTCACTGTTTATTTGTCTGCCCTTTTCTGATGTGTCAGAATCTTTTTTATGTGATTGTTTATCATCTGATCTGTCCCTTACATTATCCTCTTCCATCCTCTGCTCCTGACTATAACCTGGAGATTCTCTATCATTAGACTCTCCCCTAAGAGAAGTCTGTGTCCGATCCACATGCTCCTCTGCAGCAGGCAGCTTTCTTCCGTCTCCTAGTTTAAAAACTGCTCTACAACCTTTCTAATGTTTAGTGCCAGCAGTCTGGTTCCACTTTGGTTTTGGAGGAGCCCATCTCTCCTCTATAGGCTCCCCCCTCCCAAAAGTTTCCCCAGTTCCTAATGAATGTAAACCCCTCCTCTCTACACCATCGTCTCATCCACGCATTGAGACTCTGAAGTTCTGCCTGCCTACCTGGCCCTGTGCGTGGAACTGGGAGCATTTCTCAGAATGCCACCATAGAGGTCCTGGATTTCAGTCTGTCCCTAGCAGCCTAAATTTGGCCTCCAGGACATCTCTCCTACCCTTCCCTATGTCATTGGTACCTACATGTACCACGACCACCGGCTCCTCCCCAGCACTACACATAAGTCTGTCTAGATGCCTCGAGAGATCCGCAACCTTCACACCAGGCAGGCAAGTCACCATATGGTTCTCCCGGTCATCACAAATCCAGCTATCTGTGTTTCTAATGATTGAATCTCCCATTACTAACATCTGCCTTTTCCCAGCAACTGGAGTTCCCTCCCCCGGAGAGGTAACCTCCGTGTGAGAGGCAACCCCAGCACCATCTGGAAGGAGGGTCCCAACTATGGGAAGGTTTCCCTCTGCTCCCGTTGATTGCTCTGCTTCCCTGGGCCTTTCATCTTCCTCAACAGTGCAGGCGCTGTCTGAGCAGAGGTGGGACAATTCTAAAGTGTCCCGGAAAGCCTCATCAACATACCTCTCTGCCTCTCTTAGCTCCTCCAGTTTTGCCACCCTGGCCTCCAAAGTCCGTACGTGGTCTCTGAGGGCCAGGAGCTCCTTGCAGCGAATGCACACATACGCCACCTGCCCACAGGGCAGGTAATCATGCATGCTGCACTCAGCGCAATAAACTGGATAGCCCCCACTCTGCTGCTGGGCTTCTGCCTGCATTGTCTCCTAGTTAATGAAAGGGTTGGTTAAAGCAAGAAGTTTTTAATGTAGTTTGGTTTATAGGTTTTAAGGGGAATAAAGGGAAACAGATAGAACCGGCAAGGGATCCCCACTCCCTTCCCACTCCCCTTCCAAACTCCCTTGCAAAACTCCCTGTTAGCAGCCCTTGATCGCTTGTGTGCTGCTTTATAAAGCCTTGGCCTATGTGAATGCCCCGCCCACTGATTAAGGCTCAGCCACTTACCAGAGGCTTCTAGCTTTCAGACCTTCCTTTGAAGCTCACAGCTTCCAACTGCCAGCCATAGCACACGGTCCTTCAAACAAACAAACAGACTGACAAACACAAACTCAGCACACAGCAAGTAACCCCCAAACACAAACAGACAGTCACTTACCCCACAGATGCTGTAGTTGCTCCTCCTTCACCGGGAGAACTCCCTGTTAGCAGCCCCTGTTCGCAAAGCTCCCTGATTGCTTGTGCGCGGCTTTATAAAGCCCTGGCCTGTCTGACAGTTTCAGACTTTCCTCCCCAAACAGCATCCTTTACCATCCTCCTGGGATTTTGCCGATCACGTTCCCCAGGGGCAGGAGGAATCCCTCCTCATTCTGCCTCCGTATCCCCCCTGCACTGGTAAGTGATAGGAATTAGTAGTCAAACAACGTTGTTTACTGTTATCTTTTGTTTTTTTATTATGTTTACAATAAATGTGACATAAATGTCTTATCACTTTTAATAAGAGCCTGCTGGTTTTTATTTTATTGGTATAACATAATTGGTGGAGAATAGCAAAAGGGGGAATATGCACACAGCCAGCTCTGCAGAGCACAGTTCTATTTTTGGTTAACCAAAGCCTACTGACCTCCGGAAGGTAGAGGCTTTGTAAAATTGCTCATAAACTTGTAAAGCTACGATTATCATATCGAAACCATTATTGCTCACTGAGGAATCAGGGGTAACAAAAGTCTATAGGGCAAGGTAACGCTGCTCGCTGAACGAGATCAGGAATAGCTGGATAAGAAAATCTAGGCTGTGTTGCTCACTGAACGAGATCGGGATGACAAAGAGAAATACACGCATTTTAAAAAAAGTTTAGGAATAGACAAGGGAGAACAGTCTCAGAGGGAGGAATGGAGTCAGAAGGAGATCCAGCCTCACCTTTTATTAAAGAAATAACACCTTTTAAACAAATCCTTCAGAGACATGCACAGTCCTTGGACCGAACAAGCCCTTGCAGATGTCTGCACCATTTCGGACCTAGAGGATAGATTGGCCCAATATATCCTCTCATGCAAACCCCTAAATGCGGAAAAAGAGACGCCGCAGTAATTTGGCTGCTATGGGAGGCATGAAATGACAGCTACCTCCGCCTAACAGCCTGTAAAGAGGAGAAAATATCCCTAAAAGAAAAAATATCCCAATTAGAAAATGGGATAGAAAATTGGAAAGTGATGGCAACAAATTCCCACAATCAAATGGAAATGATAAAACAAGCGTTACAGGAAAGTGAAAGTAAAGAGCGATTCCTGACAGACCAAGTGACAGCCTTTAAAGACAGAGAAAATCAGACTTTAGTCAAAGAAAACCAGGTCCTGCAAGGCACGGTTAAGAAATTAACATTAGAACAGGGTAAAGCCCAGGAAACCATAGTCACTGCGATTCTATTATTAAGCAGTTGAAACAAAAATTAGGTTTTGCTACCCGCCAAGTAGCAGCTGTCAAATCAGGAGAACGGAACCCGACCAAATGTAAATTAGTCGGATCGGGGGGCAGAAATTTGGGACCCCCCGGGAAATCTGGGAAGGAGATATCTGGCATGACCCACAGGAGGGTCTTGTGGTCCCGGTGGCAGCCATAGAACGGCGCACTGTGACCACCCCAGTAGATGGTGGGGGTAATGAACAGGTCACCACTGTTCCAGCATCAGCCTCAGACTTAGAAGCATCGGCTGACCATTTGGGAACACTAAACCGAGAAACTTTTTCCTGATGGTGTACCAATGCCATCCTATTGGCAGGAAGAGAAGCACTCACTACTCAGGAAATTTACCGCCTCATGGATATATGTGCGGCACCAGAAATACGAGCAGCCCTGGACCGCATAAGAATTGGCGCAGGCGATAGTGAGTAGGCCCTAATGGCCACCTTTGGGGAATAGATAGGCAGGCGAAATTTTATTGCCCAAGCCGTGGCTTCTACCCAGGACACTAATGAAGATCCTGAAAATTATCTTACCCGGTGGTCCCTAATGCAGATCATGGCCGGTATAGTAACCGTACCCGCCAATACAGACTTAGATGTAATCCCATTCTCCGTACCATCTCTCAGGGACTGTGCTGCCTCACTACTTCCCTATTATTTGGGCAAACTTGCTGTTCGGCAGGACGGGCACCCTGCCACCGTAAGAGAATTAAAAGGGATGGTACAACAGATAACTACCCACGCCGGACCAAAACCCAATATTAAAAAAGAAAGGGTGGCGTATGTGGCGGCAATGGAGCCAACAGTCACCTACTCAAATGAAAGTGGAACAAAGGGATTTGCAGGATCCTGCGGAGGGCACTCAAAAGCCAAATTCAGGGGCAGTGGGAATAACCAGCTTAGGGATCGGCTGTACCCAGACCTTCAAAGATCTCAGTCAGCTGAAGGTAGTAAACAGCCAGAAAAACCCGGCCCTGATGTGCACCTCATGGCGTGGAAGCTATTATTACAGTTGGGAGGAGATAGAGAAAAATGGGATCGAGCCCCCATGGCAGATATTATGAAAGAGATTCTTAGACTGCAGGGCCAGCAGGGAGGAGTATCGGGGGTAACCACCCCAAGCGCTCCCCTGATGGACCTGCTAACCCCCCTTCCTGTGGATGATCAGGAATACCTCTAGGGAAGCCCACTGGATGTGGAGCCCCCACTTGGCACAGGGGAGGTTTATAGGAGAATTGACCTGGGACCCAGGGGGAAGACCCTATGTCTATGTCCAGCAGGGAAATCAAGCTCCTGTGCTGGCTCTAATTGATACTGGAGCTTCGATCTCTCAAATTAAAACCGCTCCCCAAGTGAGGGTAAGAGGGCAAAACCCGATACCTACACTCATTTCAGGGAGAATCCAGCACCGGGCAAGAATGGGTGCAGGTACCATTCCCTGTACAAGGATTCCACACTACTGGGAATCTGATTCAGACAAAACATATGACCGATTTCCTGATCCTGGGCACAGACTGGTTGTTCAAAAATAACATTATTGATCTCCCCAGAAGCACTCTGTGGAGCCTGGAAACCCTTCCCCCTTATCTCCCTACAGCAAGCTGTGACAAGGTTGTCACTAACAGAAGCAATAAACTTGTTGCTGCTCTCATGGCAGAACAGCAGGAGGAGTGGTGTTCAACATTCCCACTGTCTGGACACACAAAAACCCAGATTGTGGAAAAATTAAAACTTGTGTTAAAATTGTAGCTGAACTGGTGTCCCCACAAAAGCAATATCGGTATCCCAGGGAAGCAGAGACACAGCTAGTCCAAATCATTCAGGAAGAGCAGGGAGTGATTAGAAAAACCACCTCGCCTGTATGGCCAGGCATGAAGGCAGACGGGCAATCCTGGAGACTAACTATTGATTACAGGAGAATCAACAAAGGAAGTGTGCCCATGGCCCCCATTGTGGCTGATATGAAACAAGTTTTCCAAAAGGTACAAGCCACCTCCAGGTACTTTTCAGTTATAGATCTGGCTAACTGTTTCTTTGCAATCCCATTCCCAAACCCGGATTCACAGGGCCGCTTTGCCTTCACCATAAGGGACCAACAATATACATTTCAGCGTTTACCCCCAAGGATTCCAAGACTCTCAGGTATCGCCCACAGGCATGTGGTAGATATGCTGGACCAGTTAAGCCCCTCGGACCGACCACTCGTCTTTTCCTATGTGGACGATATTTTGGTTTTCGGGGAACTCGAGGCACAGGTACAGAAACTTACCGAGGATGTTCTGGCACTGATCCAGGACACCGGATTCAGGGTAAGCCTGGAAAAAGCACAATTGGTGCAAACCCAGGTTGTCTACCTAGGTATTATCATTGGCCAGGAAGGAAGGCAGGTAGATCGAAGGAAGGTAAGGGCTTTAATCGAAATGCCAGCCCCTACCAATGTGCACTCACTAAGGGTTTTGTTGGGAGGATTTAACTTTCTACGGCCCCATATCTATAAATATGCAGAGCTCACACTTCCTTTATGGAAGCTTCTAAAGAAAAAGATGCATTGGGAATGGGGTCCAGACCAGGACAACGCTTTAAATACCTTGAAACAAAAAGCCCTTACAGCCCCTGCTTTACACTTCCCGGATTAATCTAAACCATTCATCTGTTTAGCAGCTAATGAGGTGGCCATGGCGGCCACTCTCCTACAACAAAATGAAAACCAGACATTGGTACCTGTGGCATATGAATCTAAGAAATTGCAGGGAGCTGAACTAAATTTTGACGCTTGTGAGCGCGAATGCTTGACAGTTGTATGGGCAGGTCAGTCCTTTGAGCTGCTTACCGGCAGTGCCCCAGTTACACATACGCCTCTGAAATACATCCTGTCTGGCAAATTAATAGGAGGCAGGGTGTCCAACACCAGGATGGCACAATGGACTCTAACACTGATAAACAGAGGAGTCACTGACACAGTACCCAAACCTGACATGCTGACACATGCTCTTATCGAAAGGGGGACTAGGCATGAATGTCCAGCAGTCACACTAGAACAGAAGATTGCACAAGCCCAAGCACCCACCCTTGAAGAATTGGATACCGTGGGTCGGGAGAGACATATTTGGTTCACCGATGGCAGTTCCATGGTGGTGCATGATAAAAGGAGAATCAGATATGCAGTCATAAATTTAGAAGAAGAGGTGCTAAAGGGGTTTTTGGATCATGGCTCTGCACAACATGCATATACCACGACAGTATGAAGCAGAAAACTGCCCCAAGACTATATACATCTATGCTTACAGCAACTATTGTGTAAACGGGGTACAATATTGGATGTTGGATTGGCAAAGGAACAATTGGAAAGCTGCAGACGGGAAAGAAATAAGCATATGTAGATGAATGGAAATGGATCTATGCCTGGGTTACCTCTCATCCCAACCAGCTTAAAATCAAACATGTAAAGGCACATGGAAAAGGCTCAGCAGCTGAAACTATGTGGAATAACCGTGCTGACGCCATAGCCAGGGATTATGAAGGGATAGCAGCGGTAACCTGAAGGCAGGAGCAGAAGGCATTAGAAGCCGTCCGCATCCCAGGAAGAATTGAAAGACAGGAACTGGCAAACATAGTTCATCAGTTCATGCATGAAGGAGTGGAAGGGATGGTGGGAAGGTTAAAGCAAGTGGCAGAATGGAAGGGAATGAGAGATGATGTAGAAACATGGGACAGGAACTGTGTACAGTGTGCCAAAGATAAGGCTCGTCCCCCACACCAGCCTCAAATGCTCCATCAGAGGAGGCTGGGTCCCTGGCACAGTATCCAAATGGACTTCATTGATAAATTGCCAAAGAGTACAGAAGGATTTTGATATCTACTTGTAATCATAGATTCCTTTTCAGGTTGGGTTGAAGCTTTCTCTACTAGGAACAATAGCGCCCGCACAGCCGCTGAGAAACTATTCTCTGAAGTAGTTGCAGGTACGGGACTCCTGAAATTATTGATTCAGACAACAGAGGATCTTTTGTGGGAGACATGTTTACTCTACTGCTTAAAGCCTTAGGGGTATCACATAAACTCCATGTCCCATACAGACCCCAGTCCAGTGGCGCATTAATGATTTTGCCGTCCCTAGGCCCTGAAATAATTGCCGCCACTGGCAGCTGGTCCCATATGAACTTGTTTTAGGTTTTTTAGTTTTAGTCTGTACAGCACGATTTTGGTTATAGTGCGGGACTGCGCATGGATCCAAAACGCCGCGTTCAAGCGGAAGTCCGGTTTTATATCAAATATTTATTTTTTATTTTATGTAGATACAATGAAAGAAATAAAAGTATTTGAGTAGTAAGTAATTACATTTGTTTACGCCTACCCCTTTGAGCGGCAAACTTATTAATTAATTCTGTATAATCCAGAGAAGTTGTTAGATCCTTTTCAATTGTCAGGAGTTAAAGGGAGTTTAATTTTTCTTCACTGAGATTAGCCCTCAAATAGTTTTTCACCCTTTTTAATGCTGAAAATGATCATTCCACTGAACAGTTTGTAGCAGGTGTGGAAACGAACATTTGGAAGGCAATATCAAGATTTGGATATACTGAATGACTGATTCGATTTCAAAGAAGGCTGCAATATCTTAGAATTGGCTTCTTTTCATTTTCAGGAATTTCAGCACCTTCCAAATATGATAAAAAATGTAGACACTCATTCACGCATGATTCTTCTAAATCCCCTTGGTAGCATAGCTGTAATTGTTTAGAATGAACTGTTATATCTGCTGTTGAAGTATTGGTAATGTTAGAGAGAAACTGAAATCTACCATAAATTTTTTGATACGCATTACTTCTGCGTTTCAATTCAGAACATACAAGGTCTAGTATTGTTAAAAAGGTATCTACTTTAAATGTCTCTCTACCACACATTTCCACTTCAACTTTGCGTGTCTCCTCAGCTTGCAGTTTACGCTTTTTTTTCCGCTTTGTGTCAAATTCGTGGTCTTCAATTTCAAATTTTTCTTTGGCTTTCTCTTGGTACATATCAAACAAGTCCCGTATAGAGTTAATGTATCCTATTAGTGAGTTGTAGAGTTCTACAACTGTCTGTATATCAATATAAACATTTTGCAGTTTTTGGCTAGTTATATGAAATCTTTCCAAGAGTGAGCTCCAAAATACATCCATAAAAGCTGCCTCAAGTCAATCGAGTTTTCGCTGCAGGCCTGCAGCTTCATTACATGTAACAGGTTTCTCAGTAGCATCTTCCTTTATTGTATTTAAGGCTTTAATTATAGCATTCCAGTTTTCACTCAAATTATGACAAGCTTCCACTCGAGATGACCAGCGAGTCTCAGAAAATCTTTTTATTACTTTACTGCCTGGCTTCAAATTAGATAGTAAAATCTCCCACCGGTGAGTAGAGGCAGAAAAAAATGAGTAAAGATGTTGGACAGTTGAGAAAAATGAACATGCTTCTTGACAACTTTCTGCTGCACATACTCCAACCAGATTTAAGAATCGCGAGGAGCACACATATACAGCATAAGATATATTATTATCTTCTTAATTCTTGCGCAAACTACACACACACATGTTATGTTAGTTATTGTCGCATAACTGGCCATGGTTTGTGATATCTATCTCATTCAAATTCAAAAGTGAGTGAAAGTACAGCATCAGCTAACTGTTCTGATTTGTAGCCAGTATTTAAAAAAAAAACAACTCTCTCTACTGGGTATGCCATCTATATCACAGTATAAAAGCCAATTGATAACATGAGATATGTTGGGAGTTGAGTCAACGCTTATTGTGAAATATTTGGCTTCTTTTACTTCTTTAATAATATTTGAGATCACATTTGAAGCCATCAATGTTATAAATTCATTACATGTATAGGATGAAAGATAAGATACGTTACCTCGACCTTCATTTCCATAACGTGCAACGTGACTTGCTAAAAATGGGTGGAATTCTCTGACAAGCTCAAGGGCCATCATGTAACTGTCATTATAAGGTGATCCAAATTTTTCCACCTTACCTCTAAATGCAAGTCCTCTGCTTGAAAGTTTCTTTACCACTGCTACAATCCTCTTCAACACATTTCTCCAATACATAATGTCTTCTTCCATTTGAAATTTTAAATTCATATCGATTCTCCTGGATATTTCACCTCTCCTCACCATTGTCAGTACACACGTTTTATGTTCAGTCGAATTTTCATGTTTACATAGTCGAGCTGATATGTTTTTCCAGTCATGGTATCCACTCGTCGCCAGACTAGAGATCCCTCCAAATAATCAACATGGGGCACAAAACATGGCTCCTTTGCTCTCTGAATATATAAGATATTGCCATGGCTTTACTTCACTGTTTAAAAGATGTTGTTCAAACACATTTTTTGTTAGAACACGCATTTTATCAGTATATTGTCTTTCTGAGTTAGTAAAATCACTATCGGTATTTTGTTTAATACCATGTGTTGATAAATACTCAATTGTAGCATCATTCAATATCCATTGGGCCAGGTCATCACTTATGGTAGATATTCCAATGTCAGATTGAATTTCTGATTGATGTGATTCACAAATCTCTGCAGTACTGTCAAAGATATCCAGAGCCACATGATTCCCGGTAGTCTCTGATACGCTAGTATTTGGAACGTTTTTTTCAACACTAACTGCAGCTGGAATTTCTTCATTAGTTTTAATATGTACTTTATACACATGAATATTTTCAATATCAACACCAATATTTTCACTTTTTACTTCACTACTTCTTTCGACTTTTTTTTCTGTCTGACTATCAGTACTAACTGATACAACAAAGGAATCAATTTTGTGCATTTTTGCTATCATTTCATTTTCCCTTTCTTCTGTACAGCATTTTTTTTAACTGAGCACCACTTAATTTCTTCCTTCCAGTCATATTGTTAATTAATGCTTAGGATTGTTGTGACTCCAGTCCTGAGTATGTTGTTTACTAAATGGTGTCTCCGTCGCGCCGTCATCGGCAGTTTCAATACGCGCTATCATGATTGGTAGAATCGTGGCGCGCGATTACAAAAATGCTGGGCTGCTATTTTAAATTTGCCACCCCTGCAAATTTGCCGCCCTAGGCTTAGGCCTTGTTGGCCTAGGCGATAATATGCCGTTGCCCCAGTCCTCAGGACAAGCGGAAAGAATTAACTGCACTCTTAAAGAAGCCCTTAGGAAAGTTGTAGACCACATGGGTAAAAACTGGCCGGAGAAGCTGCCACTAATATTAGCAGCCATTTGCAGCAGTAACAGGCTGAGAACTAAGATTCAGCCATACCAGATCTCTTCGGGCAGGCAATGAGGCTGGTCATCAACCCCGAACAAGCAGAGACAAACAATCCGCTTGCAACTCACGAGCACGGGCTGTGGTTAAAACAGTTGCAGGAAGGCAAAGCCACCCTGCAACATAGGGTAAGCCAAGCCATTGAGCTCATGAATACTAAAATGGATCAGAATAAAGATGGGGACTCTCTACTGTGGGAACCAGGGGATCAGGTAATGTATTTAAAGTTGGGCAAAAGGGATCATACACTGGAGTCAAAGTGGACCGGTCCCTACTCCTTAGTTGATCGCCTCAGCCCTCAGCCCAAAGATGGTAAACTAAAGTGGGTTCATGTTTCACAACTCAAGCTGTTTGCATACATTAATTTTATTCTTTTGTAATTATATTTTCAGACACAACACCCCTATAGCAACCACGAACCAAGACCCGTGGACATGGTGTATCTTTATTCCTACAGGAATATCGGGCGTGAAAAGCGGCTGCTGAGACTGCCAGTTCTAATCCTATCTCTGCTTTTTCCAAAAGGGCAGTGGGAAACTAGACGGAATGATGCCGCGAACAAAACAGAACACAGAGCTGCGGCAGTTCTTGGTCTGGATCACAACATTGGCCCTAATCACAGTGATAAAGACACAACCTGTCGCCAAAGGAAAAATGCACCCAAGCGAATTTCCACCAATGGAAAAACCCCTAACAATGATATCCATGCTCTAATATACCTGGGACAAGATAAAATAATCCTCACCGCATTACTGATACACAAACAACCAGATATAACCTGAGATGGGTCGATCTGAAAACTAATCTGACACTAACACCCTTAGAGGAAATTCATGTCTATGTCGGGGAAGGGGAACTGGGATTACAAGCAAATATCTCAGTCCCCATAGGATGGGAAAAACATTGGATGGTAGGGGTGCGAACGGAAGGGTATCTATTGGGTTTCCGGAAAACTGGGCGGGCGGAAGTCCGCCCAATGCTAAAGGATCCCCCCCCCCCCAGCCTAAGGGGAGGATCTACAGGACCTCAGAAACCCACTAATTTCGGAGGACAACTAATAAAAGAACAGGGACAAGAGTGTGATCAAAGGGTCATAAGAAGGGAGCCTGACGGGGACACCGAGCAGAGAACCCCAGACAGCGCCCACTGCTCCTCAAAGGCATCAAGGGAGCCAGTGGACGCTGCCCAGGGGAACTCTGCCCGGATGCGTGAACAGATAGAGGATCGGAAACAAGCCCCACAGTCGCAGGAGTCTCCATTGGCCAACCGCCTCTCCCTGGTTGTGTAGATGGCCATTTTAGCCAGGGTGAGGAGGAGGTTGACCAGGAGGTCCCGTGACTTTGTGGGGCCACGGATAGGGAGTGCATGGGGAAGGAGGTGAGGGGAAAAGTGCAGCCAGAAACGTAACAGGATATTGGTGAGGAGCCGGTATAGGGGCTGCAACCTGGCACACTCTAAGTAAAACGTGCGCCAGGGTCTCCCTCACGCCGCAGAAGGGGCAGGTGTCTGGGACGGGTAAACCGCGCCAAATACACCCCCATGCTCGTGGCCCCATGGAGGAGCCGCCAACTGATATCCCCGGTGGGCCTTGGGACCAGGGTGGGGTAGAGGCTGGCCCACTGGGGCTCCTCACCCTCCAGAGGTGGCAGGAGGTCCCACCTCTTGGTGTCGGGGCGGGACACGAGGGTGGGGAAGTGAAGGGTGTGGAGCATGAGTGTGTAGAGATGCTTCCTTGGCATGGTTTGGAAGCGGACCGGCTGCAGATCATGCAGCCAGCTTGCGGAGAAGGGGCAGGGGGACCGGTCGGGTCCACGGGGCAGGGGCCCGATGAAAAGGGCCGGAGGGCTCAGAGTGGGAGGTGGGCGGGGCATGCCCTCACGTAGGACCCGGTCGAGGTAAGCCCGAGCAGCGGGCAGCAAAGCGGCCTTCACCTCCTGTAGTACGCGCCGGGGAGTACAAGGTCTGTAGAGCCCCATATGCCGAGCGAGCGTCAGGGGATCCAGCCAGTCTCCCCGGTCGTAGTCCAGGAGGTCTCCGACCCTGGAAGCTTCTGCCAGGACCAACCTCTGGTGCACCGCGGGGGCCTCCGCCACCTGCACACGGGGCTGGGGGTTGTGTAGTAATTTACCAAGCAAAATAAAATAAAATGCACAAATCTATGTCTAATCAAACTGAATACAGATAAGATCCTCACCAGTTCCAGAATGCTCCCTTTTACAGGCTAATCTCCTTTTAGCCTGGGTCCAGCAATCACTCACACCCTCTGTAGTTACTGTCCTTTGTTCCAGTTTCCTTTAAGTATCCTGGGGGGGGGGGGTGGAGAGGCTCCTTCTTTAGCCAGCTGAAGACACAATGGAGGGGTCTCCCAGAGATTTAAATAGACTCTCTCTTGTGGGTGGAGACCCCCTCCTCACCCTGTGTAGAATCCAGTCACAAAATGGAGATTTGGAATCACATGGGCAAGTCACCTGCCCATGCATGACTCAGGACTTGCAGGGAGCAGCCATTACCCACATGCTACCTTGAATGTCCTCAGGTAGACTTCTTATGTGGATTGGAGTCTTCCAAGCTCTTTTGTCTGTTAAATGCTTCCTGATTGAGCACATTCCTTTCCCAAGGAGTGACCAAATGTTTTAACTAAGGCTACTTAGAAATCAAGCAATTATACAGCTAATGTTCATAACTTTGAGCACACAAATGGTGCCTGCATACAACTAGAATGAACATAACCTTTACATAGATATGTTACATGGCATATACAGCAAAACCCTATTCCAGTTATATCATACATACATTTATGAGCACCCCCACCCCATAAAGCCTTATGGAGTACACTGTCACAGGCTAACAACGGAAATGGGCTTCCCCAGGGTAGAGAGGGCAGGTAACAGAGCAGCATTGGGAAGGAAGAGAGGGACGGAGGTCAGGACCACACGGACACCCAGGTCCTCCAGCAGCTCCAGGAGGACGAACGCGCCCCCCACCGCCAGGCCCTTCTCCACCGCCTCCTGCGCGGCGGCCTCTGAGGCAAGGAAGAAGACAACCTTGCCATACATCTTGGAGGCCACCACGATGGCCGTGGGCCCCACCACCCTCGCCAA
Organism: Mauremys reevesii; assembly: GCF_016161935.1. Classification (NCBI taxonomy): domain Eukaryota; kingdom Metazoa; phylum Chordata; order Testudines; family Geoemydidae; genus Mauremys; species Mauremys reevesii. The sequence continues at coordinate 3,876,274 of NC_052624.1, read as the reverse complement.
CCCTGGCACGTAGGTCTCCATGTGGGGCAAGGTGGGCACCAGGAGGCAACGGATGCCATGCTTCCTGGTCAAGGTGGGGAAGGGGCCCTGACCGCTATAGATGGTAACAGGTGGCGGTTGGGGGAGATGACGTAGCGGCAGGTGGTGGGGGGGGAACCACTGCCACCTCGGTGTACGCCCTGGGGACTGGGGGAGGGGCACCTGCAGAGCTGGTGGAGGGAACAGCGGGGAGGGACGCCATGGCCGGTGGCGGGGCCACGGCAGTGGTGGCAGCCCCTGCCATGGAGGGCTGAGGCTTCTTAGCGGGGCTCTTTCCTTTGTTTTTGTCCAGGCCCTGTCTGCCGGCTGGGGGGGCTCCCCCAGAATTGGAGGGGGCGAGGGACGTGGCAGCAGCAGAGGTCACCCCGGCGCCCGCCGGTGCCTCAGCAGGGGCAGTGGCGGTTGAGGTAGAGGCTGGGGGGCTGTCGGGGGAAGGGGACGGGGTCTCCCCCAGGGATCCCGCCCGCCGTGTCTCCCACCATGATGAGCAGGGAGGGTGGGGAAAAACACCGGGGGCGGGGGAAGGGGAAGTAGGTCAACCACTCCTCCCTGCTAGGCTGCAGGCAGGGGACAAGGGCACCGAATTGGGGGGTGGGCAGATAACGGGGCTATCAAGGACATGGAGGGGAAGGTTCAATCACCAGCATAAGATGGAAGTCCGGCTCCTCTAGCTGCACTAGGGGAGGGAAGTATCAGAGGGGTAGCCGTGTTAGTCTGGATCTGTAAAAGCAACAAAGAATCCTGTGGCACCTTATAGACTAACAGACGTTTTGCAGCATGAGCTATCGTGGGTGAATACCTCATGCTGCAAAACGTCTGTTAGTCTATAAGGTGCCACAGGATTCTTTGTTGCTTTTAGGGGAGGGAAGGTTACAATAACATCAGGGGGGTGCAGTGATCAACCAAAACGGGGGAGGGCACAAGCGCATGGGAGGGGGCATGGGCACACGAAGGGAGGGGCCAGTCAGGGCAAGGAGGGCCACAAAGGATGGGGAGCAACCAGGCTGGGAGTGGGGCAGAGGAACCAAGGGGCTGGCTTCACGGCTGGGGTGGGACAAACAAACCAAGCTGCAGAGGGAGACGGCCAGGGCAGGCAAATAAAGTGAAGCTGGAGAGGGGCAAAAGGCTGCAAGGGACAAATGGGGTAGGCAGCAAAGGGCAAAGCTGGGGGGCCTGTTGCAGAGGGGAAGGGGTCAGTCCGGAGGGGGGTACGTGCGCCCACGAGCGCTTGCAGAAAAGTCAATGTTTGGGCTGGCGGCTGCTGCAGGCCCAAAAAGGTGGAAATAGGGCGTGGCAGGCCAGGAGAGCAGCCGAGTCCCAAAGGCAGGAGCTGAGGCAGATGGTAATTAGCCAGTGTAGGTTGGGGGGGGGGGAACACAGATGGACCAGGGGCTGGCTCCACAGCACACCCCCTGTGTCCCCACAAACACAGTCTAGACCCCCACCACAAGAGCACAGTTTGAAAGTTACTCAGTTCTTGGTGGTCCCCTCCACAGTGGTCTGCAGAATCCCTGTGCGCTTCCCCAACAGCAGAAGATCCTCGTTGTCTTCCCCTCCTCCAGGCTCCAGCAGCTCCCCAGGACAAACACAGCAGCACCAGCAGCAGCTCTAGTAACCCTGGCGGCCAGGCAGGAAGGACCCCTCACAGGTGGTGGAGATGGAGGGGTCCTGACTTCTCCCTCCAGAGGTGTGGGAGGGAGCAGGCCGGCAAGGCCCCCCCCACCTTACCCCTCGCTCAGCAGTGGTAGCAGCAGTCCAAGGAGGGAACTCCAGCCAGCAGGGCAGCCCAAGAAGGGAGGAAGAAAGAGCTCCAGCCAGCAGGGCAGCCCCAGAAGGGAGGAAGAAAGAGCTCCAGCTAGCAGGGCAGCTGGAGAGGTGGGAGAGCTCCAGACAATGGGGCAGCCCAAGGATACTAAGCACTCCCTGTACCTATTGGGTTCCGGAAAGTGGGCAAGCGGAAGCCCGCCCGCTGCTAAAGGATTCCCCCCGCCCCCCGCACCAGCCTAAGGGGAGGATCTACAGGACCTGGAAACCAACTGATTTCGGGGGACAACTAATGAAATAACAGGGACAGGCGCGCAGTCAGAGGGTCAAAAGAAGGGAGCCTGACGGGGACACCGAGCAGAGAACCCCGGACAGCGCCCACTGATCCTCGAAGGCATCAAGGGAGCCAGTGGACGCCGCCCAGAGGAACTCTGCCCGGATACGTGAATGGACAGAGGATCGGAAACAAGCCTCACAGTCACAGGAGTCTCCATTGGCCAACCGCCTCTCCCTGGTTGTGTAGATGGCCGTTTTAGCCAGGGCGAGGAGGAGGTTGATCAGGAGGTCCCGGGACATTGCGGGGCCATGGATGGGGAGTGCATAGAGAAGGAGGTGAGGGGAAAAGTGCAGCCAAAATATAACAGAATATTTGTGAGAAGCCAGTATAGGGGTTTCAACCTGGCACACTCCAAATAACATGCGCCAGGGTTTCCCTCACGCCGCAGAAGGGGCAGGTGTCCGGGACAGGGGTGAACTGCGCCAAATACACGCCTGTGCTCATGGCCCCATGAAGGAGCCGCCAGCTGATATCCCTGGCGGGCCTCGGGACCAGGGTGGAGTAGAGGCTGGCCCACCGGGGCTCCTCACCCGCTAGAGGTGGCAGGAGGTCCCACCACTTTGTGTTGGGGCGGGACACGAGAGTGAGGAAGTGAAGGGTGTGGAGCACGAGCATGTATAGGTGTTTCCTTGATGCGGTTTGGAAGCGAACTGGCTGCAGACTGTGCAGCCGGCTTGCGGAGAAGGGGCGGGGGGGCCGGTCAGGTCCACGGGGCAGGGGCCCGATGAAAAGGTCCGCAGGGCCCGGGATGGAGGGTGGGTGGGGCGTGCCCTCCCGCAGGACCCGGTCGAGGTAGGCCTGAGCAGCGGGCGGCAAAGCAGCCCTCACCTCCTGAAGTATGCACCGGAGGGTACAAGGCCTGGAGAGCCCCATACGCTGAGCGAGCGTCAGGGGATCCAGCCAGTCTCCCCAGTCGTAGTCCAGGAGGTCTCTGACTCTAGTGACTTCCGCCAGGACCAATCTCTTGCGCACTGCGGGGGACTCTGCCGCCTGCACACGGAGCTGGGGGTTGTGTAGCAGGGGCTCCGCGAGGAGATCTGCCCCCTCGGTGGCCGCCACGGACCTGGTCGCAGAGAACAGCTTCCGGGTCCTGGTAGAAGACCGGCAGCCCAGAGAGGTCTCGCAGAAGACCCCTCGGATCGAGATAAAGGCGCTGCCGGTCATATCAGAGCCCTCGGAAGCGGCGCAGGAAGGCGTGCGCCAGTGCTCTCCACGCCGGACTACCCGCACCATACAGGAGCCTCTGCAGTGCCTGGAGGCGGAAGACAGGGACCTGAGTGTGTAGGCACTTCAGGCCCTGCCCTCCCTCCTCCAGGGGCAGGTGGAGCACCCCTGCAGAGACCCAGTGCGTTCCTGGCCAAAAGAACTCCAGAACCACCCTCCGGAGGTCGGCCAGGAAGCCCGGGGCTGGGACCAGGGTGTTGAGCCGGTACCAGAGCATGGACAGGACTAGCTGATTGAGCACCAGTGTCTTCCCTCGGAGGGAGAGGCACCAGAGGAGTCCTGTCCATTTCTGGAGCCGCTCCGCCACCCTGCCCTGCAAACCTTGCCAGTTCTCTGGCGGAGACGGATGTGTGGCAGAGAGATAAACGCCGAGATAGAGCAGCGGATCCGCGCTCCACCGGATGGCCTGAAGCGCGGGTGGGAGGGAGCTTGCCTGCCACCCATCCTCGACCACCCAGGCCAGAGCTCTTGACCCAGTTGACCCGGGTGTAGGAGGCTGCTGAGTACACAGTTTGGCAAGTCTCCACCTGCGCCAAGTCGCCTGGGTCCTGGACCACGAGGAGCACATCGTCGGCATATGCTCCTGAAGCACCAACCCCATGGAGACAAAGGAAGGGCGATGGCAGGGTGGGCGCCCTGCCAGGTCTCGGGGGTCCCGGGCGCTCCTCCCTGCTGGGCCAAGAGACAGTGTCTCCGGATGTGCCCCATCACTCAGCAGAGGTAGCACCAGGCCTCCCCCGTAGAGTAGTGCACCCGGTAATGGGCACCCTGACAGGGGACCAGGAAAGACCCCTTGAGTGCCTCTCCGCCACGCTCTGCCAGTGGCAGTTGAAGCTGCACCTGCCGGCGGAACGAGAGGACGTGATGGAGGGCGGGGTCTTTGCAGCCCAACAGGAGAGGGCTAACAACAGAAATGGGCTTCCCCAGGGTAGAGAGGGTGGGTAGCAGGGCGGCATTGGGGAGGAAGGGAGGGACAGAGGTCAGGACCACACGGACACCCAGGTCCTCCAGCAGCTCCAGGAGGATGAACCGGCCCCCCACCCCCCGCCAGGCCCTTCTTCATTGCCTCCTGGGCGGCGGCCACCGAGGCAAGGAAGAAGACGACCTTGCCATACATCTTGGAGGCCGCCACAATGGCCGTGGGCCCCATCACCCTCGCCAACGCCCGCACGTAGGTCTCCACGTGGGGCGAGGCGGGCACCAGGAGGCAACGGACGCCGTGCTTCCTGGTCATGGTGGGGAAGGGGCCCCGGCCGCTATAGATGGTAACAGGCGGTGGCTGGGAGAGATGACGTAGTAGTTGGCGGGGGGAGGGGAGGCGCCACCACCTGGGCATAAGTTCTGGGTGCTGGAGGGGGGGGGCGTTCGCGGTGCTGGTAGAGGGAACAGCAGGAAGGAACTCCACGGCCGATGGCGGGGACGCCGCAGTGGGGACAGCCCCTGCCATGGAGGGCCCAGTCTTGGCGGGGCTCTTTCCTTTCTTGCCGGCTGGGGGGGCTCCCCCAGAATCGGAGGGGGCGAGGGACGTGGCAGCAGCGGAGGTCACCCCGGCGCCCCAGCGGGGGCGATAGCAGGTGGTTCAGCAGCGACGGTTGAAGTAGAGGCTGGGGGGGTGTCGGAGGGGGGGGGGTCTCCCCCCAGGGATCCCACCCGCCGTGTCTCCTGCCATGATGAGCAGGGAGGGAGGGGAAAAACTCTGGAGAAAGGGTGGGGGGGAAGGGGAAGATCCTGGCTTCTCCCTGCAGAAGTGGGCGGGGGGAGCAGGCCAGCAAGCCCCCCCGACCCCTCGCTCAGCAGTGGTAGCAGCAGCCCAAGGAGGGAACTCCAGCCAGCAGGGCAGCCCAAGGATGCTAAGCACTCCCTGGAGCGGGGTGGTCACCTGCTCCTGCCCCGAAGGGGTTAAAACAGCCCTACGGAGGGGCTGGGGCTGGGGCAAGCAGCTGAACTAAGGCTGACTGGGGGAAGCAGCCACGGCTGTGGCCAGCTCAGTTAGGGCCCAGCTGGCCCTTATAAAAGGGCCGTGGGCTAGAAGCTGAAGAGTCTTCCCTCGAGCTGAGGAGGGAGAAGGACCTGGCTGCTGGGAAGCTCAGGGTACCTAGAGTGAGGCAGGGCTGGGGAATGGCCAGAAGGGCTGGGGAGCCACAGGCCGGCAACTCCCCAGGCTGCAGGGCCTTGTTCCAGGCCTCCTAGAGGTACTGGGTTGCAGGGAAAGGCAGCAGGTCCAAACCTCCCTTGCCTGTGATGACTGGCTTGTACAGACTGCAGTCGGCCCCAATGAAAGGGGGCTAGATGGTGACTGGCAGTAGCCCATAGGCTGAGGCAAGGTGGGGATAAAGGGTGGGGGTTCCCCTGTGAGGAGAGACCCAGAGCGTGTAGGGGTATTGCCAGGGGGCAGCACCCTAGATAAAAGGGCACTTTAAGGTCAAAGGGACCATTATGATCATCTAGTCTGACCTCCTGCACAACGCAGGCCACAGAATCTCACCCACCCACTCCTGTATCAAACCTGTGTCTGAGCCACTGAAGCCCTCAAATCATGGTTTAAAGACTTCAAGGTGCAGAGAATCTTCCAGCAAGTGCCCCGTGCCCCAGGCTGCAGAGGAAGGCGAAAACATGAACAGCACAGAGCGACCATCACACCAGGGCACTGTTTTCAGGATTCATCTTAGCATAATGTCATCATTACACCAAGGAAGTAGCACTACCAGCACCATGAGATCAATACAGCCACGCGCGCATGCCAAAAATCCGCAGTTCACGCACACTGGGATCCCCACAGCAGGAGAGTAGTGTCAGTTTAGCTCTCAGTTTAGTGGGGAGACACTCAGGGACTGAGTCCAAGGGTTCAGCTAAACGCAAGGGCACCTGCAAACAGCTGTACTGGCAGCAGGATCTACACTGGCCCAAGAGGAGGAGTCGCACATCAGGGCACTAATTCCCAATCCCAGTGCAAGGCAATATGGGATCCAGGCACCAGGTCTTTAGTACCAGAATTTCTACTCCCAGGAGAGTGGGCTGGAATTATAGAAGTTACAGGGGAAAAGCCCCCTGTGACCATCCTGGCTCAGTCCATCTCCCTGCCAATGCTGGGCTGATCCTCACTGCACATTTTGTCCAATCTCCTTTTAAAAGTCCCAAGTCTTGGAGTTTCTAGCTGGGACACTTGATACCAGGGGTTCTCAAACTGGGGGTTGGGACCTCTCAGGGAGTCACGAGGTTATTACATGGGGAAGTCGCCAGCTGTCAGCCTCCACCCCCAACCCCGCTTTGCCTCCAGCATTTATAATGGTGTTAACTATTTTGTGACAGGGTCACCCCAGATGGCTCCAGGAGAGTGATCGTGTTGGTATCCAGGAAGTGGCGTCCTGCGAAAGGACGTCCCCCGAGCCTGAGGGGAGGATCCACGGGTCCATGATACCAAATAAATACATGGGACAACTAATGAAAAAAAACAAGATCGGGAGTGAGGTCATAGGGCTAAACGAAGGGAACCCGACGGGGACACTGAGCAGAGAACCCCGGACAGCGCCCACTGCTCCGCGAAGGCGTCAAGGGAGCCAGTGGACGCCACCCGGAGGAACTCTGCCCGGATGCGTGAATGGACAGACGAGCGGAAATAGGCCCCACCGTTGCAGGAAAACCTGTCGGCCAAGCTCCTCTCCCTGGTTTTGTAGATGGCTAGTTTGGCCAGGGCTAAGAGGAGGCTGATAAGGAGATCCCGTGACTTTGTGGGGCCACGGATGGGGAGTGCATAGATAAACAGGTGAGGGGAAAAGTGCAACCAAAAACGTAATAAGAGATCTAAGAGGAGCCGGAATAGGGGCTGCAACCTGGGGCACTCTAGATTAGTGTGCGCCAGGGTTTCCTTCATGCCGCAAAAGGGGCAGGCAGGGCCGGCTTTAGGAAGTGCGGGGCCCAATTTGAACAGTTTCGACGGGGCCCCGGCAGGGATGACTAAAAAAAAAAAACCACTTTAAAAAAACACCTTTCATTTCTTTCATGTCTTATTTACTTTCCATGACATATAAATAATAACAAAATTATATATTACATACATTACATCATATATTATAAATATCAAGTTCATTAAGAGGAACTTTATTGTACACCTCACCTATATGTTTTTAAAACTTTATCTTCCTTGCTTTTTGTTTGACAAAATCTTTCAGTGTATTGCCTAACTCTAAGCTCTTCATTACTTCGCATTCAATTGACATGATTGCCAAATTGTTTAATCGGTCTTCCTGCATTTTTGATCGCAGATATGTTTTAATTAGATTTAGCTTCGAGAAACTCCTCTCTCCTGAGGCTACAGTTACCGGAATAGTCAGGAAGATTCGAATTGTTATAAATAAATTTGGGAATGCTGTTGATCGGTTATTATATGCAAGAAATTGAAGGATTTTTAGGGGGTTCTACAATCAGACAAAATAATTGGCTTTAATGCTTCCAGTTCTTCACAAAGCATGTAGTCATTTATGTCAACTGATTTTACAGTTGAAACGTGTTCGTTTTCCTGCACTAGTTTCACATCTGTCAATGCAAGTTCCAGATCTGCAGCAGCTTTTCGTATGGTGTCCTTGGGAAGATTTTTGTATTTGCATAAAAATCCAAATAAATTCTCATGCTTTTATAAGTGTTCAAACCTTGGTTCAAGTGACTGTAAAGCTTTGTCTAACATGATTGAAGCATTGCACTGTGTAAGCTTCTTTTGGATCAGAAAAAGGCTCATCTGCAGACTCGGACTCAAATTGTTTTTTTCGTTTGCGCAAACGTTTAGTCTGGAATACTGGAGTCACATCTAGATCTTTGGCAAGTTCATTGGCACCAGTTAACACTTCTTGAAAACCCTTCTCTCTGTACGTTTTTAACCAGTTACAAAGCTTTTCAAATGAAGAAATTCCTGCAGAAATATCCATTGTATCACTCTGCAGCTCTTTGCTCACAAAATTCACTTGAAAAAGTAAATCATGCCAGAAAACTAGCGAAACCAAAACCTTATAATCCTTTATTTGAATAGCCAGCGATTCAGCTTCATTTTTTGCTTGAGCATCATCAGTTGTTTCTGCTCCCTCTACGAGTGCATCACAAAACTCCCCTGCTTGGTACCGCAGAGCTTGGATGCTTTGCATTCTACATTCCCATCGTGTTTCACAAAGAGGCTTTACCGAAAGGCCAGTAACGTGTTTTCTAAAAATAGTCCATCTTTTAGTAGATGCAGAAAAAAGGACGTAAATACGCTGCCAGGCTCCAAAGAAACTCACCGCATCTGGACATGTTTTGGCCATGTCTCCCAAAATAAGATTATAGTTGTGACATGCACATGGTGTAAAAAACGCTCTTGGGTTTGTTTTCAAAAGTCGTGCTTGTGCACCTGATATGTTTCCCTTCATATTTGCACCGTTGTCATAGCCCTGCCCACGGATATTTGAAACGTCCAATCCCAGGTCTTTGAGTTCACTTAAAAGGATATTGTACAAATATTCACCTGTGCTGCTTTCTACTACTATGAACTTAATGAAATGTTCATATACTCCTGCTGGAATATTTGGTGAGACACCATCAGCCACATATCTAATTGTCAACGACATTTTTTCTTTGTGACTAATGTCAGAAGTGCAGTCGAGTATAATAGTAAAATATTTAGCAGCCTTAATTCGAGCTATTATTTCATGTTTAACAGCATTCCCTACAATACTACTAAGTCCATTTTGAATGTTTTTTCCTAAATAATGATCATGTATTTCTTTGTCCTTGATTCTTCGTAAATGTTCCTGCATCACTGGGTCAAACTTTCCCAGTAATTCAATAACTCCAAGAAAATTTCCATTGTATGATGTTCCCAGCCATTCATCAGACCCACGAAATGATAAGTTTCGTTCTGCTAGCAACTGAACGACAGCAACAAGTCTCTCAAAAACTTGATACCAGAGTTTTGCTTCTTGGTCAATAAGTTTTTGTTGTATTGAGTCAATGGTTTTTTCAGCAGATAACCTTTGCTGAAGGTCGCAGCAACTAAGCATAGCTTGTAAATGTCCTTTTGAGTTTTCGTGCTCGGCCAATCTTGTATGAATATTAGACCAGTCATTAAAACCATTAGATGCTAATGAACTTGTCACATTATTGCACAAAATCTTACAGTAATAACAAAAGATCTTGTTGGCTCACACTGAGTATATCACCCATGGACGAGGTACAGTTTCACCATTTGAAAGTTTCCTTTTGCAGTGAAACTTTGAAAAGTGTTTCCCAATCTTATTTTTAGGGAAATCTTCTACAATAATTTTAGGCGGCCCTTGTTTTAGTAAATACTCCCTGATACGCTGGCTAATGTATTCTGGCCAGGTTGCAGGATCATCAGATATTTCTATCTGGTCAGCAGAGTTGAAGTTGCCTCTCTGCTCTGGATCTAAACCACTCACATCTTTATTATCAGAAAAGCATTCTTGACCCTCAGTACCTTCAGCATCAGTTACAACCCTTTTTGTAGCCTTCTCTTCACCGTGACTGGCTTGAGTGTCTTCTTCAGACTGATTTGGCTCTTCAAATTCTTCATCACTGCTGTCATTCTCTGTCTGTGTCGTATGTTCTACTGGAGAATTTTCAGCCATATCTGCATCTTCACTGAGCTCTTCTGGCTCAACAGTAGAATCAAGTCTGCTAAAATACTTGCTTAAAGCACCCTTTTGCTTCTGTCTTTCAACTCCCTTTGCCTTGTATATGGCTCTTTTCTTACTCCCACTTGGTACTTTCTACTAATATCTCTTGATCTCTTGCCCATATTGATAGAAGTCACCACATTCTAAAAGAATATAAATTATAGATTTTCACTTTCATATTAGGAAAATAATTTATGTTTTGATAGTTGTAAAACTGATTTTCTTGAATAATGTTTATTTTATTAAAATTTATAAAATATTCCTTATTAATATAAAATTGCCCCCTCCTTCACCGCAGCGCCACCTGGCCCCATGGAAACAGCGCTCCCCCCAGCACCGCCCGCCCCGCAGAAACAAACCCTCCTTCCTCAGCGCCACCCCGTTGAAGCAGCTGTGGGCCAGAGAGGAAGGTTTGGGGTGGGGGAGAAACGGCACATAGGCAAAAAGAACAGGAGTAATTGTGGCACCTTAGAGACTAACAAATTTATTTCAGCATAAGCTTTTGTGGGCTACAGCTCACTTCTTCGGATGCATAGAATGGAACACATTCTGTGTAGGACCCTTCCCCTCCCTGCTCGGCCCCACCATCACACCCCTCTTCACCCCCTAGTCCCCCGCTGACTTGCTGCGTCCCTCCTAGTCAGTCCCCCACCCACCACTCGCCTCCTTTCACCTTCTCCCTTCCCTGCCAGAAACCCCCATGCCTGCCCCTAGAACCCCTGCTGGCTCACTGCTCGCCTCTTTGCCCACCCGCTCACCCCCGACTCGCCGCTGGCCCCCCCCCGAATATATAGCCTCATTCAAAGACCCAGGGGTCACTATATTACTGCACACAGCAGTCAGTCAATGCAGTTGTAGATAAATCTCTGCATTATGCATTTTTGTATAACCTTTACATGACTTTGTATTGAACCTTGGTAATATGTTATAGCAGGCCCCTAAGGTAGTATAATTAAGGTAAAAGAAAAATGTCTTTTTGCTAGAAGTAGAATAAGCTCTTCCCTCCACTTTGTAATCAATTGCCCTGTTGAATGAATGAGGTGTGACAGAGGAAGGGTGGAAGGCAGCACCTCCAGACAGCTGCCACCCTTGGAGAGGGGCTGGGAGCCAGACCAAGGAGAGCTTTGCCCAGGGCTGAGTGGGATGGAGTTTGGGTGCTGGGTGCAGGCTCCGGGCTGGGGTACAGGGTGGGGTGCAGGAAGGGTGGAGGGGTGCAGGCTCTGGGAGGGAGTGCGGAGGGGTGGGTGCAGGGTCCGGGCTGGGGCACAGGAAGGGTGGAGGGGTGCAGGCTCTGGGAGGGAGTGCGGAGGGGTGGGTGCAGGCTTTGGGACAGAGTTTGGGGGCTGGAGGGGGGTGCTGGGGGGAAGGGACTGCCATGTGGCTTCCTTCCTCCCGGGCTGCCCCTCACCATAGCCTCGGTGGGGGATGGAGCTGCCCCTTGCCCAGTGTTTGCAGGAGTGGTGGCTGGGGGGGAACCCAGTCAAACTCTGGTTTTACTCTTTCGCTGATGGGTCACTTAAACCCCTTACAAACTCCTTCCCGCCTCTCTCACCCCCCTTTTCTACTGGGCTTGTTTGATCTTTTCGGTGGAGCCAGATGAAAACCACAAACCCCAGTGAGAGCAACAGGCTGGAAGACTAGACTGAACCCACCACCCAGCCTAGTCCATCCCAGAGCCCAGGACTGAGGCCAAATGTCCCCCCACCCCCAGGCCACCTGCTTCCACTCCTGGCCTCTCCCAGTGTTGCCAGTGATTCTGTGTGGCTGCATCAGGCCGGATTTCAACCGGACCCCCCCTCCCCTAAAATCACCCATGTTTTGTGACCACTCTGCACCAAGAGCACCTTCTTTCCCTGCCCTAGAGCTGCTGGATGGCTAGAAAGCTGAGCTGGGCATTTGATTGATCTGAAATATTATCATGCCCCCGCCCCCAAAAAACTTAATATCCACGCAGCTTTGGGGTCTATTTTATTGTTGCAGGGCAAATGAAGGAGCCAGAGTTTAATGGAAATATTCAGCCCCTACAGCGGTCTTGCAGCAGGGAAAGCAGAGTTGATGGGAAGGGAACTGGTTTGGATAGGAGCCCCAGTCCCCTTCCTTTGCAAAATAATTTGGAGAGGGGAATCAGATCACTCCGTGCCTCTGTTTCCCCTTCTGCGGGGGGCGGGGGGAAGGAGATCAAAGTCTCAGCCTGCCGTGTTGCAGACCTTTTGCATTCTCCCCTCTTGATGTATTTGATTTCCTCCTCCAAACCTCCCTCTCTCTCACCTGGAGTTCACAGCACTAAGTACCGGCTCCGGGCTTTTTTCCTGGGTTACATAATCATGACTTTAGTTTTGAAACAGACACAGGCAGGCACAAACTCACCCTCAAACAGCAACACCGCCGAAAACCACAACACCAACCCAATATTACAAACCTCCGGGGAATCACAGGGTCAAACACTCACCGCTGGAAGCCCCAGCAGCTGCTCAGGTGTGTGAGGTCCACTGCAGAGATTTCTGTCTCCCACCGGACCAGAAGCTCCCTCAGCGTCTCCTCCAGGTCAGTGCTGGGGGGAGGAGAGGGGAGGGGAAGGAAGGCTGCAAAGCACATGTGCCTTCTCCCCCCGTCCCCGCTCCTGACCTGCAACAGCCGCGGCTGCCTCTGCCTCAGCCCTCTGCCGGCCAACGTCTCTCGTTGCCTAGCAGCAACAGCTGCTGCTTCCGCGAGAGATGCTGCCCGATCGGCGCGGGGCCCTCTCAGGCACGGGGCCCAATTCGGGGGAATCGGGCAAATCGGCCTAAAGCCGGCCCTGGGGGCAGGTGTTGGGGACGGGTGAACCACGCCAAGTACACGCCTGTGCTCACGGCCCCGTGAAGGAGCCGCCAACTGATATCCCCGGCGGGCTTTGGAATCAGGGCGGAGGAGAGGCTGGCCCACCGGGGCTCCTCACCCTCCAGAGGTGGCAGGAGGTCTCGCCACTTTGTATCAGGGCGGGACGCGAGGGTGAGGTAGTGAAGCGTGTGGAGCACGAGCGTGTACAGGTGTTCCCTTGGCACGGTCTGGAACAGAACCGGCTGCAGATCGTGCAGCCGGCTCACAGTGAAAGGGCGGGGGGGCGACTGGGTCCACGGGGCAGGGGCCCGATAAAAAGGTCCGCAGGGCCTGGGGTGGAGGGTGGGCGGGGCGTGCCCTCTCGCAGGACCCGGTCAAGGTAGGCCCGAGCAGCGGGCGGTAAAGCGGCCTTCACCTCCTGAAGTACGCGCCGGGGAGTATGAGGTCTGGAGAGCCCCATACGCCGAGCGAGTGTCAGGGGATCCAGCCAGTCTCCCTGGTCATAATCCAGGAGGTCTCTGACCCTGGTGACTTCTGCCAAGACGAGCCTCTGGCGCACTGCAGGGGACTCCGCCACCTGCACACGGAGCTGGGGGTTGTGTAGCAGGGGCTCCGCGAGGAGATCTGCCCCCTCGGTGGCTGCCATGGACCTGGTCACAGAGAACAGTTTCCAGGTCCGGAGGAGGTCCTGGTAGAAGACCGGCAGCCCAGAGAGGTCTCGCGGAAGACCCCTCGGATCGAGATGAAGGAGCTGCTGATCATATCGGAGCCCTCGGAAGCGGTGGAGGAAGGCGTGCGCCAGTGCTCTCCACGCCGGACTACCCGCACCATAAAGAAGCCTCTGCAGGGACCTGAGTGTGTAGGCACTTCAGGCCCTGCCCCCCCTCTTCCAGGGGCAGGTGGAGGGCCCCTGCAGAGACCCAGTGCTTTCCTGGCCAAAAGAACTCCAGAACCACCTTCTGGAGTTAGCCAGGAAACCCGGGGCCAGGACCAGGGTGTTGAGCTGGTACCAGAACATGGACAGGACTAGTTGATTGAGCACCAGTACCCTCCCTCGGAGGGAAAGGCACCGGAGGAGTCCTGTCCATTTCTGGAGCCGCTCTGTCACCCTGCCCTCTAAGCCGTGCCAGTTCTCCGGCGGAGACGGATGCGTGGCAGAAAGGTAAACGCCGAGATAGAGCAGCGGACCCGCGCTCCACCGGATGGCCTGAAGCTCGGGTGGGAGGGAGCTCACCTGCCACCCATCCCCGACCACCAGGCCAGAGCTCTTGACCCAGTCAATGTGGGTGGAGGAGGCCGCCAAGTACACGGTCTGGCAAGCCTCCATCCGCGCCACGTTGCCTGGGTCCTGGACCACGAGGAGCACATTGTCGGCATACGCCGACTGGACCAGCCGCAGCTCCGGCTCCCAAAGCACCAACCCTGTCAACCTCCTGCGGAGGAGACAGAGGAAGGGCTCGATCGCCAGAGCATACAGCTGGCCCGAGAGGGGGCACCCCTGCCATACTCCCCGCCCGAAGCTGAGCGGCTCGATCAGGGTCCAGTTGAGCCTGACCAGACACTCTGCAGAAGTTTACAGCACCTGGAGAAAACCCACAAACTGGGGTCCGAAGCCTAATGCTCACAGAGTGCCCAGGAGATACCCGTGGTCCACCCTGTTGAACGCCTTCTTCTGATCCAGGGACAGGAGGGCGAACAACAGATCATCCCTACACCCAAGCTCCAAGAGATCCCAGGTTATCAAAGATGGTACGGCCCGGGACGGTGTAGGTCTGGTCTGGGTGGATCACGTCCGCCAGCACGGACCCCAGCTGCAGCGAGATGGCCTTTGCTACGATTTTGTAGTCAGTGCTGAGGAGCGAGACGGGATGCCAATTCCGTAAGTCGCGGAGGTCCCCCTTCTTCGGCAGTAAGGCGAGCACGGCTCGCCTGCACGAGAGAGGGAGGACCCTGCTCTGCAAGGACTCAGCCCAGACAGTGATTAGGTCTGGGCCGAGGACGTCTAAAAACACATGGTAGAACTCCACGGTCAGCCCGTCCATGCCCGGAGATTTATTGGTGGGTGTGTGGCGGAGGGCTTCCGAGAACTCGGCCAGAGAGAGAGGCAACTCTAGCCAGTCCCGGTCCCCCGCGCTGACCGTCGGGAGCCCGTCCCAGATCGGTCTGCAAGCGTTAGGATCGGTCGGATCCGGGGCGAAAAGGCCTACATAGAAGGCCCTGGCCCTCCCGCACATCTCCGCCAGATCTGTGAGGGCGGTGCCATCCTCTGCCAGAAGGCAGGTGACGTGCTTCTTGGCCCCCCTCTTTTTCTCCAGGGCTTAGAAGAAGCGGGAGCCATGATCCATCTCCCGAAGGAGGCGAATGCAGGATCGAACAAAGGCGCCCCAGGGTCGATGATCTTCGAGGGCCCGGAGCTCCTCCCGCTTCTCCCGGCACACTCCGCAGAGGGATGGATCCTCGGGGCTGGCAGCCAGACCTCTCTCCAGCTCTAAGACCTCCCGTTCCAACTGCTCTATCGCTGCATCCCTCCGTTGGCTGGCGCCCCGGATGTAGTTGTGGCAGAAGAGTCGGGCACGCATCTTTCCCACATCCCACCACCACGCCGAGGGAAAGGCACGCCGCTGACCTCGCCAGGCCTGCCAGAACTCCCGGAAGGACGCCACGAATCCCACATCCTCCAGCAAGCTGTTGTTAAAATGCCAATAGGCCGGCCCCGGCCTCTCCGTGCAGAGAGAGGCCATCACGGTGGTAAGGTGGTGATCTGAAAAAGGGACCAGCCGGCCGAACACTGGAGGAGTGGGCCCGTGAAAGGTGGAGATGTGACAAGTAGATGCGGTCCAGCCGGGAGTGGCGCGACCGATGGGCCTCCACCCGGACAAAGATGAACGTCGAGACGTTGTCCAGGTGGTGGTCACGCCAGACATCCACCAGGGAGTGACATTTGACGATCTCCCGGAGGACGTCTGCGGTGGCCGGGCACTGCTCAATCCCCGAGCAGTCTCGTTCCTTGAGGGTGGCGTTAAAGTCCCCTCCCAGGACTAGTCTCTCGAGGTTCCAAGGAGCCGAGGAAGGCGGACGCCTGCTGATAAAAACGCAACCTCTCCAGGCCCGATGTCAGGGCATAGACGTTGACGAGATTGACCACAAGCCCCTCCATGTGCACCTGGAGGTGCAGCAGGCGGCCCGGCACAGCCTCGGCAACTCCCAGCATCTCGGGCCGTAGGTCGGGGGAGAACAGGGTCGCCACTCAAGCCGTACAAACTGTGAGATGGCTAAAGTAGACCCCGTCCCCCCACTCCAGCCGCCAGCTGTCTTCCGCGTCCGGATCCGTATGGGTCTCCTGCAAGAAAAGGAAGGAGAGCACCTGGCTCCTGCGGAGACCCACTCTACAGCCCCGGGTGTTTAATGTTGCAAAGATGATCAGAGCCATGAGGAGGACTGCGGGGGATCCTCGCCGGCAGAGACGCCCACGGCCTCCGTCGGGCCGTGCAGCAATCCGTGACCTACCCCGTAGGTGAGTAAAGAGTCACGGAAGAGGCGGACCCGCTGGTAGGTCGCGGCGGTCTGCTTCCCGGTCCTCTTACCCTCCCCCATGAGGGCCCTCGCGGCCCGGAGGATCTGATAGAAATCCCCCCACCGCTGGAGTGCAAGCTGTACCTTGTTACGGGAGCCACGGACGTCCTCAAGGAACTCCCGCAACTCCTCCCTCAGCGTATGGGGGGGCAGGGTTACCGATCTATGACTTTCCCCCAGTGGGGCCCCTGTCACAGCCCCGTGGCTCACCGAGGCGGGCAGGCAGGGGGCAGACCCCCGACGTGGCATCCAATGGGCTGACGCCATGTGGCCTGCCCCACTCCCTGGTTCAACTGGGGGCAGCAGAGGGAAAATAGCAGCCCCTGGTGGGTCGGGACAGGGGAATACCGTATTTTTCCGTGTATAAGACGCCCCCATGTATAAGATGACCCCCACTTTTCTAACCCAAAATTCAGAAATCAATATTTTAAACATAAAACAGAACACATTTTTATTTAGTAATTAGGCAACATTTACATACCAGTACTATGATATTATGCATCACACTTAGCTTTGAGCAAATCACTTTATTCAGCCTCTATTGCATCACTGCTTCTTCTTCATCACTATTAGTTTCGAACATATCAGTTTCTTCAACTTCTATTGCATCACTGCTGTCTACTGAGTCACTGTCTATATATATGAGATCATCCTCAGTTCCGTCCATGGCATTGCTGATTCCACATTTCTTGAAGGACTTCACAATCACCTTTTGTTTGACACCATACCATGAGTTTAGAACCCAATTGCTAACCTCAGTAATGGTTGGTTTTTTCACTCTTCCTGTCGGTGTCAAGTTATCACCTGCTTTTTGAATCCATCTACTCCATTCTTCTCTCATCAGGGCTTTAAATGGCTTGTTGATTGAAACATCTAGTGGCTGTAGCTGACCTGTAAATCCACCAGGAATAACTGCTAGCTGTGTTCGCAAATCCGATGCAACCCTTTTGGTCTTTTCTGTTATATGTGCTCGGAACTGATCAAAGATAAGTAGAGCTGGCTTCTTTAAGAGCCCTCCATGTCTTCTGGACCAAACCTTTGCAAACCAAATGGCCATAATGTCTTCATTCATCCATCCCTTCTCCTGAACTTGCACAATAATGCCAGGTGGTATGGTCTCTTTAGGATATGTTTTCCTCTTAAAAATAAGCATAGGAGGCAGTTTAGTACAATCTGCACAGCATGAAAGCATAGCAGTATAGTGTGTCTTTTCATGGCCACTTGTTTTGATTGCCACTGTTTTGATTCCTTTCACATCAACAGTTCTGTTGGAAGGCACATCAAAATTGAGAGGCACCTCATCCATGTTTGCAATCTGACTTGGTTCAAAATCATATTTTTTCCGAAGTTGTATGACATAGGAGTGAAACTGTTGGATTTTATCCTCATAAACTGGTGGCATTTTCTGTGCTAACTTTGTTCGTGCTCTCATGGCCAACCCTTCTCTCCTCATGAAATTGAAGCACCATTTTGCCTTTCCTGTAAAATCAACAATCTTCATTTCGCTTGCAAACATTCTTGCCTGATATTGAATAAGCTTGGTTGACACACACAAGCCACTCTGGCGCTGCTCCATAATCCAAGTCTTAAGCCTCTGCTCCAAGTTTGGCCATTTTGCTGGTTTTCCTCTGAAGCCCTTCTTCTTTTTTGGCACCTTAAGGAGTTGTTCTTCCTGTTTTCTCCACTGTCTGATCATACACTCAGTGGGAGGAGGTCCAAACTGTCTCTCTGCAGCTCTATTTCCATGCTCTTTTGCATAACTGATTACATTCCGTTTGAATTTTGCAGAGTAAGACATTCGCTTATTTATTTTTTTTATTTTCCGACATCTTTATGGGCTCAGAACGCTCCGACATTACCGGTCCCTGTCGCATCTGCGCACTGCCTACACGCTCTCCACCTCCAACGGGATGTGTTCCAATTGGTTTGTTCAGCATCAGCTGACGTCAGTTACATAAGGCTCGTGATTGGAGGAAGCCTGTTTGCAGAGACAAGCTATCGGCAGTTTCGCTCGTGATTGGAGGTTAGTGATTGGAAGAAGCCTGTTTGCAGAGACAAGGTATGGGCAGTTTCCCAACCGCGCGGTTCCCTCCTCGGCTTACTTCCATGTATAAGACGACCCTCAATTTTTAGTCTAACGATTTTAGGAAAAAGTATTGTCTTATACACGGAAAAATACGGTACAAAGGCCGCTCCCTGGGGAGTATCCTTTGGGATATGGAAGGAACCGGCCCCAGGGGTGGCAGTGGCATCACGGGAGGTGGAGGGGATAAGGATGGGGCTGGCATCAGGGATAGGGCAGGGGTTAGGAGTAGGGGCAAGCAGGGATCAGGAACAGAATCGGGGAACGGGGACAGAGGCAGGATCCCGAGCCTCAGTAGTTGGGCCGCTGGAAGGTGGCCCCTCTCAGTCCGGCTCAGGAATGAGGGGAGTGGGAAGGGGACCCTCAATGATGCCGGGCTCAGCCAAGGGCCAGTCCCTCCGGATGGCCAGTGTGGCAGCCACGGCATCTGGAGTTGGATGGTCGTCAGTGGGGTCCCCACCCGGGAAGGAGATTGGTTGCCCCACACCTAAGAGGGACACCCCATGGGAATCGGGTCCCGGCAGTGTGGCACCGTCCGTCGCCTCAGTAGGCTTGGCGGCCATCAGTGGGGTGCCACCTGCGGCCGGGCAGACGGAAGACTCCAGGGGACCCTCAGAGGCGGGAGCAGAAGCAGCAGTTAGGAGAAGGGAACCCGGGGAAAGGGGAACCGGGGTGAGGTCGCTCAGATTGAGGCCCGCTGGCAGAGGGTCGTCCTCCCCCTGGGTGACCGGGGTCAGACCCAGGGCCTCGATCTCCATAGATGGAGGGGAGATCACCTTCCACCACCCCAGGGCTCTCCCCGCCAGCACCCAAAGCGACGGTCACCTCGGTGCTCGCAGGGGTTCGGATGGTAAGGGGGCAAGAGGGGCTCCATCGGGGGCTTCCACAGGAAGGGAGGAGGGGCGATGTTACCTTCCGGTGCTGCCACGATGTCCCCAGCCGGCACCAACGAATGGAAGTTGTCAGGGGGCAAAGTGGAAGGCTCGGCATCGGTGCCCCCCTGCCTGCTTTTCCGGGGGGTCTCCGAATCTGAAGGATGGAACGGGGCCCAAGCCTTCCGTTTGCCCCACTTCCTCTGTACTAAGGACCAGCCCTCCATGGCATCATCTGGGGGCTGGCTAACAGAGGTCGGGTCGGGGGCCAAGGGCCATGGCTCAGGGACTCGGGGAGGCAATGGTGGGGCAGGACGAAGGAGGGAGGATTCTCCCTGAGGTGGTGCCCAGCGGTATCTCTGCCACACCCGCCTCCACAGGCCCCGCCAGCTCGCAGACAGCAGAGGCGGGACTCTCCCGCTCAGCTGGGCACGCTGGGGGGAGTACCCCTTGGGCCTGAGTGGGAGTAGCGATGGACCAAGAAGGAGGAGGGGCAGCTAGGGGCATCGGTGATGACAGGGCCGGCGCCTTGCCAGGGCTCAGGGGTCCCGGACGTTCCTCCGTGCCGGGCCAAGGGCCAGTCCCTCCAGATGTGCCCCATCGCCCGGCAGAGGTAGCACCGGGCCTCCCCCGTAGAATAATGCACCCGGTAGTGGACTCCCTGGTAGGGGACCAGGAAGGACCCCTCGAGCGTCTCTCTGTCACGCACTGTCAGCGGCAGTTGAAGCTGCACCTGCCGGCAGAACGAGAGGACGTGATGGAGGGCGGGGTCTTTGCAGCCCAACGGGAGAGGGCTGATGACAGAGATAGGTCGCCCCAGGGTAGAAAGGCAGGCAGCAGGGCGGCAAGGGAGGGACAGAGGTCAGGATTAAGCGGACTCCCAGGTCTTCCAACGGCATACAAACTTAAGTATAGAACCCTTCTGTGCTTGTATAACTAATTCTATTTCATCTTTCCATTTTCTTTTTTGTGACCCAGAAAGTTGTTTTCAATACGACATTATAACTTATAAGGGTATTTTTTTAAAGAAATAACTGCTTAAATTATTGTTTAAAATAACTAATATAGGATAGCTGTGAGTCTGTGACCTTGAGCTAGTGTAGACACACCTCACAAGGCACTCCACCCTGAGACACAGTAGAGTTGGAAACCCATGTCATTTTTACAAAATCACTTTTTAGTTTTAAATATATAGTGGGCATCAGTCTTAATGTTAGTTACAACTCTATATCAACTTTATACTGTAAATAGATTAATGGCATTATCCAATTTAATAAGCTGGGTTTCCAAGCAATGGGGAAAATAGGACCTTAATTTTATTCCTAGGTAAAGCACAAAGTGACCAAAATGAAGCCAGCACAGAATCATCTCATCTTGATTAACGTAGGACAGAAATGTTACAGAAGTCCTATCCACTAAAATTAGTGCAGCCATGGACAGAGACAAACTAATTTCTCTTTCCTACCTAATGTGCCCTTGTTACAGAAGGACCCTCTCCAGGTTTTGTCACTCATCCTTTCTGATAAACAATACCAATTATGACAGTGAAAACTTCTATCACCAGTTCATTTTACATAGACAACTGAGTAATCGGATGATGATAACTTCTGATCACTTGCAATCTTGACTGGATATCAATACTGTGCTAGCGGCATGACTGCTTGAAGAGCCATTCTTTTCCATCAAGAGCTTATTCAGAAGAAAAATATTTTTTGAGATATTTCTGTGTTGCACCCACACCTCTAAGCTCTGCGTGTTCATACGTCTGACCTTAAAATTGTGCCTTATTTTGGTTGGAAAGATGTGAGCAATAGCAGCACATTTTTAGCACTGCCAGAAATACATGATAAATCACTGCCTCTAAAATTCCATCAAAAAGTTGGAAGGTGAATGGGGTCGCCACGGACATTTCCAGGAGCGATGTAAACCAGTGCTGGCATAGCCATGCCGGAGCTATCAGCATGGTCCCAGTCCCTGTAGATCTTGAGAAGCACCTTGTGGACCAGCGGTATCAGTGAGAACATGTAAAGCTCGTACTAGGAGTAGGAGAACTGTCAGCTCTGCCATTTTCTTGTTGTTCGCTTGTGCTCGCATTATTAGTATTATCTTCAGTCCGCGGTTTCTTTTCAGGAATCTTTTTAAGCCACTTCCCCATTTTGTGAGGGTTAGTTTAGTTTAAACTAGATAATATAATCCGTAAATCCACGTAACCCGGCACAGGTAAACTGCAATACGTGGCAATATGCGTGAGGGCACCACTGTCAACCCCTCCGCATTGTGGAACTCCCACTCTTCCCTCAGGATACCTCGCAGGGCCGGCTCCAGGCACCAGCATAGGAAGCACATGGCACACTGTAAGGGGCGGCATTCTGGCCAATCTTAGGGCGGCGCTCCTCCGACTGCCCTACTGTTTTTTTTCCCCTCTGCCAGCGCTCCTCCTGCCATGCCACCCTTTTGCTCCGGTGGTGCTCCTCCTGCCATGCCCCCCAGTGGATCGTCTCGCACATCCCCTGGGGTGCATGAACCTCTCTTTGGAGACCACTGTATTAGGGGATAGAATTACACAGATAGGGAAGGAGTAAATGTAAATGACTAATAGCTGTTGTGACAAAGTCCCTCTTCTACCTTGGTGGGTCCTGCGCTTCTTGGCGGATTTGCTCACCTCAGTGATCTTCTCCTCTGGTGGAACCCACAGTCTGGGTCAACTCCTCCTGTGTCTGATCAGGAGTTGGGAGGTTTGGGGGGAACCCAGGCCCACCCTCTACTCCGGGTTCCAGCCCAGGGCCCTGTGGATTGCAGCTGTCTATAGTGCCTCTTATAACAGCTGCATGACAGCTACAACTCCCTGGGCTACTTCCCCATGGCCTCCTCCAAACACCTTCTTTATCCTCACCACAGGTTCTTCCTCCTGGTGTCTGATAATGCTTGATGGTATGATAATTCCTCACTCCTCCAGCAGCACACCCTCTCAGTCTCAGCTCCTTGTGCCTCTTGCTCCCAGCTCCTCACACGCACTTCTCTCCTCTGGCTCCTTCCCCCTAGACTGGAGTGAGTCCCCTTTTTATACCAGGTGCCTTGATTAGCCTGTCCTGATTGGCTGCAGGTGCTCCAATCAATGTAGCTCTCTCCGGTGCCTTCTAGAAAGTTCTTAATTGGCCCCAGGTGCCTTGATTAGCCTGGAGCAACTGCCATTTTGGTTCCCATGGTACTAGGGATTTGCTTAGCCTGGAGCTAACATACCTGCTCCTCAGTACTTTCCTGTAGCCATCTGGCCTTGCTCCATCACATATCCCCCCCCCCCCTGCTCAACACCATAGGGTTGGGCAACTTGGGACGCCAGGCCGGGTGCTCGTGAAAGACCAGCAGCGTTGCCGTGGTGGCATCCAGCCCTATGGAACTGGAATGGTTGGAGGATAAGAACCACCTGGTGACCCTTGCATTGTTTTCCTTATTTCTCTGCATCCACTGGAGGGGTGCGTGGTCTGTCACAAGAGTAAATCGCCGGCCCAAGAGGTAATAACGCAGCGTCTCCATGGCCCATTTGACAGCGAGGCATTCTCTCTCGACTACTGCATACTTCTGTTCTCGTGGGAGCAGCTTTCTGCTTAGGTAGAGAATCGGGTGTTCTTCATCTCCAATCATTTGGGACAGAACTGCCCCCAACCCCACCTCAGAGGCATCTGTCTGTAAAATAAATTCCTTGGTAAAGTCCGGGGCTATGAGTATGGGGTCATTACAGAGGGCTGTCCGAAGGTCTACAAACGCCCCTTCTGCAGTGTCGGTCCACTTTACCATGTCTGGACCTCGAGCCTTCACCAGATCCGTTAGAGGACTTGCCCTACTGGCGAAGTGGGGAATAAACCGTCGGTAGTAGCCTACCATGCCTAGGAATGCACGGACCTGCTTCTTCCGGGTCGGCCGGGGCCAGTTTTGAATCGCTTCTAGTTTATTAGTTTGGGGCTTCACTATACCTCTTCCTACAATATATCCCAGGTACCTAGCCTCTGCTAGTCCTATGGCACACTTAGCAGGATTAGCGGTGAGGCCAGCCCGCCTTAAGGTGCGTAGCACTGCCTCAACTTTCTCCAAGTGGGTTCCCCAGTCTGGCGTATGGATGATGACATCATCTAGGTATGCAGCTGCATAACTAGTATGGGGGCGCAGCAGCTTATCCATGAGGCGCTGGAATGTGGCTGGGGCCCCATGTAACCCAAAAGGGAGAACAGTGTACTGGAATAGCCCGTCTGGGGTGGAGAACGCTGTCTTTTCTTTAGCTTCTTTGGTCAGGGGAATCTGCCAATACCCTTTTGTCAGATCCAGTGTAGTCAAGAATCGGGCACTACCCAGTCAGTCAACCAGTTCGTTGATGCGTGGTATGCATCAAATTGGGATACTTCATTCAGTCGGCGAAAGGCATTACAGAATCTCGTGGTACCATCAGGTTTGGGCACTAGAACGATTGGACTGCACCACTGACTGTAGGATTCTTCAATAACGCCTAATTCTAACATTTTCTTTACTTCGGCCTTGATTTCTTCTCTTTTGGCTGCTGGGATTCGGTAGGGTCTCAGTGTTACCTTGGCTCCAGGGATCATGTGGATATGGTGATAGGTCTCAGTCGTCGGCCCCGGTTTTGTAGAGAACACATCTCGATTGCGATTAATCATGTCAGCTGCCTCGATCTTTTGGATTGGCGTCAAGTCGGGTGATATCTTCACTTGCTCATGTAAGTTATCCTCCTGGGGAAGGGTCTCCTGGGTGACTAAGCATGCCTCTCGATCATGCCAAGGTTTTAGAAGATTGATGTGGTAAATTTGCTCCGGTTTCCTGCGGCCTGGCTGCCTCACCTTATAGTTTACCTCTCCCACGGCTTCAATAACTTCATAGGGTCCCTGCCACTGGGCCAACAGCTTGCTTTCTGCTGTGGGCACCAGGACCATTACTCGATCCCCTGGTTGGAACCATCGAAGCTTTGCTTGGTGGTTATAATGGGTCCGTTGGGTCTCCTGTGCTTTCTCCAAATGTTCTCGTACAATGGGTGTAACTCGGGCTATCCGATCCCTCATCTGTATTACATGCTCGACTATGTTCCTTCCGGGATTTGGCTCCTCTTCCCAGGCTTCTCTGGCTATATCCAATATGCCTCGGGGGTGGCGCCCATATAGTAGTTTGAATGGAGAGAAGCCTGTGGAGGCTTGTGGAACTTCCCGGATGGCGAACATGAGGTAAGGCAATAGGGTATCCCAGTCTTTCCCATCTCGGCTCACCACTTTCCGGATCATGGCCTTGAGGGTCCTATTGAACCTTTCCACAAGGCCGTCTGTTTGCGGGTGGTATACAGAGGTCCGTAGGGCTTGTACATGGAGCAATGAACAGAGATCTCTCATCAACTTAGACACGAAAGGTGTCCCTTGATCAGTCAGTATCTCCTTGGGTAGCCCAACCCGGGAAAAGATCTGTACTAGCTCCTTAGCTATTGTCTTGGAAGCTGTGTTGCGTAGGGGGACGGCTTCCGGGTATCGGGTAGCATAGTCTAGTACAACCAGCACATGTTGGTGGCCCCGAGCTGTCTTCTCTAGGGGCCCAATCAGATCCATAGCTATGCGCTCAAATGGTACCTCTATTATTGGAAGAGGTATCAAAGGGGCCCGTAAGTGTGGGCGAGGGCTATGTAGCTGACACTCTGGACAAGAGGTGCAGTATCACCTGACATCTTCATGTACTCCTGGCCAGAAGAACCTTCGCAGGATCCTGGCCTGGGTTTTCTCTACCCCTAAGTGTCCTCCAAACAGGTGACTGTGGGCGAGGCTCAATATGGCTTTTTGATGTTTTCGTGGCACCAGAAGTTGATGTATCTCCTGCTCCTGCATTTGCACCACACGGTACAGGAGATCTTTCTTCACTATAAAGTAGGGTCCTGGACCTCGGACCTTCCCCTCCACTGCTATCCTATCTATCTCAGCCACCTCTTTCCTGGCGTTATCATATCTGGGGTCCTCTTCCTGGTCCCGTCCGAATGTCTCTCTCCCAGGACTACCCTGCCTGAGCTCCCAGGGGCCGGCTTCTGCTTCTTCCAATGGCCTGTCGCCATCATGGCTGGGGCCAGCCTCCGGCTCACCTTCCATGTTGGTAGTTTCTCTGTTGGCTGCTCGTGCCCATCTGCCTACTAGCGCAGTCTTCTGGCCCTGGGTCAGGATCTGGGTTCCCAAAGCCTTCGCGGCCCTCCTTTCTTTTTTTTTCTTCCAGGCCTTTTGGGGGGCTGAGAAAAGATCCTGAGAAAACTCAGAAAACATGGGGGGTTGACATTCCCCCAATGATGAGTCGCTGCCAACAGGGTCTCCACTTCCCTGCAGCCTCTCAGGGGGAAGTAAATTATCAAACCCTGGATAGTCTCTCCCAATAACTACAGGATATGGGAGTTTAGGAACAACGCCCACTGTCACCTCAATGGGGTTCCCCTGAACCTCTATCTCCACTGGGATGGTGGGGTATTGGCTCATGGCCCCATGCACACATGTCACTGCTACACGTTTGGCTTGTAGCAGCTGGCTACTTTTTACTAGCTTACCCGATATAAAGGTGATAGCACTCCCTGAGTCCACCAGTGCTGTAGTCTCTGTTCCATTTATCTTCACTGGCCTGGTGTAGTTATGTGGGGCTAATGCAACGCCCGCAAGGTGGATAAGGGAGCATGGGACCTCCCAATCCCCCAAGTTGCATTGCATAGGTTCTTCAGTGCTGGGACACTGTGCTGCTATGTATCCCCACTCCCCACATGCATAACATCTATAACTGTTTCTAGTCAGTCTCCCATCATGTGGGCTAGGGGGTTTAGTCCCAGGGTTTCCTCCACTCAGGCCAATCCCTTCCTTCTGGAGTCTCTGTGGGTTTCCAGCCCACCTCTTCCTCCACCTAGGACTCCCCAGGGGTTTGGCTGTCCCTCCTTCCCGGGTTGGGTGTTTGCTACGGAAGGGGCTTTCCTTGCGTAGTTGGGTCAATTCTCTGGCTGTCATGCATCTTTCTACCAGCGTGATCATCTCGTCATAGGTGTATGGATCGTTCTGGCCTACCCATTTGCGGAGATCTGGTGGCAGGGCCCTCATGTACCGGTCGATGACCAGAACCTCTAGTATCTCTTCCGGACTCCGGGATTCTGTTTGCAACCACTTTCGTGCGAGATGGATGAGGTCATACAATTGGGACCGCGGGGTTTTGTCTTCCTGGTACCTCCACTCATGATACCGCTGGGCCCGCACTGCGGTCGTTACCCCAGATCTGGCCAGGATCTCTGCCTTCAACTGGGAGTAGTCTGCTGCAGCCTCTTCAGGCAGATCATGGTAGGCCTTCTGGGCCTCCCCATACAGGAATGGGGCAAGGATGCTAGACCACTGATCTCGAGGCCAGGCCTCCCGTAGGGCTGTCCTCTCAAAGGCCAGAAGGTATGCCTCTACATCATCCTCCCGCGTCATTTTCTGCAGCCAATGGCTAGCCCGTATGAGCCGCGTCCCATCATGGCCACGGTTCAGCTCTGTAAGGGTCTTTACCTGGCTTACCAGTTCCTGCAACATAGCTCGGT
Source organism: Mauremys reevesii (assembly GCF_016161935.1). NCBI lineage: Eukaryota > Metazoa > Chordata > Testudines > Geoemydidae > Mauremys > Mauremys reevesii. The sequence goes on along the minus strand of NC_052624.1, from coordinate 3,849,330 downwards.
CTTGAGCAGCTTGGTCCATCAGCAGGCGATTAGTCTCTTGCTGCAGCCGCACTGCTTCTTGCTGGGTGGCTGCCTGGACACGGGTAGCCTCCTGCTGGGCCGCCGTGGCTTGTATCAGTGCCCGCACTACGTCATCCATTGTGGTGACACAAAAAAAATTAACCCACTTTTTTGTGTGTGTGTGTGTGTGTGTGTTTTTAAATCACCCTCCTTCTTCCGCCGCGCTGTGCACACCAAATATCCCACTCCTGACACCAGTTGTGACAAAGTCCCTCTTCTACCTTGGTGAGTCCTGCGCTTCTTGGCGGATTTGCTCACCTCAGTGATCTTCTCCTCTGGTGGAACCCACAGTCTGGGTCAACTCCTCCTGTGTCTGATCAGGAGTTGGGAGGTTTGGGGGGAACCCGGGCCCACCCTCTACTCCGGGTTCCAGCCCAGGGCCCTGTGGATTGCAGCTGTCTATAGTGCCTCTTATAACAGCTGCATGACAGCTACAACTCCCTGGGCTACTTCCCCATGGCCTCCTCCAAACACCTTCTTTATCCTCACCACAGGTTCTTCCTCCTGGTGTCTGATAATGCTTGATGGTATGATAATTCCTCACTCCTCCAGCAGCACACCCTCTCAGTCTCAGCTCCTCTCACACACTTCTCTCCTCTGGCTCCTTCCCCCTAGACTGGAGTGAGCTCCCCTTTTTATACCAGGTGCCTTGATTAGCCTGTCCTGATTGGCTGCAGGTGCTCCAATCAATGTAGCTCTCTCCGGTGCCTTCTAGAAAGTTCTTAATTGGCCCCAGGTGCCTTGATTAGCCTGGAGCAACTGCCATTTTGGTTCCCATGGTACTAGGGATTTGCTTAGCTTGGAGCTAACATACCTGCTCCTCAGTACTTTCCTGTAGCCATCCGGCCTTGCTCCATCACACTGTATAATAAACAAACCCAATGACACAGCAGCTCTTCCCTGCCAGCGTGAAGCTCAGGCCCAAGAATGAAACTAAACCCACCCTGGCATTCAAGAAATATGACCTCCAACTTAGAAACCCTAATTGCTTTCTCACTCAATTCCCAGGACTTCAGTGCTGGAGGTGAAGTCCAGGACTTCTACTCCATAGGTAATTGAAACCCTTGGAGGAGGAACACTGGAGAGTCCCGCGATGGATGTCAGGATGGAAGAAGCGGACCAGGAACCCTCTAGATGGTGGTGTTCTCCAGGTGCAGGACAGGTAAGATGGTAATGTGTCGTCGTCTTTTCTTTTCACTCTGGGAACGAATGGTGTTGTTCACTGATGCACAAGTGCCACAAAGACCCGAAACCATACACACCGTTGTTATGATGGACTGCCCCATCAGCCTGTGATCCCAGTTCTTTTATAGAGTCTATGGTGGGAAAACATGATACGATCTGTAGAAAAGCGGGAAACCGTCTGAGGTGATGGAACCTTGGGGATCACCCAGTGGCGGGAAAAACCCACTCAGTCCAGTTTTATCCAGACCAGACTGACAGTGTACAGAAGGTCACAAGATGACAGTTTTCAGACTCCATCTTGGATTACCACAGTGTTCTTAAAATCACTGATCGTAGAGTCTGATACTCACACATAATTTAATAAACAGCGTGTAATGAACCAGAGAACAATACAACAGTCCATACCCAACAGAGAGTTGCAGATAGTGCACTATTTGATAACAGTCCAATATCCAATCCACATCCTTCATTCTCTTGGAATGCAATATTACTTTCAGCAGTGCCTGCTTTTTCAGTCTTGTTTGTATTGAGTGTTTCCTCCCGTGCAAGAACACTAGTCTGGACTTTTTTTGTATTTAAATCACACGTTTTAACAGAATCATCACAGGCTTTTTCATCACAGGCTTGCTCTGAACTATTAGGCCCACTACTAGCTGTAGTGACTAGCGGTTCTGCCTGATCTTCTTTAGGCCAAACCCCACAATCAAACAAAGTACGACTACCCTTCCTACTTTTTTCAAGTAGGGCTTCTTTTTCTTGTTTTTCTCTCCGTTTCTGAGCTCCGGACTTATGTTTGTACTCCATAATGACACTCGGCCTGACTGCCAGTCACACCAGCAGAGTGCAGCAGCACTTTGGCAAACTATTACTGTCCAAATGGGCTATTTTTAACCATCGGTGTAGATTTTTTTTCTTTTTTATTTTAGCAGTTGTGATGTAAATTGTGTTATTGTGGGCTTCAGCTATTTTGCTGACCCTCACGCCAACATATATTGTCTGCCTGAGAAGTGCTGCACTTCTCCCTTTCACCCATCAGGGGGCGCTGTGGCTTGGCACCAAATACAGCAGGGGGTGGTGTGTGGGGTGGACATGTGCACAGCAGGGAGCCGCTGCCGCTGCGCATCATGCAGGGCAGGCTGGAGCCAGTCCCCACGCTGCTGCTGGCCCGATGGGACATCGTCACACGGACGCGGAGCTGGATCACATGCGGCATCTGGTGAACGCGTGCACAAGCTGCACCTGCACGGACGCGACCCACCTGATATTTGGGGGGCCCCTGGGCCCTTTTAAATCGTCTGGGCCCCTAGGCAATTGCCCCCTTTACCCCCCGTCGGCGAGCCTGTGAATGTGGACCTAATTGAAAACCTAATTGAAATTCGCCTTTAGAGCTGGACCTGTTTGAAGACCTGACTGGCTCCTCCCTCAGGTGTTTGGAGTGATGTTTCTTTCACCCCAGTCTACCTGCTCGCCATTGGCTGAACAGTCTAACACCACCATTTTGGTTTTCACACCTTGGATTCCTCGCGGCCGCTGCTTTCTCTCTCACTGTGACGGCTTAAAACTAACTTTGACTATTTAAATCTTTATCATTATAAAACAAATTACATATTGATATGCATCTTATCACCGTGTTTCACTGTCACCACTCCAATTTCACTAATTTACATAACCCCAAATCTCCATCTCCTCCTGCTTCAGTTACCAGTGACAGATCAGCACCCTTGATGCTGGACAGCGCCTAGGGCTGACCAGCGTTTTCAGCACAGGGAGCAGCTGAAAAATCCTCTGTGTCCGTGTTGTATCGTAAGATTGTTGCGTGGTTGGGCACTTTAGCGAGAATGTTTCTCCTTTGTGACAGGGTTGGAGGGCTGGAGCGGGTGTAGAAAATGTAGTAAGATCTAAGTGAAAGGCAAGATGTGTAGATGTATCCTGAACAAATCTGTCTTCAAACTGATGCTCTGGAACTTGTTCATGAGTGAGTGCAGGGCTTAAATTCTCATAGTGTATTTCCTGGAGGCCCCCTCCCCCTGCCTTTCCCCCAGTCTCTGCCTACCCAGACAAACAAAAAGCTACTCAAGGAGGCTCCACAGCTGTATCGTGTTGTTTTCATACTTCTTTTTTCCTTCCCTGACCTTGCTCCTGAGATCAGTGGCAGCGTGTCTTTTTTGATCCAGGACCTCACACACGGCTCAGCATTGGACATCATGGGAGGCGGTCCTACCAAACTAATGAAAAGTAGTGTTGATGTGGTGTGCACTTTCAGAGATGATTATGTTCATGTGTGAGAAACTCTGTTCACGTTCACTTGATGTTATGGGTATGATATTGATGCACTTTACAAGAGATTTTTTGGGAGCTGGCATTGCCTTGTTGTGATTGTCCTTGAACCCATGCATTACCGCTCTCTCGTCCAGTTGTAGCCTATGGCAAAATGCCTGGACTTCATGTTCTCCATGGAGGATGTTGGCATTCTGCGGCCAGTTCGTAGGATGCGACGGTTCCCCTCACGACCCCCCCATGACAGCCCCGCGTGGGGTGACGGTTCCCCTCACGACCCCCCATGACAGCCCCGCGTGGGGCGATGGTTCCCCTCACGACCCCCCATGACAGCCCCGCATAGGGCGACGGTTCCCCTCACGACCACTCCTCATGTGGTGACAATTCCCGTCACAGTGTCCCATGACAGCCCCACATGGGGGGGCAATTCCCCTAATGACCCCCACAACTGCCCCGCATGGGGCAACAATTCCTGTCACAGCCCCCAATAACTGGGTGAGGCCTCTAGCTGCACAGCAATAAGAACAACAACATGGGGGGTTCATAACTCAGGACAGAGCTGAAGAGGGCCCAGCACAGATCACTCCAAATACGGCTTTGGAAAGTGAGGGTGTGCCAGTCAATGTTCCCATTTCTGCCTCCCATCGCCTCTCCCTTCTTCCTCCTGCCAGCACCCTTCTTCAGGACTAATCCCAGCTATCATGGGGCATCCTTGTCCCTACAGAGTCCAGGTGCACCCTCTCTGGAGAGCACTATTGTACCTATTGCCTTTCTTAATAGATTCCCTCCTCACACTTTGGGGTTTGTCGCTGTGCTAAACCAGTGAAATTACAACTGTTAAAACTGTTGCCCCAAACCCTCCTTCCACTTCCAGCTTATTTTTATACTTACAACCCATCAAACCTTATAAATATCAAAAGCGGAGACATACGGAATGCACAGGGTCACGATGTGGCATATAATCAAGTTGCTACCTTGACATCAAAGCAGTGAATAAAGGCAATGCATGACAGTACTAAGCAGCTTGATCTCATGGCTTTCCTTATAATTCCCAAGAGTGTGGCAGGGAACCTGAACTAAAAGTATGGGTCTCCTTCATGTCTTGTATATGTGGGGCGGGAGCAGACATATATAGATTACCTGCCTGGATTTCCTAGCTCAGGGAATTGAGGTGCCTGACTGACATATTTCAGTCTCTTAGGATATTAACAAATCAAAAAGATGTCATTGCAAACAGAGCAGACCCCCTCACATCCTAAATACAGGGTTTTTCTCATACGAGATAACTCAGTCATTGCTGATCAGTCCTCCAGACTGCTATGTAAAGCCACATTAAAGCCATGTTAACGAGGGAGCAGTTTGGTGCAGGTTGGATAGCAAGTGCCGAGGATAAGAAAAGACACAGGCAAATTAACACTTTAACTCAGCTCATGTTGTGGGGATAAATTCAGTCAATTTAATATTTGAGCAGCACTGTGCCATGACAAAGAAGCAGCTGGCGGGAATCATGGAAGGGAGCCTGCTTGCCAGGTGCTGAGTTCCACTGGAGCAATGTGGGAGCAAGACTCAACAGAATTTCCAACCACGTGGGTCTCTCTGTGTGACAGCAGGTGGGGAAGAGGAAGCTGCACGACTTAGAGAGAAAATAGTGCAATGCCATTGCCAGTGACCCTGCTTCTGCCAGTGTCTCTATTACTCACACTGTTCTTTCCTCTGACCATGGCATAACCTCTGGCAATGTCCCTTTGGTGTCAATAGAGCCAGCTCTTTTCTATAGGCAAAGCAAACAATTTCCTAGGGAAGCAGAGCAGCTGGGTTCTGTTTGAGTGTCAGCTGGGTGGGGTGGACGTTTGCCCTATTTGCCTCTAATTTGCCTAGGGCAAAAGTACCCGAGCTGGTTACAGCTACCAATGGTGCCGCTATTGATAAGTGCCACTCTCACGGATATCACTTGGGCCCACTGCCAGTCCTTTTGATAGTACCCACTGGGACCCTCACAGTCACTGTCACCGCTCTTTCTTTCCACCCCCTGTGGTTAATGGCACTCTACCCTCCATCAGAGGTCTCAAGATCCATGCTCACCTAAACACAGACGCTCCTGCCCAGGCACATTTTTAAACATATTGGAGTCTCAGATTGTAACATGGCAAACAGCCACCCAGCAGGCTCAGGAAGGATTGGGAACATCCCTTACAATCCTGACTGCTCTTTCTTGGCAAGGGTTGGGAATACCATGGCTGATGAAACTGAGTTGCTCAAGCACCTGCAGAACCCCAGTTCTCTCCTCAATAGCTCACTGTGAGGCCACCTGTTTCGCGGCATCAGGGAACAGAAAAGGAAAGCCGCTGCTGAACTGGTTGGGAGAAACATGAAAATGCCTAGAACCCAGCAGGAGGCTGAGTGGACTTCAGGACTCCTAGGCCAGGAGAGTCCTTTGTTGATGGAGCAGTCTGTGTAATCTAACATCCTGCTAGTAATGGTAGCCTAAGAGTTGTCCTTGAAAAGTGACATGCAAAGGGGAAAAAATAGAGTGGGCTGCCTTTTCCCTGTCTTTATGATGGCTAAAGAAGGCCTGAAGCTATTTTTAAAGGGCTTTTCCTTCCTGTTTTTTTACATTCGAAATTTTGGTCCTGTCTACCCTGTTTTTCCTGGAAGAGTCTATGAAGAACTAGTAGGATTGTGACATCAGAGATACAACATAAATAAAGCTGATTAACTGAGAAGAACATTGATTTGTATTCAGTCATTTTCAAATTCTTTGCTTTTTGTTTGTATAACTCCTATTTAACTCAATTATGAGATTAACAAAGATATATATTTACCTATGTGTTTATGATTCAGCATCCCATCTACCTCCAACGAAGGGCTGAGAAAGCTCATAAACTTCATTTCTGAGACTTCCAGTAAATCCTCCAGCAAAATCAGGAAAGGCAAAAACTTGGCACTTCTGATAAACAAGCAGAAAACCCTTTGGACTTTCATCATAAAGCAGAAAAAAATACCACAAAACCAATGTTTCTGCCTCCTTCTTCAGATCACCTTTAAAATTAGCTTTCGAGCTTGGAAGCTGAGAACCTGCCAACGTTCCACCAGGGGGCACCATGCTATTTTCCAGGGGAGATTGAAAAATTCCTGTGGAAGTGAGGAAGTGTGCTGAAAAGAGCAGGAGTCAGAGAGGAAGAGTCATCAGAGTGGGGGTTTCTGAAGATGGGAGAGACTCAGATGACCATTGTAGATAAAAGGGGCTCAACATACACAGAAAGAAACGCTCTCTTGCTTGTTCCCTGTCACAGAAGTTTCTCATCTGCTCTCCTCCTCTAACACGTCCACTTCCCCCAGTGAATGACCCCATCATCATATATCCTGGTCTCCCTTGTGCCCACTCTCATCCCCTCCCTTTTTCTCCCCTTAATCTCTCACTCGTGGAGCTTTCTGCTCATAAGACAAACACCACTTTAGTTGCTCCCATATTAAACCGGCCTTTGACTCCACTTGTCTCTCAAACTACCACCCCATCTCCCTTCTGCCTTTCAGCTCTAAGCTCCTTGAACGTGCTGTGTACAATGACTGTTTGGAGTTCCTCTCCTGCAATTCAATCCTAGGCCCTCTCCAATCCAGCTTCTGCCCCTTGCACTCCACCAAAAGTGCTTTTGCCAAAGTCTCTAACGACCTCTTCTTAGCCAAAAAACAGAACCTGTACCCCATCCTCATCCTGCTTGACCTTCAGCCACCTGTGGGTACATCTATACGGCAAACAAACAAACAAAACCATAGCAGCAAGTCTCAGAGCCCAGGTGAACTGACGCAGGCTCATGCTGCAGGGCTAAAAATAGCAATGTAGACATTCAGGCTTAGGCTGGAGCCTGGGCTCCAAGACCCTCCCCTCTCACCAGGTTTCAGAGCCCAGGCTCCAGCCCAAGCCCAAATGTCTACAATGCTCTTTTTAGTCCCAGTGTGAGCCCTGTGGGCCCAAAGCAGCTGATCCATGCTCTACAACTCACTGCTGCAGTTCTTGTTTTTTGCTGTATAGACATACTCCTAGATACTATTGACCATGCTCTTCTTGAAATGTTGTCCTCCCTTGATTTCCATGACTCTGTCCTCTCCTCCTCTCTAATTATTCCTTCAGCACGTCCTTTGGATGGTCCTCCTTACCGCCCTCCAACTTTTCCGTGCAGCTTCTACAGGGCTCTGTTCTTGGTCCCCCTCTCCTCTCCCTCTACATCTTATCTTTTAATACTCTCATTGCAAACACAAATGCAACTACTAGCTCTATGCAGAGGACTCACAGATCTACCTCTCTACTAAAGACTTGTTTCCTTCTCTGTCCAAACTAAAATCTTGGCTTGTCTCTGACATCTCCTTGTGGATGCCTAGCTGGTGTCAGCTTGAGCACAACAGGACTAAACCAGAACTCTTAATCTTCTTCCTCCCCAACTCTTCCCGCCCCTCCCCGCAGCAAAAAAAATCCCAATCCTTCCTTGATCACTGGCAGGGGCGGCTCCAGGCCCCAGCACGCCAAGCGCGTGCTTGGGGCGGCATGCTGCGGGGGGCACTCTGCCAGTCGCCAGGAGGGCGGCAGGCGGCTCCGGTGGACCTCCCGCAGGCGTGCGGAGGGTCCGCTGGTCCCGCGGCTTTGGTGGAGCATCTGCAGGCACGTCTGCGAGAGGTCCACCGGAGCCGCGGGACCGGCGACTGGCAGAGCGCCCCCCCATGGCATGCCGCCGTGCTTGGGGCGGCGAAATGGCTAGAGCCGCCCCTGATTACTGTGGACAAATCCACCATCCTCCCTGCCACACAAGCTCATAACCTGGTTGTCATCTTCAATTCGGACAGCTTGCTAGGTCCTTACATCTAGGCTATGTCCAAATCTTGCTGATTATTTCTGCATAACATCTCTAAAATACCGCCTTCCTTATCCATCCACACAGCTAAAACCCTCGTCCAAGTTCTCATCATCTCACATCCTGATTACTGCAACATCCTTTTCTCTGGCCTTGACAAATGCTAAATATTTCCCTTCTTGTATCTATTCAGAATGCTGCTACAAAGCTCATTTTCCTAGCCTGTTGCTTTGACCATGTCACCTCTCTCTTTGCATCCCTCTACTAGTTCCCCCTTCTTTATTGCATCAAACATAAGCTACTTAGCTTAACTTTCAAGGCCCTTCAGTGCCTATCCATATGCTATCTACCATCGCTCATTCACTACCAAAGGTCAACTCCCACCTCTGATCAGCCATGTCAGCCTCCATCAAATTTTCAAATCTCTCTCATGCTGCCCCTCACACTTGGGATGGCCTCCCTGTAAATATCCACAAAGCTACTTCATTAGCCTCCTGAAAATTCTGCCTTAAAACTCTCCTTTGCCACGATTCCTACAAAAAACTTGACAATGGTTAGGCCATGGGCGTGCTAAAAACACTGCCCTACCATACGGACCAATATTGTCTCATTGTCTCCTTGTATTCTCCTGTCTCCATCTGGTGTCTCTTGTCTCATGCTTAGATTGTCAGCTCTTTGGGGCAGGGACCACCTTTTTGTTATGTGTTTGTGCAGTGCCTAGCACAATGGGGTTCTGCTTCATGCATTACAAGAAAGAAAGAAAGAAAATCTGAGCAATATGCCAGAGTCCAGGCATTTCAGGGGACAGGCAGAAGTAAAGGAAAGAGCTTTATCATCCAGACAGGCCAGAGCCTGTCACTTCTGTCAGGGCTTCTCCACACTTGGAAGATGCATCATGTTAGAATGATGTAAAACAATGTAGACAAGACCTGTCATGCTTAAAATCCTCTTGGCTGGTTCTGAGGTTTAACCACGACCATCAAGCACAGTGTTAAACAAGCACCGCTGGCCCTGTCTACCTGGAGTGTTTTCCAGTCTGGGGAGGTTTGAATGAGGGATTTGCTCTAGGCCCATCTTTAGATCCAGGTGCGTATCACTTTGAGTACGTCTACACTACGGGATTATTCCGATTTTACATAAACCGGTTTAGCAAAACAGATTGTATAAAATCGAGTGCGCGTGGCCACACTAAACACATTAAATCGGTGGTGTGCATCCACGGTCCGAGGCTAGCGTCGATTTCTGGAGCGTTGCACTGTGGGTAGCTATCCCGTAGCTATCCCATAGTTCCAGCAACCTCCCCCGCCCCTTGGAATTTCCGGGTTGAGATCCCAGTGCCTGATGGGGCAAAAATCATTGTTGCGGGTGGTTCTGGGTAAATGTCGTCAGTCACTCCTTCCTCTGGGAAAGCAACGGCAGACAAGCATTTCGTGCCTTTTTTCCCTGGATTGCCCTGGCAGATGCCATAGCATGGCAATTATGGAGCCTGTTTTGCCTTTTGTGACTGTCACCGTATGTGTACTAGATGCCGCTGATGGAGGCGATTCAGCAGCGCTACACAGCAGCATGTTTTTGCTTTTGCATGATAGCAGAGATGGTTACCAGCCATACTGTACCATCTACCATGCCATAAATTGGTAATAAGATGATCATGGTTACCAGTCCTTTTGCACTGCACCATTTGCTGCTGTTATAAGTGCCCCTGGCTGAGATCAGCCAGGGGCGCAAAAGCCAAAATTGGGAATGACTCCCTCCTTTTTGGTATCTAAAAATAGAATCAGTCCTGCCTAGAATATGGGTAAGTGTACTATAGAACCACTGTATCATAGAACCAGAGAGCACAGCTGCTCTATGTCAGATCCAGCAGAAATTATGAGCTGTATGCTATTCACAGGGGGTGCTCCTGCAACAACCCCACCTGTTGATTCCGTTCTTCCCCCAGCCTTCCTGGGCTACCGTAGCAGTGTCCCCCCACTTGTGTGATGAAGTAATAAAGAATGCAGGAATAAGACCCAGTGACTTGTTAGTGAGAAATGAGTGGAGGGCAGCCTCCAGCTGCTATGATAGTCCAGACAGGACATTAAGCAGTGCGGAGAAGAGGAGCCCAGCATCCCGCTGCTAGTCCAGGGGCAATTGAATCTTTTCTTTACACATGAAGGGTGGGGGCTGATGGAGCTCAGCCCCCTGTTGCTATGATGAAGACAGTTACCAGCCATACTGCACCATCTACCAGGAAAAATTAGGAGCAGGCGCCCTTGATTGACCTCACTGATGCTAGTCGGCATGGTTACCAGTCCTTTTGCACTGCCCCATGTACCAATAGGCTGATGATGACGATGGATATCAGTCGTATTGCACCATCAGCCACCCATGGCGGGGGGGAGCAAGGATGTTGGTGTTGAGTGCTGCAGCATCGCGTCTATCTGCAGCATTCAGTAAAGATAGGGTGACATGTAAAAGAGTCAAGAGAGGATTGTTTTCCCTTTCACTTCTGGGGGTAGGGGTGTGTGTGCGTAAATTGCCGAGCTATGCCCTGAACCACCGCGGACACTGTGTTTGACCCTAGAAGCATTTGGAGCTCAGCCAAGAATGCAAATACTTTTCAGAGACTGCAGGAACTGTGGGATAGCTTGAGTCCTCCAGTCCATGAATGTCCATTTGATTCTTTGGCTTTCCGTTACGCTTGTCACGCAGCAGTGCGCTGAGTCCCTGCTATGGCGTCTGTCTGGAGATTTTTTTTTTAAATGATTTTGAATTTCGTCTTCTGTAACGGAGCGCTGATAGAACAGATTTGCCTGCCCTTACAGCAATCACATCCGCATGGTCCATGCTGGAGCTCTTTCTTTATTTTGATTTTTAACTGCATCGCCACCCGTGCTGATCGGAGCTCCACGCTGGGCAAACAGGAAATATTCAAAAGTTCGCGGGGCTTTTCCTGTCTACCTGGCCACTGCATCCGAGTTCAGATTGCTGTCCAGAGCGGTCAGTGGTGCACTGTGGGATACCACCTGGAGGCCAATACCGTCGATCTGCGGCCACACTAACCCTAATCCGATATGGTAATTCCGATACTAGCGCTACTCCTCTCGTTAGGGAGGAGTACAGAAATCGATTTAAAGAGCCCTTTATATCGATATAAAGGGCCTCTCAGTGTGGACGGGTGTGGCGTTAAATCGGTTTTACGCTCCTAAAACCGGTTTAAACGCTTAGTGTAGACCAGGCCTTTAATATCTGAGACATCCCCTGTCAGGGGGAGGACGGAGCATCATGGTCTAATTGGTATTTCCCATCTCTAACTATTATGATCCTAATACGCTGTCTGACTATTTGTGTACCAGAGGGCAAAGGTCATTATGCTAATGAGAGGCAAATGTTTCCCTTAGAGTCATACATGCCCAAAGGGAACCCAGCAATGACAGAAAAATGTCATGCTCACAATGGGTCCCTCTCGTTGCACTACAGGGAGTGGACTCCTCCAGAGAGAGGCTGATATTTCAATGCTGCATATCTCCTTTAAGTCATGATGCGGGGGTAGGAAAGTAACACTGATGTACAGTGAAATGCACTACCCTCCTCTCACTCCGCCGGCCTTGCAGCAGTGCTAGACAGAGCAGTTCCCAGCGATGACCCAAATAGATCAGAAGAAATCAGAACTAGTCCCACAGCCCTGACCCTTCTTCACCCATCCTGGGTCCTGGGAAATAGAAATGCTGAAAGAGAGAGAGGGTGATAATGGAGGATAGTGAGGCCTGATTCTGTGAGGTGCTGAGCATGGAACCTGAAGGCAGCAGGGTTAGATATGAGTTTTCGGTGCAATGTGGCAGTGAACAAGGCTGACAGCTTGGTGCTGCATACATAGTGGCACTGTGCCCCACGTCTGGACAGAAACGGTCCCTCTCTAAACAGCTCTGGTGTGTCTGCAGTAATGGGTTCATTTCGAGGAATCTCGGTACCTGAAAGACAAACTGGAGGAAGCTGAGAGCAAGACAGACAATCAGGGCTCAGGGATTGATGTGGGAAGAGAGATTACACTGAGACCTGGTTTACTTTATAAAATTAGGTCAAACCAACTACATTGCTCAGGGTTGTGTCAGTGACGTAATTAAGCTAACCTAGCCCCCGCCTAGACAGCACTAGGTTGACGGAAGAATTCTTCTGTCAACCTAGCTACTGCCTCTTGGGGTGGTGAACTACCTGCGTCTATGGGAGAACTCCTCCCATCACGGAAGGGAGTGTCTACATTGAATCTCTACAGCAGTGCAACTGTGCCACTGTAGCATTGCAAGTGTAGACAAGCCCTAAGTAAACAACTACTAAGGGGAGAGGGGGAGGAACATGATAACAGTAAAGGAAGGTGGAGCAGAACCAGCAGCTACCCTTAAAGAGGACACTAGACCCTTGTGGCCTTCCTCCTAATTAGCTAACGTCGCATAGATGGATACCTGAGCCTGTTGCCAGTAGGGTTGTGTTGGCAGGAAGGTTAGGGCCAGCAAGGGTGGACTGGCTAATCAGGGCCGACGAAGCTGGGGAAGCCAGGCCCTAGGCCCCCTTCCGGACCACCGGGCCCTAGTAATTTGTACCAGCTTCCCCCCCTCTCGTCGGCCCTGAGGGACAGAGGTAAATTTGGGTCTGAAATGAGCAACACTCCCTTTCAATGGAGGGGGCGGGCACTGTTAAGGAGGGAAGGGGGATACCAAAATGCCAACGGTGCCCAACACGGAGAGAAGAGAAGCTGCTCCCTTGACCTCTTTTCCTCTCCTTTATTATGTCCCCCTGTCCCTTGCTCCGGGCCTGTAGTTAGTGAAGCAGAACTCAGCGCTATTCTGTTTTGAGCAAGCAGAGCTAGTCAAAGAGAAGAAAGGCTCCTTGTCTGGAGGGTCATGGCTCTAATCCGCTCATGTGTCCACGACAGAAAAGAGAGCGACAGAGTGAGAAAGACAGACCTGGTTTGTATGCCAGTTCCCTCTCTTTTATACCCTCTCGCCCATGCCAGCCATCGCCCTCTCACAAAAGACAGTCTCCCCTCCCGGCCAACTAACCAAGCAACTAAATTGAAGAGCTGCCTGCAGCCTCTCAAATTAAAAGTGATTAAACATCTTATTAAAGCACATGTGTCATTCTGCTGAATGGGAGGCACATTCCTTTGCAGTGAATGTGAAATCAATTCAAGGGACCAATTTAACACAGTGTGGCACCTCTTACCCCTTCCCTGCTTGGCCTGCACCCTGTCTGTCTTGTGTCCCACTGTATTGGAGTGAGGCCCTGGACAGGACCCAGACCCCTCTAATGTACCTGATTACCCAGGCTGTCAGTCCTGTCCTTTCTAGGACTAGTTTTGCCTCTATTCCATACAAGACCTTCTGTTATCTCACTTTCCCCCTCCATTATTGATAGCAGATACACTGGAGCATTAAACCTGAGGCTACAGAAGACTTTTAGGTAACAATTAGCAAAGCACGTTATAAACATTACCCCTCACATCAGCTAGAAAAGGTTCATCAACCTCATTATACACATGGGGAAACCGAGGCACAGAGCGGCAAAGTGACTTGCCCAAGGCCCCAGAGGGAATGTGTGCAAAAGATGGGATTGGCGCTCCTGGCTCCCAGTCATGTATTACCACCCTTTGGGTCTAGGCAGGAACAAGAAAACAATCAAACTCCATGTATCTGGATGGAACGGCTAACTTCAGTGGCTCAGATACTACGTTGACAGGCGCAGTATAGGAACCTAGACAGAACTGAACTGACCAGACAGACTAGAATTGTCGAGGGGAACCCCTAAGCTGAAGTAATTTACATCTTCCGGAGCTCTTAACGCGTTGGTTACATGAACATGGGAGCCCTTAGATTTACTCATATACTCCAGCCTGACTGCTGCTCTCAGTTACACCCCCGTAACCCACTGAAGTCTGTGGGCATGCATGGGTGTAACCGGTGGTGAGCTGGAGCAGGTTCCCACAGGTTCCCAAGAACCAGTTGCTAAAATTAGATCTCCGTGGAGAACTGGTTGTTAAAGGGCCGGGGGGGGGGCAAAGAACTCCGGTCCGCGGGCCGGACCAGCCTGTTGCTCTCAGGATTCCCAGCTGGGGAGGCTGAGGCTCCCCCGGCCTTTCCCCCGCTTCCCCCCAGCTGCAGCGTGGCCAGCCGCCGGCACCAGCTGGGCAGCTCAGCTGAGCTCTGAAGTAATCCTGTTGCCACTTTTTGAGAGGCCCAGCAAGGTGGGGAAGGGGTCCTGCTGCAAGCTCCAGGGCTGGCCGGAGGGGAGGGGGCAAGTGGGGCAATTTGCCCGAGGCCCCTGGCCTCATGAGGATGTCTCCCCCCCACAGAGCTGCAGCATGGCCAGCAGCTGGGCAGCTCAGCTGAGCTCCTGAGTCGTCCTGCTGCTTTAAGCTGCCGGCAAGGTAAGGGGGGAGGGGGCTGCAAGCTCTAGAGTTGCCGGGGGGGCAAGTGGCCCCATGGGTATGTATCCCCCTGCCCCGGCCCCTCCCCCCCATAAATCAGAACTTTTTATAGGGAACCGGTTGTTAAGATTTTGGCTGCTCATCACTGGGTGTAACAATGGACAGAATTTGTCTCTTAGGTTCACAGCCATTTACACCCCCTTACTCATATCCGCTGCAGCGAACCTCTGGAGTGTACTGGACTAAGAGTGGGTTTGGAGGCAGGCACCAGTGCACTCAAACAGGTGGGTAGGTGAGGCACAGGTGCTGCTTGTTTGTTTTTGCTATCTGCTCTATTTTCTATGCTTGTTATAGCCTGAGCTGCTTTCTGAGCAGCCAAATAGCAGCCAGAGAAAAAGGAATAAAAAATGAGTCATGCCGTCTCCAATGTGAAGGTCAATTACCGTTGAAACCGTTTCCCACCAGAAGCCCTGGAAGTCTCACAAAGGTGCTGAGAGCAGCGGCTGTCTGGGAGGAGGACGACGGCTCAGACCATGTTTCTGAGCCAGCAGGCTGCTGGAAAGCCGACCAACCGCTAAACAAACAAATTCAAAAAGCGAAGGCAGAAATGCTAATTTCCTTTCTTTCTCAGAGCCAAAGGGTGATGGCAGCCCAGCTACCCAGTGGGAAATCTCCAGTGCTTAATTTGTAATGAAAGAGGTGCTGGGGCTCACGCCATTTTTTTACTTTCATAACTGATGTGGCAAGCCCAGAGGTGCCCAGGCTATGAACGGCTAAGCCTAGAGGTGCCAGGGCTCAGCCCTTGCAAGTCCTGGCACAAATTAAGCACTGGAAATCTCCTTAGGGCTTCCTAGGGAAGCAGGGACAGAGTGGGGCCTGGTCTACACTACATGTTTAAACCGAATTTAGCAGCGTTAAACCGATTTAACTCTGCACCCGTCCACACAACGAAGCCCTTTATATCAATATAAAGGGCTCTTTAAACCAATTTCTGTACTCCTCCCTGACAAAGGGAGTAGCGCTGAAATCGGTATTGCCATGGTGGATTAGGGTTAGTGTGGCCGCAATTCGACGGTACTGGCCTGCGGGCGGTATCCCACAGTGCACCATTGTGACCGCTCTGGAAAGCAATCTGAACTCGGATGCACTGGCCAGGTTGTCAGGAAAAGCCCCGCGAACTTTTGAATTTCATTTCCTGTTTGCCCAGCATGGAGCGCTGATCAGCATGGGTGGCGATGCTGTCCCAAATCCAAAAAGAGCTCCAGCATGGACCATACGGGAGATACTGGATCTGATCGCTGTATGGGGAGACAAAAGCGTATGGAAAGCCAAAGATCAAATGAATGCTGCTGTCTACTGCATGCTGCTGGTAGACGGGGTGCTGCAGCGCTGAACATCAGCATCCCCTTCCCAGTGGCAGATGGTGCAAAATGACTGATAGCCATTGTCATCATCAGCCCGTGAGTGCTCCTGGCTGGCCTCAGTGAGGTCAGCTGGGGGCGCCTGGGTAAAGATGGGAATGACTCCCAGTCATTCCCGGCAGATGGTGCCTCCCCTCATTATCTCACTAAACTGCATTCTTTATTACTTCATCACACAAATGGGGGGACACTGCCATGGTAGCCCAGAAGGGGTGGGGGAGGAGGGAAGCAACGGGTGGGGTTGTTGCAGGGGCACCCCCTAGAATGGCATGCAGCTCATCCTTTCTGTGGGATCTCTGGGGCTCTGACCCGGAGCAATAACCACCATGGCCAATTTCCAAATGCAAACAGTGCAAAATGACTGATAACCATCACCTCATTGCCAATTTACAATGGCAGACAGTGCAATAGGGATGGTAAACATCTCTGCTACTTTGCAAAGGCAAATGAATACTGCTGTGTAGCACTGCAGTACCGTGTCTGTCAGCAGCATCCAGTATCCATGGTTGCCATGCCATACCCTGGGTCCCTCTGTCTACTGGGGCTCTTACTTATACTCAGTGGTTTTGCCCTGCGAAGGAAGATTTTCTCTCTCCTGCAAAACTGAATCATCTGGGTAGCCAAATCCACAGCACTTAGCTCTGATAACTCCTCTAAATGTGGGTGGCAGCAAAGTGAGTGGAGTGTGTTTCTGAAAGACCCTCATTGCAAGTGCTCAAATACTATGGTGATGTGGATGGCATAAGAACTGGTAAAGCAGAGATCACAGCGAGATAAGGACAGGACAAGTCAGCTGTGAGTAACGCTGGAGCTACCTGGTGTCTACTCTTACAAATGCGCTCCAGAGAGACATGCACGCTTAACATATAAATACAGCCAGCTGGTGGATTCTTTCACACACACTCGGGACGGTTAGCATTGTAACTGCTGCACACCTTGTTAACCCTTCAAGTGCGTGAAGGGCAAATGGGAGAGTTCTCTGGAAGTTCCCGCCAAGCGAGGTACTGGTTTGAGGTCACAGGAAAGTGCAATCAAGTTTAGCTGGAGCGGGAGCATGGTGAACTGTGCACTGTGCACAGGGCTGGGGCCAGGAAATCCTGGTGTCCAAGCCCAGCTCTTCCACTGACTTGATGTGCAGGCTCTGGTGAGTCATGCAACATCTCTGTCAGTTGGTCTGTAACCTGGCTTAGCGCTGTACTTACCTCCTGGAGTGTTTGCCAATGGATTAACTAGTGGCAGTTGCAAAGCCAGAAGGGACCATTGTGATCATCTAATCTGACTTCCTGTGTAACACAGGCCAGAGAGCTTTCAGGAACTCATTCCTGTTTGGATTAAAGCTAAGATCTTTAAGAAAAACATCCCATTTTATTTAAAAATTGCCAGTGACAGAGACTCCACCACAACCCTTGGTCAATTGTTCCAAGGGTTAATTACCCTCACTGTGAAATCTTTCTAGCTTCTACTTCCTGCCATTGGCTCTTGTTAGACCTTTGTCTGCTAGGCTGAAGAGCCCACTAGCAACTATCTGTGCCCCATGTGGGTACTTACAGACTGTGAGCAAGTCATCCCTTAATGTTTTCAGTTAAACTGAATAGATTGAGCTCCTTGAATCTATCACTCTAACGCCGGGGTTCTAATCCATTAGCCGTTCTCACGGCTCTGCTCTGAACACTCTGCAGTTTATCAACACTCTTCTTGAATTGTAGACACCAAAACAGGACACAGTATTCTGGCTGCAATAGCACCAGTGGTAAGATACAGAGGTAAGATAACCTCTCTGCTTCGACTCAAGACTCCCCAGGGACCAGTCTAAGTTTGATGGTGAAATATTGTTTTACTTCTTTTCTCTGACTTGGAGGGATTGGCTTGCAGGCTTCCATCCTGAACACATGACATTTTTCTAATGGTCTGCTAATTGCTGATTTTTCTCTCTCTGAAGGCTATATTAGGCTTGGCTTGAGGATGAATTCCTCCTCTAGGAGAAACCAATAGATCTGGGCAGTCACTTGGAGAATGGTACTGAATAGCAGGCACAGTTTCGCTTTCCCCACAGCGTTGGGCTTGATTGTGCTGTCCCTGCTCATACAGAAAGCCAGATTCTGATCTCAGTAACTCTAGCACAAATCTGGGATAATGTTGTTGAAACAAATGGAGTTAGTCTTGATTTACACCCATGTAAGTGAGAACAGAATCTGGTGCAAAGTCACTGAAGTTAAGCAAAAATGGCAGGATTGGGACCGTCTGTATTCAGCCCCCTACAAAAAAAACCCCCACCTGTGTGAACTTTGAATTAGGGTTGTTACATTGCCTATCGCTCCAATGCAAACCATACAAAGCAAGGAATAATGCCAGTTGCAATTGTCCTCTGAAGAGCCATTCTGCCCAGTTTGGAAGACGAAGTTCAACCATTAAGGTGTGTAACCCTGCGATTTTAGTGCTGATTTAAGTGCAAATCTCAATGCGACCTGAACTACAGAGTTGTTACCAACACAATCAGAATACGTCAGACAATTCCGTCTGATTAAGAAAGTATTGGGTGAAATCCTACTCTCACTTACGCTGTGTTATTCCAGAGTAACTCCTGTGACTTCTCCACTGTAACTGAATGCAGAAGTTGGCTTGGAGGGTTTGTTGATAGGGGTCATATACTGAACTGCTGAAGGGTCGCCTCACTGTCTGGGTAAGCACCACAGACCAGGTCAATATATTGCTACTCCTTAATTGTATTACGGTAGCACTTAGGAGAATCAAAGAACAGAGCCCCTCAGCCCCATTGTGCAGGGCACTGCAGAGTCAGCAGTAAAAACGAACTCTCTGCCCCAGTGAGCTCACAGACCAGGTTAGCACAATATACAACAGGGGCCGGAAACAAACAAATGAGGGGGAGAGAATGAGGTGAACTAAGTCAGTCACTGTACGCTAAACAGGGGTGTCTGCTCACCATGGGCCCGATCCAAAGCCCAGTGGAGTCAATGGAAAGACCAGATCTGGCCCCACCTGCCTATCTATGATAATCATTGCAGGTAACGTGGCAGGACTGAGGCCTCAGGTGGGACTGGAAGAGCGAAGGTAGAAATTTGGCTGATTTTTGCGAGAGGTTTTAATGCAAGAAAGCCTAGTCCACTGAAGAGAGAAATGACCTACAGACGGTGACGGCCGGGGATGTTGGCAGAGAGAAAGTGAGTGGTCAATATGGGGAGGCATTAACAGGGCAGCTAGGCAGGTCAAGGCATGTCAGAAAGGGATCTACAGACCAGAAGCCTGAGTCGGTGGAAATATTCTCCTTTTGTCCCCCACTGCTGAGCCTCGTTTCTATGTCCAGTAGTGATAACCAACAGCAGCTTTCCTCTCCCCTATGTACTATGGCCTGATGTCAGTCTTCGTGTCACATCCCCTGGCTAATGTAGCCTGCAAGCTCTTGGGAGCAGGGACCTTGTCTTCCTTATTTGTGCAGCACAGTGCACCTAAGGGACATTCTGTACATCACCATTTCTCAATACCAGGCAACATGCTTCTGTTTCATTATCCTGCTCAAGTGGTTGAATTCCTTCAGCATCAACAGGGGGAAAAATCCAGGAGCAACCATTTGCCTAATGCCCTGGACTTAATCCGGGGGAGGAAACTAGGATGTTAATAACTGAAATGTAACAATAGGCACTCAGCAGTATAAAGTCCATTTTGTAAAAAATTTCTTTTTACATAATGGTTTGGCAACGTTAGAAGATCGTGAGCGGCTGCCTGGACCCCCCCTCTACTATCACTGGAATAGACAGTGACATTGACCTAACTAGTGGGCTTGGTGCAAATAGTTATGAACTTTCTCTCTCTCTCTCTCGCTCTGAAGATCAGTTTGAGAGAAAAGTATTTAGGAATAATAGTCATTTATTATAAGAGTCTGAAAAATTTAAAAAAAAAAATCTAGCAACGGGGCATCGTCACTGTACATAGTACTTCACATACCAACAAACGCTTACCTAGAGTTCATCTGGATTAGTAAGGGCGTCCCGTTCAGAATTCTAATTGTTCTTGGCATTTACAGAAAGCAGCCTGATTTTAGATGACCACCTTGAGGCATCTTCAAAGGTATTGAGGTGTCTCGTTAGCACCTAAGTCCCCCATTTATGCATTCAGTAGCCTTCTAACCCCATAGGCACCTAAGTCCTGTAGATGTCTGTTTCCGCTGGCCAGCATCTATAAAACTGCCTAAATCCTGACACCATCCCACAACTAACGAGCCACTGAGCGTCCTAGCCTATGCCAAGGCCCCTCCACACACTTCTCAAGTTAGTCGGAGGAATATCTCTCCTGCCAGCAGGGTCTGAGCCTTTAGGCATGCTGTGAGCACACCTAACAGCTGCTGGACCCCCACAGCACAGCTTCTCAGGCCTGGTCTACACTACGCGTTTAAACCGGTTTAAGGAGTGTAAAACCGATTTAACGCCACACCCGTCCACACTGAGAGGCCCTTTATATCGATATAAAGGGCTCTTTAAACCGGTTTCTGTACTCCTCCCTAACGAGAGGAGTAGCGCTAGTATCGGTATTACCATATCGGATTAGGGTTAGTGTGGCCGCAAATCGACGGTATTGGCCTCCAGGCGGTATCCCACAGTGCACCACTGACCACTCTGGACAGGAATCTGAACTCGGATGCAGTGGCCAGGTAGACAGGAAAAGCCCCGCGAACTTTTGAATATTTCCTGTTTGCCCAGCGTGGAGCTCCGATCAGCACGGGTGGCGATGCAGTCCGAAATCAAAATAAAAAACGAGCTCCAGCATGGACCATGCGGATGTGATCGCAGTAAGGGCAGGCAAATCCGTTCTATCAGAGCTCTGTTACAGAAGACGAAATTCAAAATCATTTTAAAAAAAATCTCCACACAGATGCCATTGCTGGAGCTCTTTTTTTATTTTGATTTCGGACTGCATCGCCACCCGTTGCTTTCCCAGAGGAAGGAGTGACTGACGACATTTACCCAGAACCACCCGCGACAATGATTTTTGCCCCATCAGGCACTGGGATCTCAACCCGGAAATTCCAAGGGGTGGGGGAGGCTGCGGGAACTATGGGATAGCTACGGAATAGCTACCCACAGTGCAACGCTCTAGAAGTTGACGCTAGCCTCGGACCGTGGACGCACACCACCGATTTAATGTGTTTAGTGTGGCCGCGCGCACTTGATTTTATACAATCTGTTTTGCTAAACCGGTTTATGTAAAATCGGAATAATCCCGTAGTGTAGACATACCCACAGATTCCAAGGCCCAAAGGGATCATTGTGATCATCTAGTCTGACCACCCGTATGACTCAGGCCAGAGACCTGCCTCGAAATAAGGCAGAGGGCTGCTGCAGGCCTCCAGTAGGTAAGGGGGCAGCACAGCATCCATACAAAAGACAAATGGGGGCCCAGGGATCTATGGGGTGAACATGAGAGAGGTATCAAGTATCAGAGGGGTAGCCGTGTTAGTCTGGATCTGTAAAAGCAGCAAAGAGTCTTGTGGCACCTTATAGACTAACAGACGTTTGGGAGCATGAGCTTTCGTGGGTGATACCCACTTCGTCGGATGCATGTCAGATGCATAAGAGAGGTACTGAGTGTGGCGAGAGACAGAGAAATAAGTGTGATGGCTACGGCATGGGCTACTTAAGTGCTTCCACTGACTGCAGGGAGAGCTCTGGGCACTCAGCACTTCTGAACTCAGCCCCTGCGGGCGTCTGAAGTTGGGCACCCAAAGGTTGAGGCATCTAAAATTCGTCAGTTTGTCCTGACACTTCACCCCTCACCGTGCTTAAAAAGATTCCAATGGCCTTGGGCCTGGGCATGAAGTTTCCTACCTTGATAGCACTGATGGGGGGTTTTTTGGACCAGCTGGGTGTATCCTCTAGGCCCAATTACCTGCAACAGCAGGAGGAAGGAGAAGGGGTTTATTGCTGGAGCTAGGGCTTTGGAGTCATCATCTGTATGACTGACTCCATTGTGGAAGGGGCAAGAGAAGTGACTTGGCTTGGGGTCCTCTGTGTCATTTGAATTTCCCTTCCCGTTGCTTCTCTTTAGCTGCACCTGGCTCGCCCACGGCCGTAGCGTGCAGTGAAGTGCGGCACTGATTCCCTTCCCAGCAGTGTTTCATCAGCACTGGCCCGGTATCATTCTTCATCCAGCCTTCTCTCCCCTCCCCACCCCAGCAGCTGATGACAGTGGCAAATATGAGCAATGGCTTGACACGGCAGTGGTAGTATGAGAGCGTGTGCTTCTCCTCCGCGTGCCTTGTCCGGCAGGCTTTATGCAGGACAAAGCTCCCAGTGCCATCACAAACACACTCTCAGCCTTTGCCAAGATGGACAGTGCAACGCTGCAGTAGGACCCCACCTTGCAATGGAGTAAATTGAGGCTCCGACTCAGTTTCACCCTGGCATTATTAGGCAAACCAAGCAAGCCTCACAGGCCAAACCCCATTGATGCCAATGAGAGCTTTTCCTGAGTAAGGACTTCAGGAAATTACCCCCTTCCAAACAACATTTCCCCAGGATCCTCGCCAGCCCTCCACAGGTGGCATTAGGAAGTTGTGTTGGGAATTCTGCAGGGGGAGCTGCTCCCTGTGAGACAGCAATCAACACCCCAGCAGGGTGTCAGACAGTACTATTCGGCTGGATGTTAGCTGCTATTTGTTATTCTGTTTAACATGCTTCGGTCTGCCAGTAAGGGGCAGAAACCATATAATGTGGCTTGACTGGGTTAGCACAGCCCATGACTAATGGCTAGCCACAAGATGCGGTGAACAGCTCCCTGCCAATCCAGGCGCTAACATTTTTTCAAATCGGGTGCAATTCAAGGTCACTGCACCACTACTTTGAGGACTTCAGTGCTGCACAGACTTTGTGCTGGATCTACGGACAGCTGCGGGTTATCACCCATAATCCATTTGGCAAATACTTTCAAATATATTCACAGCTATCACGATCAATATGCAAATAGCACCAAGGGCTAAATTTACAACAATGGTTGTTTGCGATGAGTAATCGACACTTGCTGAGCGCTGAAATGGGCAGCCCCTTGGAAACAGGAGTCGATCGTGGCCTATCAATGACCTATCTGACCTCTTCCATCTCCAAGCCAGGGATTACAGTCCAGCCCACTCACACAACAGCAACAGGCAACCGCGTGGCTTAACTTTAAAAAAATGTTTTATTTCAAGATCTTTCTTTTTTTTGTTTTTAACTCGTATTTCAAAAAAAGTTGGGTAGAAGTACAAAAAAAGTCAGTTGAGTAACAGCAAAGGTTTAGAAATCACAGCCGTGGAACTAACCCAAGCAATATACAGACAGAGCACATACCAGACAACCCAATGGACACAATTCATCTGAAGAGCATTTTGATTCTTCTTTTGTATTATTTTTTCTCTGTACAAAATACACCAAAGCATGCCATGGAGCCGGGGAAAATATAACAAACTAGTTACTAGAAATGAGAGTTGTACAATAGGAAATGGAGTGTGCTCTCTCTCTCTCTCTCCCCCGTCCTCTCAGTTTCCTTCATGTCAAGTTGTTCTGCAGACAGTTCACACCAGCCTCATCCTGTTCGCCCTTCCCGTTATCATGCTTGGGCGACATGGAGTTCTGAATATTAAATGATTCCTCTTCTTTCATGCAGGATTTCAGCGAGTCCTGCAGTTTGTGGGGAGCATTGGGGTCATCCTAGAAAAGAAAGAGGGGGGAAAAAAAGAAGGGAGAAAAGAGGTCACAGAGGAGGCTCTGAAGGAGGCCAGAGTAGCCAGAGAAACCCTGCCACTCTTTATTAGCAGAGCACTGAAAAAGCAGGGGGTGATCAGCACTGCGAGTTGGAGCAGAGGGGCTCCCTCGCTGCGAATTACCATAGAAGGTTCTCAGCCGGCCTGTCACCCACACTCATCCCGCCTGCCATCCTCTCGGACATGTCCTGCCACGAGACTCCATGACTCAGCTTTGAAACAAACCCACAATGAATTAAATCTGCTCTCAGTGAGTTACTGCATGGCCTTGCTCTCAGCTCTGAAAGCCACTGAGCATAAACAAAGGACCCTGCCTGCCTTAGGGGCCAGCTGATGCCATGCATCCTGTCACAGCAATGGAGACTGCCCGAGCTGGGTTCAGTTTCGAGAAGGTGAGAGGCAGGGCTGGGGAATTGTGTCCCCCTCGACACACAGCCTTTGGGGAAAGGATTGTGATTGTTTTGTTTCCTCCTCATGTTGCCGATGGAGGTTGTTTACTGGGGTTTCCCAGACATTGCTTCCATGCTGCAGCCCCTAATGAACAATCATACTGAGCCCTTTCCACCTGCAGATGTCAGAGCACTTTACAAAGTCGGGGGAGGGACTAACAGTTACCGTATCCGCCGCTGCACTAATTGGTACTGCTAGGTAAACCACAGGAACTAAATCTCTTAACACCCTGGTGAGACAGGTCGCCAGTGTCACCATAGGCGCGGACTCCATGGGTGTTCAGGGGCTCGAGCACTCACGGGGAAAAATTGGTGGGAGCTGAGCACCCACCGGCAGCACCTCACCCTGCCCCAATGCCCCAGCTCTCCTCCACCTCCTCCCCTGGGCGTGCCGTGTGCCTGTTTTTTCCCCCTCCCTCCCAGTGCTTGCGCCATGAAACAGCTATTTCACACGGCAAGCGCTGGGAGGGAGGGCAGAGGAGGGCAAACGTGGCACGAGGCAGGGCCGGAGATTTGGGGAAGGGGTCCAATAGGGGCAGGGAGGGGGCGGAGTTGGGGCAGGGACTTTGGGGCAGGGGTTGGAATGGGAGCGGGGCTAGGGAGGCACGAGCACCCACCGGCGCTGGGGAAAGTTGGTGCCTATGAGTGTCATCACCTTAATCCTTTACAGATGAGGACACTGAGGCAGAGTCACTCAGCCAGTCAGTGGCAGAACCAGGAATAGAAACTGGGCATCCTGATTCCTGATATGATAGAGGTCTATAAAATCATGAGTGGTGTGGAGAAAGTAAACAAGGAAGCATTATTTACTCTATCTTGTAACACAAGAACTAGGGTCACCAAATGAAATGACTAGGCAGCAGATTTAAAAGAAACAAAAGGAAGTATTTTTTCGCACAACGCAGTCAACCTGTGGAACTCCTTGCCAGAGGACATTGTGAAGGCCAAGACTATAACAGTGTTTTAAA
This sequence comes from Mauremys reevesii, assembly GCF_016161935.1. NCBI lineage: Eukaryota > Metazoa > Chordata > Testudines > Geoemydidae > Mauremys > Mauremys reevesii. The sequence goes on along the minus strand of NC_052624.1, from coordinate 3,823,976 downwards.
AAACCACAACTAGATAAGTTCATGGAGGATAGATCATGAATGACTGTTAGCCAGGCTGGGCAGGGATGGTGTCCCTAGCCTCTGTTTGCCAGAAGCTGGGAATGGGCGACAGGGGATGGATCACTTGATGATTCCCTGTTCTGTTCATTCCCTCTGGGGCATCTGGCACTGGCCACTGTCGGCAGACAGGATACTGGACTAGACGGACCTTTGGTCTGACCCAGTGTGGCTGTTCTTATGTTCAAAAAAAAAAAAATCACTGCTGCCAAGTGCTCCAATGCCATACCCTCATCGGAGCCGGCCAGGGTTCATCACCAGCCTCTTGCTCCTGGGGGAGCTTCTTCGGCAGGGCCCCAGCATTATGGATGGTGCAAGGTGTCTGGTGGGCTGCGAGCTGGGTGTCTGTGAGGGAGCTGCTGTTTTGGAGGCAGCGTGAAGAGCTCCTGGGGATCTTTCTGGGGGCCCCAAACAGCAGAGCCTAACCCTTCAGATGTCCTTTGCATATTGCTGCCACCCCAGGAGGTCCTCTAGGCTGTAAAATCTACATTACCACATGAATGATAAAGGATTGAAAAGACAGCTGTAGATGGCATCCCCCCGGGGCCTGGCAGAGCCTCCAGCAGCTCCGGGCTAGCTCACACCTCTGCCCATCCCGCCTGGCTCCTGTCCGGCAGCCCTTCTGCTCTTCCACTTCTGGGTCCTTTCCCAGCTCTGCCGAGCCGCCTCACTCCTGCTGTGCCCGTCCTGCCTCCCACAGCCTTTCAGCCCCGCTCCGCCACACCACCTCCACTCCCATTCGCAACAGCCTCTGCTTTTCCGACCCCTGCCTCCCCTGGATACAGAGATGTTAACGGCTGGCGCTGACATGTTAACATGCTGCCTCTCTGCTGTGCTACCCAACCATTGCACCAGCAATTCCCTCAGGGGCTTAGTCTGCACCCCATATAACAATAATTCTACAGACAATGAATCAAGTCCATTGACGGGAGGTTTGCTACTTGTACATGAGCATGATGCCCTGAGCCACTCCAGAAATCAGGAGGAATCTGCCTCTGGTAAGGCGTGAGCTGGTACGTTTGGATCGAAAGGCATTCTGGACTGCTCCCTTGGACTAAAGGGAGAAAGCCATGAGTAGTGACTAACATCACTTCCAGACCTCCAGCCACTAGAGAGTGAGATGAGTCCAGCCCTGTGAAAGGCCAATACCGTATCTGCAGCACTGCCCTCTACTGGATGGAATCAGTACTGCTATGCCGTGTGTCATAGGTGCTATACTTCTAGCAGGTAAAGGAGATTCTCTTTTGGCTCAACTCCTAGGAGCCTATGCTTTTGGAGGAGGAGGAGGATCTGAGCTCTGTCCCCAGTGCTGCCGTGAAGTTCTGCATGGCCATGATAGGCAGCATAATGAAGACCTAGGCAGTTGCAGGCTCCTTGCAGGATTTTAGTACCCAACATACTGCATATGAGAAAACAAATGCAACAAATAATGAATTTGTAGCTATTAGCGGGTGCTACGCTGAGAAACTGGCTGCCTGCCAAGAGCCCAGAGAAGGGTTAGCTAATCACGTGACACACTAAAGTAGCACGTTCGACCAGCAGGCTTAATTAAATGCCATCCCAATCACTGATGCTTTGCACATCGAGTAACTGTGGTTATGTAGCTGTGGAGTGACAGATGCAAATTCTGAGACTCAAAGTGCTCCAAGCTGATCAGATCTGTCCAGCGGTAGCTCCCCTGTCACAAAATACTCATCTTTAGGCCAGTTTCTCCTTACCAGTTTTCCCCCCATTTAACTGAGCGTGGTGAAGGTACTAGATTAATATCCCTGGAGCCTGAGCTCCCCTCTGTGTGCACAGGACAGGTACAGCCTGGACAGATTCAGTGGAAGATTCATACATTTTAAGGCCGAGGAGACCATCTGGTCTGTCCTCCTATATAACACAGGCCAGAGACTCTCCCCCAGCGAGCCCCCTAACTTCTCACACACCTCACTCTGCCGATCTGCCTGCCTTAGCCCCCCTCTGGGGATGGGAGGGCAGTTCATTCTCCAGGGCCAGTTCAAACCTATGGTCAGCTGTGGTGGTGGATTCTGAGATGGGGAAATCCAGACACCCCCAGCCTGCTTCCCACAGACCACTAGACGGGACTCAAAGCCAGGCCCTAGAAGGGGAAGGTGCCACCATCTGGAACCAATCCTTGAAGCCATCCAGGCTGCCATTGCTGCAAGGTTTTGTTTGTGTTGGTGAGAAGGGAAAGAAAACAAATGAAGCAGCTCAAAGCCAGAGCACGGGGTTTGGAGAAGACACCTGGGAGGTGCTGGAACAGGTCTGATCCTTGCACTCCTTCCTCTCCGTTGAGCCAAACTCCGATTACACAGGAGCAAGCCCATGGGATGTAACCAGGAAGGATGCTGATCTGCAGAGCAGTCAGGAGAAGGGGGCCAGCTCCCGTGCACAGCTCCTTACCCAGCCAACTTAGGCAGCTGATGGACCTGGGAAGCAATGGGTCAGACCGGGGAGGTGGGGAAGACAGAGGACTTGATTATACTGATGGTTGATGGTCCCCCAGCCTCATAGATCCAGATGCCAAACGGCCCATATATTAGTGCTGCTAAGTTTCTCTCATATTTCTCAAGATGTGGCCAATGTCTTCCACCCTGGAGTGGGGAAATGAATGGCTCCTTCGTTTCTCTAGTGGAGCCCTTGGGATCTTTCCTCCCAGCCCCCCGCGAGCCATTCAGCTCAGCAGGTTAGTGCATAGCCCTAAGGACAGGGGGATTGATGGCTACGAACCAAGGACGGCCAGTTGTGGTGAGAGGAGTGAGAGATAAGGAGAGTTGGGTTCTTGTCCCAACCCTGATACTGGCCTCCCGGCATGCCCTTGGGCAAGTCACTTGGATTCTCTCTGTTTCTGATTTTCACCCTCTGAAACATAAGGCAATATTATTCCAACTGTGGGGAAGTGTTTTTGAGCTCTGGAGGATAAGTGCAAACCCCCATGGCCTGAAATCTAGCAGTGCCATTCCAGTATCAGCCAGAGGGGACACGCACTTTCTAGCCTCAACTAGCTATACTGCACAGTGTTACTGTGTGCTGTGAATCAAGTGCTGGGATCCACCCCAGAGCGGGCTGCATTTCAGTGGTGGGTGAAGTGATCCATATATATCCATCCCCTTCTTCTCAGGGGTGCCATGGGAGTGTGTGCCAAGTGCTTTGAGATCCCCCATGAAGGGAGCTATAGAAGAGTGAGCATCATTCTCTGTCCTACCCAAAGGTCAGGATCGTTAGAAAAGGTAGATTAATCGCAATAAACGCTGCAGCTCACCCTTGCCCTCCTCTTCGATTGTCACCTGCTCTCTGCGTCGGGCTCTCATTGAGTCTTCTCTAAAGCCCTGTACACGCTCTGGAGCTGGGACTGCGCCTATACTAACTGTCTGCGATCAGTGCTGCCCAGGGCTCCCGAGGCTCTGGCTTGCGACTCAGTGCTCACTTTCAGGGGTGAGTCAGGGGATGGGAAGAGGAGACCAAGAGACCAGGGCCGGCTTTATGAACGGCGGGGTCCGATTTGAATACCCGGCGGCAGACCGGGGCTTCGGCACCACTTCGGTGGCGGGGGATCCGCTCTGGGTCTTCCGTGGCACCGAAGGACCCCCCGCCGCCAAAATGCCGCCAAAGACCCAGAGCGGCCCCACCCCTTACCCGCCAGGTGAGTAAAAAAACAATTAAAAATTAAAAAGACGCCTAAGGCACAGGGCCCGATTCCAGGGAATCGGGGGGACTGGCCTAAAGCCAGCCCTGCACGAGATAACTGGTTAGTTTTCACCCCCAATGGTGGCGTTCTCTGCACCCAGGTCCTAACCTTACAACACCTTCCTACCGAGAGGCAAAGGGGAAGCTCTGGGTGAGCATCTGTCCTGTACTTGCCCTTAGCTGGACACGCTCTGCAGTTTGCGTCTTTGGCTCCCTTTTCTGACAGGGAGAAAGGAGCTGGGCGGAGCCCCTGGTCAGGCACAGAGAGGAAGCCCAGCCTCTGGAGGATTCAGCAGGCTGCAAACCCACCGAGCCCAGGTGGACAGGCCAAGAGTGGCCTCCTGAGGTAAGACCCCTTTGCTGGGAAATTGGAGGGGGGCATGCAGGATCTCTCAGGCACCCTGCCCTTGGCTGGGTCCCATCTGGCTGCCCCATGCTGCTGCGTCAGCCCCACTCACTCCCCAAGGAACCCTGCTTGCTCCGAGGGGGCAGAGCGGGCACAGGGACATGGAGAGGTGAGCTGGGGGCACCGGGGAAATGGGAGAGAGAGGGAGGGAGCCGGAGGGAGGGCAGAGAAAGGGTGTGGGGGAAAAAATGCTCCCTGGATTTCAGGGATCAGTGACCCACATCATCCCAGATATGGCGGGGCAGGACCCTGCAATGTCCCACGCATGGTGACACAATGGGTCCCTCAAAATCTTACATTCACAGTGTCCCACAAAGTGCCACAGTGTCCCACACAGAGAGGGTCCTGCAATGCCCTATGGTTGGGGGCACAGTGCCTAGAATGCCCCACAGTTGGGGGTGCTGGGTCCCACAGCATCTCCTGGGTCATGGGTCAGCTCAGCCTCTCCCATTTCAGGTCTTTGTGTCGCCCATTTGAGGGCTTGAGGCCCCTATTTCCATGTACAACACCCAGGGCTCAGAGCCCCCCCCCATGCCCATGCCTTGGGGGGTCTTTGTCCCTTTCTCAGGGTCCACCCCCACCCCTCCCGACGCAGCCAGCAAGGTCCCAAGACATGGGATAGGGGTTTGCACTAGACAAGGCCTCAGAACCTCACAGGCCCCACGGCGCTTTGCTGGAGCGAGTGAGTGACACACAGCGACACACACAGGCCCCACGGCGCTTTCTGGAGAGAGTGAGTGACACACAGCGACACACACAGGCCCCACGGCGCTTTCTGGAGAGAGTGAGTGACACACAGCGACACACACAGACCAGCCACGCCGCCCTGCCGTCCAGGCTGCACAGCACTCCCACGTGAGCATGGACACGACAGAGGGAGGGCAGGGGAAGAAGCCAAAATGAGCGACAGGGGGGAGACGCTGACTAGACGGGCTGGCAGCCGCTACGGCACTGACGGAGGCTGCTTCAGAGTGCGAGGCGCAGGCCGAGCAGGGGGTTCTGCTCCAGCAGGGCGAGCTCCCAGAGCCTGCGAGGATCAGGGGCCTCGCTCAGTGTCAGAGAACAGGGGTGGGAAAATGGGGATTTCTCCCCACTCCCGCCATTGCTGTTCTGGGGTTTGCCCCGAGAGAGGGGCCGCTCTGGGCACCGCCAGTGAGAAGGCGGGAGGGAGAGCAGGACGTTCCACCCAGCGGCTTCACTCGGGCTAATGGCTGCCACCTCTGAGGTACGAAGTACCGGGAGGTCTGGGATGGTCCTGAGCCCACAACACTGGCTGGCTGGCAGTGGGTGCTGAGCACCCTTCCACACTGCCCAGGACAGTCCTGGGAAAACCTCGGCCAGTGGCAGCCCACTCAGACCCGTGTCTATGTCAGGGTCCCCAGGGTGAGTCCACGGCCCCGGCCTGCAGACATCCCCCCTGGAGCCAGTAACCATCCCCGGCAAACCCTTTCTGTGCCCCCGGCAGGGCCCTGAACTCTGCATTCCCTCCTCATGGCCCCTCCATGGGTGTTGGCTCCCTCCTAAGCGTGTGAACCTCAGACATCTTCAGCCCCTGCACTCCCTCTCCTCAGACCTGAAACTGCTCCTGGCTCCCACCCTGTCCTGCCCCACAGGCTCCTGCCTGGGCTCCCTACGCCACCCAGCTCCTGCCAGGATCCTGCTGTATCACAAGCGAGCAGGATGCCAGGCACTGCAACGCTTGTGGGTGGGGTTACAGTCCACGACATGTTGCCACGTCCTGCTGGGCAGCCTGTCACAGGGGCCCGGGAGTCCCCTACACCTCTACTCCCCTCTGCACTGCTCCCAGGGGCAGGCCTGTGCAGATGGGGGAGGGGGGTTCACCACAGCCTGATCCAGGGCCAGCCCGTTGGCACCAGTAGCCGCAGTGCCCCCGCTCTCTGTGCCGTGACTCTGCATGCGCGCGCTGAAGCAGCCCCTGGCCAGCGCAGGCTGTGGGGAGGGGGGGGGCGTGCAGAAGGGGGAGACATGAAGAAGACGAGTTACCTGACAGATAATGTTATCATAGTAAGCCAATGCACGGGCATGAGGGGAGAGGTTACATGGGGTGTTGCAAAGTGTCCTTACATTTGGATGGGAGCCCTCGGCAATCGTGGACAGGGAAAAGTTATCGTTGTGGAGCTCGGACGGCGTTCGGTACCTGCCAGCGGGGAGAGGAGACACAAATGGCGAGAGGTCAGCAGCCTGGTGATCAGTCGTACAGTCAATTGCTTGACCACATTTCGGTTAGGAAATATACCCAAGAGACCAAATAACACACTGATTAGTATGGCACAGGGAAAAGGTCCTACGCGATATGGGCCCCAGAAGAGCCATCCCATGCAGCGATGTGCCATTCACCTTACGCAGAAGGCAGGCTGCCTAAAGCCACGCCCTGAAACCAGTATTTCATACCCTACTTGTTTACCAGAAAAAGGTACCGCATCCGTCATTCAGCTTTCACGTGTTTGTGAGCCTGGGGTGCCCCATGTATTCCAGACGGGGACGTACCTTTGGCTTTGTGTCATAGAATATCAGGGTTGGAAGGGACCTCAGGAGGTATCTAGTCCAACCCCCTGCTCAAAGCAGGACCAATCCCCAACTAAATCATCCCAGCCAGGGCTTTGTCAAGCCAGGCCTTAAAAACTCCTAAGGAAGGAGATTCCACCACCTCCCTAGGTAACCCATTCCAGTGCTTCACCAGCCTCCTAGTGAAATAGTGTTTCCTAATATCCAATATCCTAATGTCGCGTATGGACGTTCCAGGTGCTAAGGGGGATGAAAGCACCACCAAGGTCGTGTGGGCAGCTCCTTTCCTGTTGTTCTGAAGACATAATCAGCTGCCCTGATGCCGACAGTTTGCCTATCTAGTCGGGCCAAGGCCTCCCTCGGCCAGTGCAAAGAGTTATGGGATATTGAGCATCAGTGTTCAGGATTATGACGCAGGGGCAGGCCAAGTGGCCTCCATAGGTACAATATGTATATTGAAATGCTTGGGATATAGATAATGTGGGAAGTATTATTAGGATAATACGTACATATGTGCTGGCCAGTGGCTATTAGTCAACAGGCCCCACAAGCTCAGTCAAGACACAGCAAGGAGCACATGCCGAGCCAACCAACCCTCCCCTCCAACACCCAGCCCCTCCTGCCCTGGCCCGCCATCCAGCTCATCTCCAGCGCCTTCCCAGAGGCCTTCGCTTCATGCACTCTTGCTAACACAGAGTGACGGCACAAGGAGGCGCCTCATGCCAGGGACGCCTCCCTAACAGCAGGGAGTGGGGCCACTGTCACAGGCAGAGTCGGAGATGGGGCCGTGCTAGTGCCATCTCCTGGAGTCCCCACACGCTGCCCACATGGACCTTCACCATGGTCACACTCACACATACTGGCCTGTACGCACAGCTACACTGGTATGTGCGTGCAAACACACACACACTCGTCCGCACCCTCACCTCTAGGCCCATTTGCACACACTCATTCGCCTGGCACGCTGGTGTGTACACACTCCCAAGCCAGCCTGCACGCCCATATACTCACCCCCGATCCTACATTAATTTGAATGAATCGCGTGCACACATGAGTGTCTCCACACCCCGCACGCCATTCTGCATGCACATCTCCACCGATTAGACCAGGTATGCACATGTGTGCACCTATACCTGCTCATGGGCACTGTAACAGGTACACTGGCCCTTTAATCCTAGAAAGACCCAGAAGACCCCGTTCCAGGAACAATGGAATGAACAATGGCTCAGGAAATGGTGGCCGCTGGAGGAGAGGCAGCAGCCCCAGGGAATTAGTAGTGGGATGGGAAAAACCCAGGACACCGTCCTTTTCAGGGCGCAGGACAGGGTGGGGCAGGCCCGCTGGGAGGAGCTCTCCGCAGGACGGCAGTAGATCTGCTGCCTGCCTGCGCCCGCAGCACAGTGGGAGGTGGGCAAAAGGAGGAAGCCGAAAAGGCTGCGCTCCGCCTAGAAAGGGCTGGGTGGGAGGGGTCGCTGTGTGCAGCGCAGACTGGGGCAGAAGAGCCAGAGCTGAGTGTGACCCTTCGTGTTGTGGCCTGCGGCTTGTTTTGAATAGTTCGGGGGGGGTGGGAAGAGGAGGGGCTCTTAGCCATGAGAAAAACTGCCTGGAGATCTTTCGGGGCAACAGAGGCAGCCTGCTGCAAAACTGCCTCTGGCCACAAGGGGGGGTAACTCAACAGGCAGCTGCCCTGATATAAGCATATGGTTCCCCCCCCCCCCCCCACACACACACACACTACACACTCTTCCATGGACACTGGTGCGCACCCCTCCCCCATACACACTAGCACACCCTCTCCACGCCTGCTGTGTCACCCTGCACTAGTGTGCACACACCCCTCTCTCGTGCATGCCCCTCCATGCACGTTCACACAGGTCAGGGGACACGGCTGGGGTGATGCTGCCGGAGTGACGGCCAGCACCCTTCCCCCTGCCCCCCCGGTGACCAGAGGCTGGTGCCTGGTGGAATCTGTCCCTCTGGGTTTTCCCCAGAGGCTCCTGGCCCTGGGAACGGACAAAACACCATCTGCTGCTGCCAGGCTAAGCAGCCCCATGCAGAGCAGCAGCTGCTGAGGGCTTTGCAAAGCTCTTTCCCGCGCCTCCCCGGAGGAGGGGCGGAAGGGACACCCGCTTTGTGGCTGTGCATTCAGGCAGGGCCCAGGGCCTGGCTCGTTTGCATTTGTGCCGGCGAATGGGAGAAAAGTGCCGCATGCATGTGCTGACACGCAGGCCGGCCCCATGACCCCCAGTCATTCAGGAGGAGAGTCCAAGGCAGTTCCCAGGCTGTACAGAGGGGCAGCCGCTAGGCACCGATCCCGGCAGCTGGGCTTCGTTAGAGCTTGGATTTAGATCTGAAAAGAGCCGCTCCAATTTACAGAGCCTCTTTCATCCCAATGAGAATCCCAAGCCCTGAATGGGCCCCAGTCAGCCAGCCAGCTCCCTGCAGTGGGGAGAGGGGATACCATTCCCCGAGACACCAGGGTCACCCCCACTATGCCACGTCCACCCACCTCTGCATCAGGGCCTCATCCAAAAGGGCCGCAGAGGGTGGGTGCATCTTAGCATGGAGCCGAGTGCAGGCTGGCAAGCGTGTGTGAGCTTGTGCCCTGCTGCAACTTTGTGGACGGTTTCAGAAACCCAGGGCCCTGCCCATAACCTTGGGTCCCATTGTGCAGAGGCTGGGGTGAGACCCCAAGTGTCCTGGCCAAATTCAAATGGAAGAAATGTAAAGCCCGCTCCTCTTAATCTCCTCTTGTGTTGCAAGCTGAGAGGTTTGCTCACAAGACTGGGAGCTAGGAAATCGTGAGGATTAAACCTTGCTCTGAAAATGACCCTCTTCATAGCGTTAAGGTAAATCATGTCCCGTCAATGCCTCAGTTTCCCCATCTATAAAATGGGAATAATCTTTAACGACCTCAGTGACGGGGGGTTACAAAAATGGTTACTGCCTGGGAAGTGCTCTGAAGATGTAACGAGTGCTAATGAACCACCAAGGATTGTGATTCACTGGATGGAGAATTCTTCACTGCCACGCTACAGTGTTGTGTCATGTTGCTGTGCGCTGTTAACAGCTACCAGGTGTCACTCCAGAGCTGGCTGCATTTCTGAGAGGGCTGAAGCAATTCACATGTCCTGTGTACTGCGGAGTTTGCTGGGCTCTTCGGGACAAAGAGCTATCGATGTCTAGCCCTGGGGGAATGTGAGAGAAGAGTCTGCATGATCCCGCAGGGTGCACCCACCACGGAGGGAGGGGGCTTAATGAACAGACAGCAGGGGCTGTGGGGCGCCAGCTGGAGCAATGGGATGAAATTAAGAAAGGGAAAAAATGAGGCCGAGTGTTAGGAGCGAGGCGTGGCTAGTGAGACTGGGCTGTGGAATCGTTTCCAGGGGGAGAGAGGTGAGTGCCCCATCGCTTGGGACATTCAAACCAGGCAGCGCAAAGCACTTCCTAATAATAACACTAGGCACTTTACAAACATTAATTAACCACTCGTTAGGGAGCCCTCCTGCCTGGCCCCGGGGGATGGGAATCTAGCTGAGCTCGTCCAGTCCATCACAGGTGGTGGGGATCCTACGAGCCTTTGCAGTCCAGCACCGCGCTGCTTGGGGGGTATAATCAGAGGTTGACAAAGCCAACAGATGGATGCTCACGGGATGGGGGTGACTCCAGCAGCTGGCTCAGTCTGTTCCCCTCCAGTCTCTTCAGGGCAGAGAGTAACATGCACCTACAGTCTGAGCATGCAAAGGCAAAGCTCAGTTGGGTCTCTCTTGAGGAGCTGGGATGGTTTTGGGGGGGGCCGTCTTCCTGCACTCCAGACCTCACTGGGGCTGGGGAAGTGGTAAGGCTGCCCCATCCCGTTACCCTGCTAACACAAGCTGAGAGCTGCCCCTAAGAGATGCATGGCTTGGCACACAGCCCTTTGTCCAAGAGACAAGCACCAAGCCGCAGTGTGGGCTATGGGTCCGAGCCCAACAACGGGAGCCAGGAACGCCTGGGTTCTAAGCCCAGCGACGACACGAACTGCTGCCTTGTGCCTCCGTTTCCCCATCTTTAACACTGGGAATCAGAGATCTTAAGGTCGAAGGGCTCATCTTGTCTCATCTCCTGCATAATTTAGACCAGAGAAGTTCAATAACCTCCAACTCCCATGGGGGCCATGAAAATTAATGTTTATAAAGAATGTTAAATTATTAAAAATGCTGCAGGGTAACAGTGATGAATGACATGTCTATAAAGCCTTGCAGCCCAAGCCTCCAAAGTGCCAACTCACTGAAATGCAGCCACCTCTGGGGTGGGTGGCATCAGCTGATGAACAGCACACAGCAACACTACCCAACAGCCTGGCACAATTCGTGAAGAATACCTTCTCCACTTAACACTGCCAGAGGATTTAGAGAGGCAGAATCTAACTATCCAGACTGGGCTCTGACTAGGACACAGGGGGGTTATACTCCAACTTTTCCAAAAAATGCCAGGGGATCTTCGATAGCCGCAAATTGTCAGCACCTGTTTTATGGCTCACTCAAAAGATGGCACTTCCCGCAGCACAGCGCCCCCTAGCACCGGACAGGGGCATTGCTTCAGTACTAACAGCGGTAAGTGCACCACCTACTGACTCACCCACACCACTGGGAGGTTTCCCACCCAGACTCTGCTTATTGGCAGAGATCTCAGCCTGCTGAGATGGTGACAAACCCCAGCCAGAGAGAGTCAGAGACACCCTACGGCCCCTTAGGGTGACCAGACAGCAACTGTGAAAAAACGGGACGGGGGTGGGGGGGGTAACAGGTGCCTATATAAGAAAAGGTCCCAAAAAACGGGACTGTCCCTTTAAAAACGGGACATCCAGTCACCCTACGACCCCTCCTGCCTGATCCCAATGCCCTCCCTGCTGAGGCTGTTCACACTGCGGGGGGAGAGCCTGCTCCTGTGGCTCGCTCGCTGCTACGCACGACTCTGGGATTTCACCCGGGAGATTTACTAGCTGACGAGCATAACAGCGACGGACGACACTGTTCCAGCTCACCGGCCAGGCAGCCCTCTGCTCACATAACTCACGGGCTCTGGCAGGGATTCCGCGGGTCTCTGGAGTGTGAAGCTGTGCCAGGCGGGAGCACAATGCTGCGTCCCATGGGGCTGTCCCATTACTCAGCACCCGAACCAACCCAGCCACTTCCTCCTGCGCCGTGGTGCGAGGATGAATGCACGTTGCACGGGGAAACAGTGGAAGGGCCTGCACTGGGACGGGGGTTCTGGGGCGCTCCCTGCACCCTGCTGTGTGACACCATTGTGATGTTGCACGCCATATGTTTATGGAAATAGGCTTATGAGTGTGAATATAATGTAACTGGAATATGCTTTATGCAAAAAGGTCTCATTACAAAGCTTATCATCTACTGAGTGTGGTCAACCTATTTGTATGAATGTATCATCCTTGTATCTGAAGCTAGCAATATGAAGTATAACTCTGAAGTCCTACTGTCATTGTGCAAAGTGTGGGCCATTAATGGTGGCTTGGAATCTTGATGGCTCCCATAGACTAGGACAACTGGTTGTGAATGGGTTTATTTACCTGCAAGCCTTCCTGTGTAGTGATGTGGGTAATGAAGAATGAGGTCTTACAGTGACATGTGGCCATGTCACGACACTGGAATCCATCTTAAAGCTGGTGCTTTTCCATTTAGGAGGAGGGTGGGGACTCAGAGAGACAAAAGATTCCTGCCTTGGGCCAAAGCTATAAAAGGGGGTGGAGCAGGATAAAGGGGGCTGCAGTCACAAGAAATCCCCCTAGTTACTACCTGAGCTGGAACAAGGACTGGACCAGGGGAAAGGATTGGGCCCAGACTAGGAAGGCGCCTAGACTATGAAAGACGCTTATTGAAACGTCTCTGAGGGTGAGATTTTACCAGTAATCAGTTTCTTAATGTATTAGGCTTAGACTTGCATGTTTTGTTTTATTTTATTTTGCTTGGTAACTTTGTTCTGTTATTACTTGAAACCACTTAAATCCTACTTTTTATACTTAATAAAATCACTTTTGTTTATTAACAAACCCAGAGTAAGTGATTAATACCTGGGGGAGCAAACAGCTATGCATATCTCTCCATCAGTGTTATAGAGGGCAGACAATTCATGAGTTTACCCTGTATAAGCTTTATACAGAGTAAAACAGATTTATTTGGGATTTGGATCCCCTTGGGAACTGGATGTCCGGATGCTGAAGACAGGCTCACTTTCTGAGCTGTTTTCGGTTAAGTCTGCCTGTAGTGAAGCGGTGCAGCGCCTCCTGCTGGTTGTCCTGGGAATTGGCTCGATTCCAGCTTGGAGCGCCCTCTGCTGGCCAGTGGGTCACCTGCCTCAGGCCCCCGGTTCAATTATCCTGGGGTTCTACCCTCTGCAGTAGCCCGCTCTGAATTTCCCCTCCCAGGGGAACCCCCAACCCTCTATCTCCACCTCGCCTCAGTGGCTATTGCCAGTCATCGTCTAGCCCCCGCTCACTGGGGCAAACCGCAGTCTGTAAAAGGCCACTCATCACTGGCAAGGGGGGGTCGGACCAGCTGTCTCCACCTAACTCCAGGCTACAGCCTCTGCAATCCCAGTACCTGTTTGGCCTTTAGCAAGGCCCGCAGCCTGGGGATTCGCCAGGCTGGAGCTCCCCAGCGTCTCTGGCCTTTCCCCAGCCCTGCTCCGTTCCCTGTACCCTGAGCTCCCAGGCAGCCCGGTCCTTCTCCCTCCAAGGCTGGGGAGAGACTGACTCAGCTCTTGGCTCACAGCCCTTTCTGGCCACAGCTGTGGCTGCTTCCCCAATCAGCCCAGCTTGGCTGTTTTAACCCCTGTTCTCCAGGAGTGGGGCAGCCGCCCCACTACACTGCCACTTTGGGGGCGTGGTTCAGACCTGGGTCTGGGTTGCAGCAGGCTAGTGTGTCTGGCTCAAGAAGGCAGGGTACTGGAGTCCCAAGCCATCAGGGAAAACGGGCTCAGAGGTCATTTCAGCACCTTAGGTGACAGTCCCAAGGGGCTCTCTGTGACCGAACCCGTCACAACCATTCCCGATAGACTCCTGCTGAGACTGGGGTTCTGGGGAGCTCCCTACACCCTGCTGTGCGACACCATTCCCAACAGACTTGCTAGGGGAGTCTGCTAGTAACTGTGAGCTCCTCCTTCCCTCCAGGGATGCCTGCTTGAAGGCTCAGAACGCTCTCTTTCCTCTCAAAGCTCCTGGACTCCAGGATCCAGATTAGACTTTCGCAGCTCAAGCACCCCCTTAGCTGGTCTTAGTCAGCATAACAAGAGCACACACTGTGAGAGCCAGACACAGGGCCGGGCCTTGCTCTTTGCTCACACCGATCCCTTGCTAGAAATGGGGTTCCCAGTAGCACAGAAAGTACCGACACCCCAAGAGTTTCCAATGCAGCCCAAACACTGGCTGGCTGCAGGCTGTTCTAGGGGAGTCAGCCGCGGGGCTCTGGCCAGATTCAAACCTCGCATTTTGCCCCATCCATTTCAACTGGACAATTTCATTCCTGTCCTAATCTGCAGCACAGTATTGCTGTGTGCTGTCCAACTGCACCTCTGGCCTTCCAGTTGTCCCTCTGTGGCACATGCGGCATGTCCTTAGGGCTGCCATACATTGGTGGCTGGGTTTAGTGTGTGGGTGCAGGGTGGTGCTGATGGCCTGTGACATACCAGGGGCCGGATGAGATGATCCAGCATCCCTTCCGGCCTCGAACTCTATAACTGGCTCTATAACTGCTGTGTCCTCCCCCCCCCCCCAGAGGTGGCTGCACTTCACCAGGGGGTGCACGGCATGTGGGGACCTTGCTGGATGACAGGCATGTACACACGCATGCCAGTCTTTTGCTCCACACCTGTGGGTCAGGACCCACACTGGGGAGAACTGGGCCAAAGGTGGGAGCAGAGATGGCCTAAAAACCGTGAGCTCTCTTGTTCCACAGTGTCGCCTCCCCAGCTGGCAGGGCCAGGGGGCAGGAATGCCCCCGGGGGTTGGCAGGCAGTCACTCCCCTTGGATAGCAGGTAGGTGCCCTTCCGTTTTTCACTGGCATCCCATGGGCGGGCTGGCTGGCATGTGCTCAGGTACCCTCCCATGGGTTAGACAAGTGGATGCTCCCCTCCGGGTTAGCTGCATGTGCCCTCCCGACCAGCATACTCCCTGTAAGCTAGCAGACAGGTCAGCTCCCGTGGGACCCCAGGTGGGCACGGTACAAGCTGATTAGCACATGGACCCTCTCCTGTGAGCTGCCAGCTGGGTTCCTTCCCACCACCTCCCGCATCCTGCCAGCCCCCTCCCCGTGGGCTCTCTCCCTGCCCCCCCCACCGGGCCCCTGCCCGCTCCCCAGGCCGCTCACTTGGTCTTGCGCAGCTTGTTATTCTCAGTCTTGAGCAGGTAGAGCTTCTTGGCGAAGAAGACGGTCATCATGAAGAGCAGCAGGACCACGAGTGCCGCCGAGCCCACGGCCACGCACATCACCTGGAAGTCGGTGATGATGGACTCGCAGCGAATTCCCTTGTGCCAGATGTAATCCTGGGTGTTGCACCTGCAACGGGACCCGTCCCACCAGTTAGGGGCCAGCTCAGCAAATGCCACCCAGCAACAGAGCCAGCAGGACATGCCGCGAGCTGGCTCAGCCGGGGGCGGGGGGGTAGGAAAGGGGTTTGCAGGATAAGAGAGGGTCAGTCAAAGCCAGTACTGCAGGGAGCTGCCTAGGCACCAGGTCACTGAGCAGGAGGGGAGAGTCCATCAGCCCACAGCACCCAGGGAGACGGCGACAAGCAGCTGAAGGATTTACAGGCCAGACAACGTGTCTGGCTGGGCTAAGCACAGAGATTACAAGCGGCTGAAGGCTGTGAACACCGAGGAGGGCGAGGAATTCTTCAGGGTGCTCCGCGGGGGCCTCCCCAGGAGGAAATAGGATTACACCAAGAAAAGGGGAACCCAGGGCGAGTAACAGGAAATGGTTCCTAGCGGTGGGGCGGATGCCTGCGAAAGTGTTGCCTAGGGCAGGGGAGACGCCTTTACGTAGCCCCTAAGCCCAGCTCCGAGGTGATGCATGGCGGGGGGAGTCATGTGCCCTCCCCGCCCCCGATTGAACTGCTTGGCTTGTAACATCTGCTGAAGACACTGCCCTCACTCTGCTCTTACTTATGCCCCCTACACACACAATCCATAGGTACAGGGTGTCTCTGGACCAGCTTGCGCCAACCCAGGTGCCTAAAGTCAGGCTTATCCCTCCACAGTTCGGTCCCCGAAGGAAAGCTGCTCACTGGAGTCAATGGAGGCTCTGGTCGCCAAACCCACGTGCCCGGGTCCAGATGAAAATGCCTCACTTGACCAACATCCAAGTCTGAGAACTGTTGGCCCAAGTCTCCTGGGGCGGGAGAATTTCCTTGCAAGTCGCTGATGTGACGCACCTCCAGACAACTAATAAACACAACGATCAATGCAATAAACCTCAGCATACAGCTTGACGGCCTAGCTGCTTTCATGCCCAATGGATCCCAGGCAACATTGCAGGGCTAACCCATACACAGCCGGGGGGCTACAAGCAAGGGATTTGGAAAATGAGGCCACGAGGTACCAGGAGGCTGTTCTAGATGGCCTGAGCTGCAAAGGAGAAGGCTCAGGAGTGGTACGAGCTGGTACTAGATGGACAGAGGGGGCCAGGGCAGCAGAGAGGGGACATCAATTAAATCAGCTGGAGCACGTCCAGAGGCGGCTCTAGACATTTCACCGCCCCAAGCAGAGTGGCATGCCGCGGGGGGCACTCTGCCGGTCGCCGGGAGGGCGGCAGGCGGCTCCGCTGGACCTCCAGCAGGCGTGCCTGTGGGATCTCCACCGGAGCCGTGGGACCAGCGGACCCTCTGCAGGCACGCCTGCGGGAGGTCCACCGGAGCCGCCTGCCGCCCTCCCGGCGACTGGCAGAGCACCCCCCGCGGCATGTCGCCCCAAGCACGCGCTTGGCGTGCTGGGGCTTGGAGCCGCCCCTGAGCATGTCCTTGGAAGGATGTAGACTCAAGGGGGGCAGGGTGGAGCCGGGTCCTGGAATAAACAGGAGGCCGACGCAGAGTAGTTTAGCGACAATAAATAAAACTGTTCCCTCCTCTAGCACCCTGTGAGGACCTCACAGCATCTTACAAACCTGCAGGAACTGAGCTCGTAGCCCCAACCCCCGTGAGCTCTTAGCACCCCCACGGCACACAGAGGAAGCGAGGCACACAGAAGTCGCATGGCTTCCCCCAGGGCACACAGCGAGCCTGTGCCAGAGCCTGGCAGAGAACTCAGACAGTCCTGCCTCCCCTGGAGAGGGGCCGGGGCAGCGCTCTTATATCTGTGCTGGCTGCACACGCCGGGACCCAACGAGCTGGGAAAGCTGTGAGGAGTGGGGGCAAAAGGGAGGTCTGGGAGAAGACAATGAGCACAACCCTGGAGAACGGACTGCAGGGGGCGCTCCTGCACTAGCCAAGGGAGATGCTCTAGGGCTGGGGGGATCAGAGTGCGGGAGGGAGCTCCGGGCTGGGGCAGGGAGTTGGGGTGCAGGCTTGGGGGTGGGGCTGGGGATGAGGGGTTTGGGGTGCAGGAGGATCCTCCAGGCTGGGACCGAGGGGTTCAGAGGGCAGGAGGGGGATCAGGGCTGGGGCAGGGGGTTGGGGTGTGGGAGGAGGTCAGGGGTGCAGGCTCCGGTCAGCGCTTACCTCAGAAACAGCGGCATGTCCCCCTCTGGCTCCTATGAGGAGGCGCAGCCAGGCGGTTCTGCACAGAGCCACGGCATGTCCCCACCCCGCTAGGAGCTTGAGGGCCGGATTAAAAGGTCTGATGGGCTGGACACAGCCCATAGTTTGCCCACCCCTGCTCTAGGGGGCCCAGTAGGTCTCTTCCATCTCTAGCTTCTCCCCTCGGATCCAGTGGCCCAGCAGAAGAGATGTAGGTTCAGATAGGGGAGAACTGAGGCATCGGGCGAGCTGGCAGGAGGAGAGGCTGTCTGAGCACTTCTGGTGCTGTACCAGCAGGAGGCTGTGCTGGGCTGGTCACAGGGCAGCTTGCTCCATGCTCACCAGCTCTGTGCCCAACGGTCTCCAGCCATCTCAAGCCCTGGCTGGCCCAAGCCCTTGGCTGCCTCATAGGTTACCTCTGAGAAAGCCAGTCAGTCCTAGAGCCGGTCATGTCTCCTTGGGGTGTGGGGAAGTCAGCATCCAGGGATGACACAAACGCTCCCCATCTAAGGAGCAGCCCCCAGAATCCCGGCAGCGATGGGTGGGAATCTCCTTTGGGCACAAGGCCCCAAACCTATTCTGGACAAAGGGGAAAAGCAGCACCGCTGACTGGTGAACGAGAAATGTCTAACAGCACAGGAGCACCATGCCACCCGGGGCTGTGGTGAGGGGCTCAGCCAGGACACCAGAGTGCACCCAAGAGCAGCGTATCCCCACCGGAGGGCCCCCACGCTCCTGGACATGGGCTCTCACCTCTTCTGGAATCCATCTGTCTGTGCCGTGAGCACCTGGGCTAAAGGGCCAGGCCTGCGTTGGCAGGGCCTCCGGTGGAGTCATACCACGGACCGATCTCTCAGAGACAGTGTGCCTCAGATGGGCCCTCCGCCCGCCATCCGTGGACTCTGGGGCTGGCCACCTCAACTCCTGTAACCCTCTCCTGTCTGTGCCCACCACATCCCACCCCCAGTCTGTCCAACATGCCACTGCTCCAGCCATGTGAACCCCTCCGTGCCTCTCCCAGCAGCCAATGAAGCTCCTTGTCCCCCCCTGCAAGGTCCTGCCATAATCCTGACCTCTCCCACTGCTCACTCGTACCTCCCCAACCCTACGCGCTTCCTTGTCCTGTAGCCTTACCTTCCTCCCTTCCCCTCCTTTTCCCACCCGGAGCTGCATGGCTTCCATCTCCCGGCCCCAAGCCCCCAGCCTCACCCTCCATGTGCCCTCACTCCACCGCTCCTGTCCTGTGTCTCCGCCCTAGTTGGATAGTCAGTGATTTGGGAGGAGGAATTGTCTCTTTCTATGGCTCATGGGGACTGGTCTAACTCATGGAGAACAGGGGTTTCAAAAGCCAGCTGGTAGGCGACCAGAGGAGCTAGCGAAAAGGGGAGGTTTGCAAGGGAGTTTAGACAGGGAGCGTGAGAGCCCGATACACCTAACAAATATTCCCTAAACTTAGGCCAGTAACAGCCCACCCCCAAAAAGCAAACCCCTGCAAGAGTAAAAATAACACAGGCAGAGTCCAGCGGCAGAGTGGGCGGTATCCAGTTTATTGGACTGAATGCAGCATGTCTGGGTACCTGCCCTGTGGGCAGGTGGCGTATGTGAGCCTGCAGTACTAGCAGCTCATGGCTCTCAGAGACTGAGGACGGGTCCTTGAGCCCAGAGCAGCTGAACTGGAGGAGCTAAGGGAGACAGAGAAGTACACAGAGGAGACTTTCCAGGGCACAGCCGAGTGGTTCCCCCCTGCCCGACAGCCTCCGTGCTGCTGAGGAGGATGAAAGTCCTGGGGAAGGAGAACATCAACCTGGAGCAGAGGGAAATGATCCCATAGTTGGAACTCTCCTTCCAGCTGACGTCACGGTGTCCTCTCACACTGAGGATTCTCCCGTGGGGGAGGGGACCCCAGTTACTAGGAAGAGACAGGTAATAGTAAGGGGGAATTTGATTATTAGAAATAGAGAGAGTTGGGTTTGTGATGAGCGGGAGAACCGTGTGGTGAATTGCCTGAGGGGTGTGAAGGATGCGGACCTCTTAAGACATCTAGATAGACTTATTTGCAGTGAAGGGGAGCAGCCAGTGGTTGTGGTACATGTAGGTACCGATTACATTGGAGAGAGGTCCTGGAGGCCAAATTTAGGCTGCTAGGTGAGAGATTAAAGTCCAGGACCTCCATGGTAGACTTCTCTGAAATGCTTCCAGTTCCACCCACTGGGCCAGTTAGACAGGCAGAACTGCAGGGTCTCAATGCGTACATGAGGCGACGGTGTTCGGCAGAGGGATTTAGGTTTATTAGGAACGGGGGAACCTTTTGGGAAAGGAGGAGTCTGTATAGGGAAAGTGGACTCCACCTAAATGGCACCAGACTGCTCGCATGTAAAATTAAAAAGGTCACAAAGGAATTTTTAAACTAAGGGCTGGGGAAAAGCCAACAGGTGCCTAGGAGCACACGGTTCGGACCGAGACATCCCTTAGGGGAGGATCTATTAATGGGGATTCCCTGTATCCTAGTAAAGAGGAGAGGATGGAAGTTGATAAAGTGCAGGTAGCATCTGAAGAGAAACAGTCAACGAAAGAGAGCCCTATTCAATTACATCATAGGCAGGCAGCCCACAAAATATTGATACACTTTACAAGTGCTTGTAGGAGACTAAATACTAAAATGGGCGAACTAGAGTGCCTGGCATTAAATGAGGTTATTGATATAACAGGCATCACAGAAACTTGGTGGAATGATAATCAATGGGACATGGTAATATCAGGGTACACAATATATAGGAACTATGGCACTATGTGTTAAAGAAAGAATAGAGTAAAATATAGTACATAAGAACATAAGAACATAAGAAAGGCCGTACCGGGTCAGACCAAAGGTCCATCAACAGGCAATGATCCTGACTAACAGAGGCTACCATTCTTACCCATCCTGGCTAATAGCCATTTATGGACTTAGCCACCATGAATTTATCCAGTCCCCTTTTAAACATTGTTATAGTCCTAGCCTTCACAACCTCCTGTTCCACAAGTTGACTGTGCGCTGCATGAAGAAGAACTTCCTGCCTATTAATTTCATTTGGTGATAAATAACTTTCCTTATCCACTTTATGATTTTATATACCTCTATCATTAATCTTTCCTCATATGGGAATATATTCTCAGTCTTATTCTCACATCTTCAGAGAACTATCCACGATAACTCCAAGATCAGCCCCCATCATGTTGTATGTATTTTTCCAATGTGCATTACTTTACATTTATCCATTAAATTTCACTCCAGATCATTTATGAATAAATTGAATAGGATTGGTCCTAGGACTGACCCTTGGGTCAGATAGTAAAAATCTTAACTGAATCAAACTGTACCATAGAATCTCTATGGAAAGAAATTCCATGCTTGAATAATAAGAATATAGCAGCAGGAAAATACTGCTGACCACCTGATTAGGATGGTGATTAGGAAATGCTCAGGGAGGTAAGACGGGCTACAAAAACAAAAATCTCAATAATAATGGGGGATTTCAACTGCACCCATGTTGACTGGGTACATGTCACCTCAGGACAGGATGCAGAGATAAAATTTCTAGACACCATTAATGACAGTTTCTTGGAGCTAGTCCTGGAACCCACAAGGGGAGAGCCAATTCTTGATTTAGTCCTAAGTGGCGCATAGGATCTGATCCAAAGGGTGATGATAACTGAACCACTCAGTAACAGTGACTATAATGTAACATCCTTATACGTTAAATCATCCTTAATTAAATTTCCCCTTATTTGGGGAAAATACCAGAGAAACCCGCCACAGTAGCATTTAACTTCAAAAAGGGGAACTGCACAAAAATGAGGACACTAGTTACATGAAAATTAAAAGGAACAGTCACAAGAGTGAAATGCCTGCAAGCTGCATGGAAACATTTTTAAAACACCATAATAGAGGCTCAAACGAAATGTGTGCCAAAATTAAAAAAAAAAAAATAGGAGGACAAAAAAATGCCATGATGGCTAAGCGACAGAGAAAAAGAGGTGGTTAGAGACCAAAAGACAGCCTTTAAAAACTGGATGTCAAATCCTAGTGAGGAAAATAGAAAAGAGCACAAACTCTGGCAAGTCAAATGTAAAAGAACAATTTGGCAGGGCAAAAATAATAATAAAAAAAGTGAAGAGCAACTAGCCAAAGACACAAAAACTAACTGCCAAAAAAAAAACAACTAAGTATACCAGAAGCAGGAAGCTGCCAAACGATCAGTATACCCTGGACACTCAAGGTGCTAAAGGAGCACTCAAGGAAGACAAGGCCACTAGCTGTAGAGAAGCAAAATGAATTCTTTGCATCTGTCTTCACTGCAGAGGATGTGAGGGAGATTCCCTCACCTGAGCCATTCTATTTAGGTGACAAATCTGAGGACTGTCCCAGATTGAGGTGTCAATAGTGGAGATTTTGGAACAAATTGATAAATTAAGTCACCAGGACCAGATGGTATTCACCCAAGGGTTCTGAAGGAACTCAACTATGAAATTGCAGAACTATTAACCGTGGTATGCCCTATTGCTAATGTGGCACCATTTTAAAACAAGCTCCAGAGACGATCCTGACAATTACAGGCTGATAAGCCTAACTTCAATACCAGACAAATTGGCTGAAACTAGTATCAGACACATAGATGAACACGATACGTTGAGGAAGAGTCAACATTGTTTTCATAAAGGGAAATCATGCCTCACCAATCTATTGGAATTTTTGGAGGGGGTCAAACAATCACGTGGACAAGGGGGATCCAGTGGATATAGTGTACTTGACCTTTAGAAAGCCTTTGACAAGGCCCCTCATCAAAGGCTCTTAAGCAAAGTAAGGAGTCATGGGGAAAGAGGGAAGGTCCTCTCATGAATAAATAACTAGTTAAAAGATAGGAAACAAAGGGCAGGAATCAATGGTCAGTTATAAACAGAGAGAGGTAAATAGTGGTACCCCCCAGGGGTCTGTGCTGGGACCAGGGCTGTTCAACATATTCATAAATGATCTGGAAAAAGGGGTAAACAGTGAGGTGGCAAAATTTGCAGAGGATACAAAATTACTCAAGATAGTTAAGTCCAAAGCTGACTGCAAAGAGTTACAAAGGAATCTCACAAAACTGGGTGATTTGGCAAGAAAATGGCAGATGAAATTCAATGTTGATAAATGCAAAGTGATGCACATTGGAAAATATAATCCTAACTATATATACAAAATGATGGGGTCTAAATTAGCTGTTACCATTCAACAAAGAGATCTTGGAGTCATTGTGGATAGTTCTCTGAAAACATCTGCTCAGTGTGCTGCGGTAGTCAAAAAAGCGAACAGAATGTTGGGAACCATTAAGAAAGGGATAGATAATAAGACAGAAAATATAATGCCCCTATATAAATTCATGGTCCGCCCACATCATGAATAACTGTGTGCAGTTCAGGTCGCCCCATCTCAAAAAAGACCATATTAGAACTGGATAAAGGACAGAGAAGGGCAACAGAAATTATTAGGGGTGTGGAACAGCTTCCATGTGAAGAGAGATTAAAAAGACTGGGACGGTTCACCGTAAGAAAAGAGACGACTAAGGGGGGATGTGACAGAGATCTATAAAATCATGAATGTTGTGAAGAAAGTGACTAAGCAAATGTGATTTAACCCTTCACATAACACCAGAACCAGGGATCACCCAATGAAACTAATAGGCAGCAGCTTTAAAACAAACAAAAGGAAATATTTCTTCACACAACGCACAGTCGCCCTGTGGAATGCGTTGCCAGGGCATGTTATGAAGGCCAAAGTATAACAAGGTTCAAAAAAGAACTAGATAAATTCATGGAGGACGGGTCCATCAATGGCTATTAGTCAAGATGGTCAGGGATGGAACCCCATGCACTGGGTGCCCCTAAACCTCTGACTGCCAGAAGCCAGGAGTGGGTGACAGGGGAGGGATCCCTCGATAATTGCCCTGGTCTGTTCATTCCCTCTGAAGCAGCTGGCACTGGCCACTGTCAGAAGACTAGATGGACCTTTGGTCTGACCCAGGATGGCTGCTCTTATGTTCTTAAGTCCCATTGACTTCAACGGGGCTACTCGTAGACTAAGTCCGAATCCAGTCATCTGCGTGTGAACTGGTGGGACTATTGAAATGGATACGCTCATGAACGGGATCCTCTGACTAGGTGTCCTGTGAAAGCAAATGACTGGACTCAGAGACCCAGGAGATCCCATCTAGTCCTATGCTCCTAAACAAATTACCACCCCGGCATGCACATACACACCCACTTTGATCACAACAGGGAAGACCCCTTAGGATCCTACAGTTATAGTCTAGGCTCTGCGTGACCCTCCCTGCAAGCTGCAGTGCCTGGGACCAGGCCTGTAGGATCCCAGAGCATCGTTCTAGATGAGAGAAGCTGCTCCGGTACATGACCCTCCAGGTCGGTTCCGCTACGGATCTGCAGCCGCTCTCCATCCCCTATGGAGTCTGGCCTGGGTCACTCGGTTTCTCCCCTTCGCTCTCACCTGGAACTGGAATCAGTTTGGCTCCTCTGCTTAGGCGAAACAAACCCCTCTGCATGGGCCCCGGGACTCATCCTGCTCATTTTCCATTTAAGCCCGTGGGGCCCGCCGTGTGCTCTGGCATGTACACGCACAACTCTGCAGAGGGCGCCAGTGCTTGCGCTGTGCAGAAAAGGGATTTCTGGCCATTGCATTTAGGGTGTGTCCCACCACTATGGAGAACAGTTTGGGCTCAGAGTAGTTGGAGGGTTTTTTGCATTAGTTCTGGAGTCAGTACATAGGACCCAGAGGCTGTTTCCCACACTGGATTCTAACGATCATACAGGGGATGAGGGAGCTTGACTGAGATTTGGTGCCTTGTTTCTTCGATAAACCTTACAGAGCATGGCTGAGCCATGTGCTGGTGTCAGGATCGGGCTGGAGGCCCTTTCATTCCTCTACCGTAATAACCCCTCAAGTGCTCTCGCAGGCTACAAGATCAGGTGTGTTCTATTATTGGCCTCACCGCTGTGTTTCACGTGGTGCAGCTTTTCTATGAATTACCGCACTGATGCTGGGAACACTGATGGCAATTATATAAGTAAACAGCTAGGTTTGGGAACACAATGCAGTGGCCTTGGAGTTTCAAGTAGCAGGAGTTGCTTCTACCTGCAGTTATAACATGACACTAGCCTGGGCTGAAAAAATGAGTTGCCGAGCCAGGGTTGCCACAGATAGGGTTGGGCTATGCTGCGGGCACAGCCTGTGGCTGGAGCCCAGGCAACATCCTCCCACATTACATGTCTCCCCACACACGTCAAGCATCTCCCTGGGGCTGTTGGGAGAGCAGCTCTGCTGTGCCCCATGCTTGTACGCCCCAGGTCACACTGCGGCAAACCTCCTCCAGCTCAGCCACACGGGGACCAATCGGACTCGCCTCTGATCTAGTGCTGGGGGGCGGGGGAAGCTTTCCCCGGCAGGGGTGCCCCTGCCACTCCCCAGGCACATCGCGCTATCTGTCCAGGTCCTCATCTGGCCCTCGTTGGTAGCATCCGAGACCCTCATGCTCGTTAGTGGATTTTCTCCTCACTGCCCCCCAGGAGGGAGGGGAGCATCATCCCCACTTCACAGGGAGCTGAGGCCCAGGGCGGAGGAAGTCACTTGGCCAAGGTCACACAGGAATCGAACCCTGGCTCCCGAGGCCCCATCTGGCATCCAATCCACTAGGCCACCCTTCCACCTTGGAGAGCGCTGTGCTGGATGAGGGCATGCC
The DNA here is from genome assembly GCF_016161935.1 of Mauremys reevesii. Taxonomy (NCBI): domain Eukaryota; kingdom Metazoa; phylum Chordata; order Testudines; family Geoemydidae; genus Mauremys; species Mauremys reevesii. Next base: position 3,798,796 of record NC_052624.1, on the reverse strand, counting down.
CGTCCTCTGCCCGAGGCCCACCCCTGATAAATCACAAACCCCTAAGGCACAGGCTGCATGTCCAGTCAGGCAGTGACCCAGCACGTCAGCCCATTATTATTGAGATTTCTGTTTTTGTAGCCTGTCTTACCTCCCTGAGCATTTCCTAAAAAAACTCCAGTGCTGCCGGTGGAGCGAAATATCGGGACGGTCCCAATTTTATCGGGACGTCTGGTCACCCTACCTCTACCCAGGAGTCCACTCACATTCACCAGATAACATTCCATTCTCTTTGTCTCTAAATTCATATACAATGGGGCCTCTCACATCTGCACACAGGGCACATGTACATTGTGTGTGTCATACAACGCACGCTTGTCCTCCCCATGTGCACCAGGTACACACTGTACATTACACACGTGTCCTCCTCCCAGTGCACATGGGGTACATGCCATTTGTACACGTGGCCTTCCCTTGTGCACATGGGGTACATACTGAGCTTTACACACATGGCCTCCCCCTTAGCACATGGGACATATGTCGTATGTTACATTTGTGGCTTTGTACATGGCATACATTACACATCCCCTGTGCACATGGAATACATGGCATACATTACACCAGGGGTCAGCAACCTGCAGCACACGTGCTAAAAGCGGTACATGAGCTGATTTTCAGTGGCACTCTGCTGCCAGTCGGGGTCCCAGCCACCGGCCTCACTCAGCCCGCTGCCGGCCTGGATGGACAGAACCCCAGGCCGGCAGCGGGCTGAGCGGGGCTGGTGGCCGGGACCCCGGCTGGCAGGAGCCGGCGGATGGAACCCCAGACTGCAGCGGGCTGAGCGGTTCAACGCGCTGCCGGTCTGGGGTTCCATCTGTCGCCCTCACTGCTGGTCTGTGGTTCCATCCACTGGGCCCTGCCAGCCGGAGTCCCTGCCACCGGCCCCGCTCAGCCCACTGCCAGTCTGGGGTTCCATCCGCCAGCCCCTGTAGATGTAAAACGTATAACTGGCACGCGAAACCTTAAATTACAGTAACTAAATGAAGACTTGGCACCCCGCTTCTCAAAGGTTGCCGCCCCCTGCATTACACACATGGCCTCCCCCTGTGCACATGGGATACATGGCACATATTACATGCATGGCCTCCTCCTGTGCACACAGGGAATATGGCAGTGGCCCA